>NW_027271563.1:277500-652500 GCF_040938485.1 Diadema antillarum
TCCGTCTGTAGAAGAAGATATCAAAATACCTGTACTTCTTCCTATTAGAAAGAGTTTAAGTCCTGGTCAACAGAAAAACAGAAACTGCATCGAAATCGGAATTCAAACCGGGAAGGGGGGGGGGGGTGTTTCATAAAGCTGTTTGTAAAGTTACGAACGACTTACGAGTGACTGGTGATCTGTTCTGATGTGCTGTGCTTATCAGAATTTCCATAAAGAACATAAAGAACATAAAGAACATAATATAGAACATAATTCGGCACAAGAACTGATCACCAGTCGCTCTTAAGTCGTTCGTAAGTTTACGAACAGCTTTATGAAACACCCCCCTGTTTAACAAAATAATGACATTTTGAAGTTTGAACTACCGTGTTCATTTAACAACATAGTGGTCTAAGAGGTACTGACATGGCTAGCTACAATATTACATATAAAAACATGTTTTTCGGTTTATAGTTCAGAAACTGCGAAATCTCCTCAGATCAACCTATATAATGTATATAAAAATACGTGTCTTATAAACATTTTGGTGTGTGAGATATTAGAACATTTGAATTCCGTCAGTATGCTAGTAGGCCCCTATTTCGTGTAAAAGAAGGGAATAATTTCGCGACAAGATTTACATTGAGTTTTAATTTTTTTTTCAATTTACGTTACTGATTCCTAAATACTCCGGAGTACAGAGTTATAGCATTCGCATATACAATGGACTCCGGTTACAACGAAGTTCTCGGGACCGGTAGTTTTCTTTCGTTACTAGTATATCGAAATTTCGTTATAACTGAACAAATGAACAATAAAAAAGCACAAGGTAGATAACATTGCGGCTCGAATTTTTACTTCGTTGTAACCGAAATTTCGTTATAACCGTATTCGTCATAACGGGAGTACACGCTGTATTAGATAGATACAACTGCAACTCCCTTGAAATGTTATACCCGTCTTATTCATGTTTTCCTCCCCACCCCACCCCCACCCCCAACAAAAAGCTTGTTCTATAAATCTAGTGGGTAGTGTCTTTCGTTCAATCTTTATAACTGCCTTTTATGTGCATTCCGCAATACTCCACCGTTCTTCATTTCCTGTGCTCATGCCGTGTCCTTTCGGCTCCCTTCGGTTTCTCTCGGTTACAGTCGGTTCTATGAATTCACGTCTTTCGACCCTACCCAGCTGATAGCCGGTGCCACAGCAGCATTAGTAATCACAGCGACTGTCGTGTACGTCGTACAGCCGCTGGAATGGAGCCGAAGTAAAATAACATACTGGAGTCCCCACGGTTTCCCCGGGTTACGTCTGCTACAGGGTGAGTATACATGTAATAGAATGTCGTCTATAACTGCACATTGCGTATACTATACATAGATAGTCGTGCCCAGTAGTGGAATGCACCGATGATTTAAGATCAATATCTGAGTGGTGGAAAGATCTGTACCCAGCTCTTTCGTGAATTTTAACCCAGTCGAAAAATTCCGAGATCTCCTTATAGGCAGGCCATTTCTCAACAGCCTCTCTGAGCAGAGAGCACTCAGTTCCTCCTCAAAACAACTTAGCCCGCAGCTCGAATTCATCTTCTTGGCAGTCTGCATTGCAAGAACGACAGGGAAGTACCGTTCACATTCTCCGTCGTCTGTGTACGTGGTGGAATGAATTCAATGAGGGTATAGGGTAATCCTGGTAATGGAAGTTGTAGTCGCGGAAAACCTATACAATGCATGTGCTTTCATCTAGCATGTGTAAGCACAGCGTACGTCATACCAGGTTTTATACCTTCTTGGTCGTACACTGTTAACAACTCAAATCATCATATCTTCTAGGGGTACCACTCTTACACTCATGGGACCACTTTATTACCGATAGCGTACTTACCTAATACAACAAATATGAGAAGGCCTATACTAAGTACTACATCGACTACTTATACTACTACTTACTACTCCTACTACTACCTACTACTACTACTACTACTACTACTACTACTACTACTCTACTACTACTACTACTACTACTGCTACTACTTAGTACTACTACTACTACTACTACTACTACTACTACTACTACTGCTACTACAACTACTACTACTACAACTACTACTATACTACTACCACAACTACTACCATACCAGTATACTACACTCCCACTATCTCTATCACGTATACTATATGCTGCTGCTTAGCGGGGGCACTGTGGCATTCGACTTCCAATTAGAGGACCCGAGTTCGAATCCAGCCCAGTGCTTACTTTCTTGGACAAGATATGTTTTTACAAGATGTTTCTATCCACAATGTCCCGCGGCCTCTCGGCCCATAAACTGGCACTGCTAGAGTGATAGTAATGACAGGGTTTACAGGTAAAATAGTGTCAACACAGCTACAACTTCAAATCTGAAGAGACTACCACTGTCAATACTATTAAAGGGTGTGCACAGTTCTGGTCGAGGTGAGGATTTAGCTTTTAACGTTTTGCGAGATATTAAGAAACCACGTACTCTATGAGATATGTCAGAGAGCATGCAATTCTAAGAGGTATCAAAAGTTTATTTGATGAAAATTGGTTTTGAAATGGCCGAGATATCTAAAAACAAGGTGAACTAAAGAGATCCTGATAAAAGGCGTGGCCTGTAGTCTTTTATTTTTATCACTTTTTTGGATATCTCAGCCATTTGAAAACCAATTTTCATCAAATAAACGTTGAATCCTTCTTAAAATTATAATATTATGCTCTTTCATATTTCATAAGAGGTTTCTCATTATCTCACTTAGGAATGTAAAAAACATGAATCCCCACCTCAACCAGTACTGTACAGCCCCTTTAAATTACAACAACTATAGCAACTACCACTCCGCAAAGGCACTGCACTGCACTACTGCGCTGGCACTGCTATCACTGCTGAAACATTTGCCCCAAACGTAGGGGAGGCCTACTCCTATTTTCCAGTATACCATTGCTAACACAAGCCGACACTGTATACCCTTCTACTACTACTTTATCTGATATGTTCGTTACGTGTAATCCCTGTTTTCAAATCGTGCACCCATGCAATACACACGCACACATTAACCCAATTAACATTCCGTACAGCTTCCATACGGTGGGTCGTGCACAGTATCTTTACTGTGCATGATTAAATTCCAATGCTTCATAGTGATTCAAGTTCACCATGGATGCGCGTGAAATGTTGACGCATCGACGCCCAGCTCCCCTCCAGTCATCAGCTCCCTCTAAAAAACCGCTCTGCGACCCCAGTATAGCTGTTATACATAGTAGGCCTCCTGTACATAGTGCACTATTTCAAATAGGTTGCGAACACATTTTTCACCATGAAGGACGAATATAATGGAGGTTGCCAGAAAAAAAAAAATTTGGAGATCATGAATGGCGAGCGGCAAACTGTCCGTGTCTTCTCTTTTTGTTGTTGTTGCTGTTGTTGAGGGGGGTGGGGGGGGGGGGGGAGCATGACATTGTATGTGCATAAATGTGTGTGTGAATACAATAAACCAAAAAGCACTTGGGAAGGACGCATTCGTTTGGAAGTTGTCATTATTTTTGCGCGGAATTCCGACAAAGCATACTAGTGATACTCTGATATGGTGCAATCTTTCAGTACAGTTCTTTACAAAATTAATTACTATAGACATACAGCCGTTCAGTAATATTGAATCGCGCAATTTCTGTTAGCGCTAACCCGCGTCTTTACCATTATCTACCACATATCCTTTTTAAGTAGCGATGGCGAAGAGTAATACCATCAATAAGAGTCGTAAGACAAAATAATCTTCCTTGATGAGATATGACCATTTGTGGTGCATATCCAGTTTGGTTCATACGTAGCATAATATTGAGTGGCTAGAACGAACATGGGAGCATAATCATACGAATACAACTGTTGTGAGCTCAGCTCTTTTTTGTTTGTACATTGATAACCACTACGTGTTCTTCGACCTGCTCAGGTGCCATACGGTAATCTGCACAGCGCATGCAATGACCGTCTTACTCAAGGGATGTAACATGAGTGTAACTATACGTGTTTATGATCTCCCTGCCAGGGTGAGTAGTTAATCTTTAAACGAATTATATAGGCATACGTACACGGCACTATGGTAAATCTGTACCATCGATTGATAACCTCAAAGCTTAATACTCAGTCGGATGGATATTTAAAGGCATAATTCTGCAACAAATGACAGATTCAGTCCACTGTTAGTAACTCCAATCTTATTTTTGTAGGTTAGCATTGCATACGTTATGCCATAATTTCAAATGACATTTTGGAATGCGTTTTTGTCTCCGGCATTAGTAATTCTCTTAGAAGTAGACCATGCCAATCACTAATGATTTATCATATTAGGGTCTTGAGTGCAGGCTAAGCTAGTGGCATTGATGACACTCATCGCTATTATGCCATAGGGAGTGCATGGAGGACGTTCCAAACTGCGTTATGCATGATGTATCATTATCATAAAATCACAACGTGATTGTTCGTGTTGGGGTAGGGCGAGCTTTGTCAGTGTGTCATCAGACTTCACTTGTGCAGCGAACGCAGGTACTAGGTGTACAATGTTCATGAGGGCACCGGGACAAAACAGGGATTAGTTTTCAGTCCAGGCTCATGCAATTTAAAGTGAGTCTTCTTGGTGACTGCACCTACCATTATGTCTCCAAACACCATAAAGCTATCCCATTTTCTTCATTTCTATATATCATAGAGGTTTAAGGTTAGAGAGAACTCTTTCTCTCTCTCTTAAAACTCATATCACTCAATTTAATTGTACATTACTGTATCCATGTCTCTTTCTGTGTGAATACGAACATATAATTATATATTGTACTCTTGCATTGTCGTATGTATAAATATGTACATAACATATACACGGGGCAATTGTATGTATGTAACGTGCATATATATACATCGCAACAATTACAATGACAGTCCTTCATGAATACTTTGTAACACTCTATAATTTAGAGGTAGCGTGGTAGAGTGTTAACAACAGCAGTTTATTGATGAAGCGTCACACATTCATTTGAAGTCCACCAGCAGGTTTATTGAACTCAAGATACTTCGAACATGGAAACAAATTCACAAGATCCAGCCAAGTATAAGTGCGATATAACCCATATATAATATAAAAGCCGTAACCCAACGGAGGGGGTGGCTAGAGGTTTTAGCTTATCCAGGGAGGTGATTGTCTCACCTCCCTGGCTTATCTGAGGTCCTCACCTGAAGAAGGTGGGAATCCAGACTGACCCTGTTCTCTTAGTCACACTGTATATACACTGTATCTATGTTTATGCTTATTAGTCTGGTTACTATAGCTACAGACATGTTAATTAATAGCTGTACCAGTATATGTTACATGTGAACAATATACTGCTTTAATATAAAAGAGTGACTCACTTGGGGAGTAGAGATAGGGCTATACATGCTGTGCCCTGTATTATATTCTTAATCCTAGTGATATATTGTTAATCCAAAGCCTATTCAGTTGGGTTCTATTCATTCCGTTGTGACACACAGTTTCTTACTGCTGGGCACACTGTTTATACATACAGTGTTACAACATTTATCAAACTTACATACAAACCCCTTACTGGTGTTATAACCTATCAACCATACATAAAACTACCTTACACTTTGTTATGTTCAATTCATACTGTAAATTTATATGCCATCTGTCTACCCCAGAAATGTGTCATCTTCAGGAATGTGTTGTCTAAAGTAACAAAAAGAAATTTTAGGTTTGTCTGCTCTCCAATCGTGACAGGGGATAGGAGGATCTTTCTTGTCCTCTTTGGCAATGCTTACTACATAGGTGAACAAGAACGCACACAAAATTCATTGATGAAAAGCACGCACCTAAAAGGGATCTTCATTAAAAGCGAACACGCAGAATAGGTTTTCTTTTGTTTGTTTGTTTGTTCTTTAATAAAAAGGAAATCATTGCAACTTGCAATTTTGGTATATTATGATTGCTTCGATAAGAGGAAATTACGACCTTTCAATACTGTGAAGTTACAATGTAATTTGAAGTTTATATAATAATGATATATTTCGTCATTCTGTTGCAGGGCCCCCTAGGATAACAGTGTATAAACCACTGATGGGGCTACCCTGGGTAAAGAAAACTGAATAAATAAATTGATAGACAAATAAATGATGATAATAATAATGATAATCATCATCATCATCATCACCATCATCACAAAAATAACAATAATAAGACCTTCTTCTTCGTCAGTGTTGGCACTTCTCTAAAAGAGGGCCCTGCCATTATTATCACCCGAGCGTTGCCATGTACCCATTTATACACCTGGGTCGAGAGGGACATGGTGGGTAAAACATCGTGTCCAAGCACTAGGAAGGACTCGAACTCGGGTCCTCCGATTGGGGGTCAGGAGTCTTATCCACTGTACCTCAGCGCCCCTTACATAATTATTAATCTAAGAGTATGCATAAAGAATACAGAATCATTACTCAAGAACAGACGATATTTGTTATGAATAGAAAAGCATGTTTGTCATTATATCCACATTGTGTTCCAGTTCAACAAGTATGTTTCCCCGCATAACTCATTTATTGATTGGGATGATCATTAATTTTTCTGTCGGTCTGTTATATTTTGTCAAAATGATAGATTTCCAGAGAAGGATGCGCCTTTCACAACGCTTTGGTATGACCCTACGGAGCTATGCTGGCCAGACGAAGGGCTTGGCGTTTGGTGTGTGTCCTCGGACTCGTTGTAGGAATCATAGTCGCTTCGTGGTACACCTACTCCCTTGTGAATGGGTGGTACAGCGACCCAACGAAGTTCCTGGACGTCGTTGCGACGAACCGCCATGAGTTCGAGCTCGAGATCAACGAACCGTCGGCGTGCCAGAACGAAGACGGCACCGCCAAGGAGGTTTTCCTCCTCGTTCTAGTCCACAGCGCGCCGAAGAATTTCGCTCTGCGTAGCCTGGTCCGAGATACATGGGGCGGGGTCCGGGCCGTGGACGGCAAACGCATCGTCACTCTTTTTCTATTAGGTAAGACCAGCGACGCAATCCTACAACGGCGCGTCGAACGCGAGAGCGAAGAGCACCGAGACCTGCTAAAGGAGAACTTCGTCGACAGCTACAAACACCTGACGCTAAAGACCATCATGGGTATGAAGTGGGCTGGGAATTTCTGCGCCCACGCCGGCTACGTCATGAAAACGGACGACGATATGTTCGTCGGGTACGAGAGCATCGTGAGGTACCTTTCCAACCCAGAGGTGCCCGCCGAGAACTTTATGATGGGCCTGGTCATCCGGAGCAAGCCTCACCGTGACCCCGAGAGCAAGTGGTACATCCCTGAATCACTCTACCCTGACCGATCTTATCCTCCATTCTGCTCGGGATCTGGGTACATTCTCTCCGGAGATTTGCCTTCGAAAATCTACGAGACATCTCTGGTCACACCTTACCTTCCCCTGGAAGACGTCTATATCGGTATCTGTGTCCGTAAGTTAGGCGTCATGCCCGTCCGGCACAAAGAGTTTAATAATTACCCTGTGGCGTACTCTTTCTGCAGATATAAATCTATTTTTACCACCCATTTGAGCTCGATGTCCATGACAGAGAAGCGTCAAATATGGGAAGACTTTACGTCAACTCAGGAGCGCTCATGCCTGCTGTTTAACATTATGCATACATTGTTTCTACTCTTTGTTTGATGTTTTGTAAAGCCTGAAAACAGTAGCAACAGCAACAATGGCGTCAGTGCAATAACGAATGGCATGCATATACGCAGTTAGATATAGGTTTACCGTATGCAGGCAATAATTTTATATTGAAATGTAAAGTCAACTAGAATCTACCAAAATATAATACATATATACATATTTTGCTTATATTTCCCCTTTTTTGTAGCTTGTGAATAAATGCACTGCCAAAATGGAGAAAGTGAAACCACCGACATTTCACTTTGTTCATTTCATATCGGGTGTGTTCATTTTGTTGAAATGTGAAAATATATAATGGAGATCTTATGTACCATATTTTCGTATGTCTGTAGCAATACTGTGTATTATTGAAATTCGTATGTATGTGGAAGAAATCAAGTTTGAGGCAGACGTTGCTCTCTTCTTCTCCCTTTGGAGGGATCGTATACTACGGTACATTGGTGGAACTGAGAATTGGGCTTTTATTTGCGAGATGCCAAGAAACCACTTATGAAATAGTACAGACCGTACCATTCTAGGAGGAATTCAAAATTCATTTGTCGAAAATCGGTTTTGGAATGGCCGAGACATCAAACAACAAAGTAAAACAAAGCGATGGTAATAAAAGGTGGGTCCCACTTTTTATCAAGATTGCTCTGTTTTAGATATCTCAGCCATTTCAAAACCAATTTTCATCAGATAAACGTTGAATTCCTCTTGGAATCACATGTTCTTTGATTTTCACAGAAGGTTTCTCATTATCGCACACACACACGAAACTAGAAACCTGACGACACGTCTCAACCAAAACTATAGTACGATCCTTTTAAACAAGTTTGCCGTCTGCCTGGCCTTCATTAGGATCTGGGGCTTTACGTGATTGAGTTGTGAGATGTTGTGCATGCAGCACAGCAGTAAATGCTTATGTACAACGCACAGACTCAGGATGTGCATTCAAGCTATATCTCTTGTGTATCAGTCGGCTGTGTCTCTCATTTGCTTGCTTGCCATTAAATGTCTCGCCCTGAGTTTAATGTGCATCTGAAGTTGTGTTCGATGACGTTGTCTTTTTTTCTCCCCTGCGTACAGTATATTTGTTTCAAACACATGGGACGTTGAATGAGTGTTTGCGTAGTCATGATGTGTGCACAGACAAGAGTAAACATAAAAAGAAGAGAAAACGACATTATTGTCAAGACAGAGTACTGTAATACTATTTCAGATACGGAATATGTTTAAACAGTTTTTGTTTTGTTTTTAAATCTGGGATTACCTTGTAACAAGTCTTTCGGCAGGAAGTCATGATAACAGATATTGCAACCGTAATGTTCAGGATCAATATGTCGTTTTATTTTAAGTAGGTGTAGAGAAATGATTCGTATTAAACGGATTTTGAAAAAAGAAAGACGCCTCTTTTCAGACGACCTATTTTGCAAAGTCTTAAAGGGGAAATCCATTCCAAATAAAGGCTAGTCTGACAAAAAAGAGTAAAATATTATGAGTTTAACGGTATAGTTTTGATCGAAATCGGGTGAAAAATAAGAAAGTTATGACATTTTGAAGTTTCACTAATTTTTCAGGAAACAATTCTTGAACGGTTAATATGAATTATGCAAATGGAAAAGTGAGCATGTCATCCCCTTACAACTTGCCACATATAATTTGTACATAAAATTTCCAGTTTCTCATTCAAACGCAATAATGCTCGAGGCCCAAATCTTGGTATAACTAACTGATCACTATTCTGAAGTCATTCCACCAGGAATAATATAATATTTGACACTTAATGACAGAAACGTTGAATTTTCATCATTTCTTCTTTTTTTTAAACAATCAATGGAAAATTGTGGGGTTTTGACATGTTAGTTCACTCATTTGCATAGCCATATCCACTGTTATACAAGAACTGTTTTGGAGAGATTAGCAATCTTCAAAATGTCATCCCCCCTCCCTTACTTCCTTATTTTTCATCTGATTTCGGTCAAATTTTTACCAATGAACTACTAAGATTTTACTCTTCTTTATCAGACCAACTTATACGTATATGGACTGAATTTCCCCTTTAAAGCATACTTCAGTCACACAACTCAATGCGCGCTCAGCCTGATGTGGTCCAATTTTTGCTCAATTGATGCACGCCCTTTTGCAGACTGGACGGCATGACTTTCCGTGCAGAAGAGGACGGATGGAGTTAGATTGACCGTAATACATTCATTTCCGCCATTTTCCTGCGACCATGATTACGCCAAAGAGATTTTACAGGGTGATTCAAAAAAAAAAATAGTATGTGCACGACTTCGCTGCTGACCAAAAGAAATAAATGCAATGCATCTCATTTCATAAGCTTAGATTCATTTCATTATCTCACTTTAATACCTTTGCGCAATTCGATTTTTGCACTCTTTTAAAGAATGCCTCCTGTTCATTCAAGCAAAAAAGCACATAACACACACACACACACAATTTATTTATATACATATACACTGTATATATATAGATTATATATATATATATATATATATATATATATATATATATATACATATACATTGATTAGGTTGTCCACGTGTTGGCAAGAAAAGATAAGAAACAAAACTGGAACAAAGTTCATGCTGTATTCACGAACGGTTTATTTCTGCTCACAAATTTTCGAGCGTCTCGCCGCCCTATCAGCACTTGAGAAAGGGCGGCGAGACGCTCGAAAATTTGTGAGCAGAAATAAACCGTTGGTGAATACAGCATGAACTTTGTTCCAGTTTTGTTTCTTATATATATATATATATATATATATATATATATATATATATACATATATCATATCATATCATATATGTGTATATATATATATATACACATATATAATATCAATTTAAAAAGCGCAAAACCTAAAGACATATTCTTCTGCGCTGCAAAAGCTTCTGATGTGCTTGATAATAATGAACAATTAAATGAAAAGATGTGTTTTTAGCCGTGATTTAAAAAATGCTACGGTTGGGGATTTCCGGACTTGTAATGGTAGATCATTCCAGAGTTTGGGAGCTGCACAGGCAAATGCTCTGTCTCCCAGTGTTACTTTTATTTTACATGTTGGATATATAAATATATATATATATATATATATATATATATATATATATATATATGTATGTTGGATATATGTGTATGTATATATATATATATATATATATATATATATATATATATATATATATATAGTAGTACAACTATAAATTGAATGGTTCTCAAAAAAAAAAAGAACACTCCTCTAAAAATATGGATGAGAATCTTTCGTGAGTTGGCTGGTTTTATAATGATGGCAATTTTTAAAGGAAACCAAAACCAATAGAAAAATGTGGATTGAATGAATGCAGTTTAGTAGTAGAGCACATCAGGGAAAGTTTGAGGAAAATCGGGCAAAAGCTTTTAATTTTTACATCTTTGGTGGTGGAACCGCTGGATGAGGAGACTACTAGAGGTTATGACGTCATGTGTGGACAACAGTGATTATGAAGAAAATATCAAGGGAATTCCGCAAAAAAAAAAGAAATCACTTATCTTTTATAATGAAAGAGCACTTGTCTAAAAGCTTTCAGAAAGCAGGGGGAACAATTGCTACCTTTAACATATGTCAGTATCAAGTTGATGGAATGTGTAATTGTCATGACAACTGAATTTTTGTGAAATTCCCCTTTATACTTTCTTTACATTGTTGTCCACACATCTGTAAACTTATTTTCAACACACCCTGTATGCTCACCAGTATAACCACCTTGGATTACTTCTGGAAGGCGGAATTATAGTGCCAGGCGGGATTTTGCACGTACGCGTAAAAAACACAAACAAACAAACAAACAAACAGGAAAAGAAAAAGAAAGAAAAGAAAGGGAAAAATTGTTTCGCTTTCGATTGACCGACCATCAAGCAGTGGCTCTGCTCTGGCACTATAATTCCGCCTTCCAGAAGTAATCCAAGGTGGTTATACTGGTGAGCATACAGGGTGTGTTGAAAATAAGTTTACAGATGTGTGGACAACAATGTAAAGAAAGTATAAAGGGGAATTTCACAAAAATTCAGTTGTCATGACAATTACACATTCCATCAACTTGCTACTGACATATGTTAAAGGTAGCAATTGTTCCCCCTGCTTTCTGAAAGCTTTTAGACAAGTGCTCTTTCATTATAAAAGATAAGTGATTTCTTTTTTTTTTGCGGAATTCCCTTGATATTTTCTTCATAATCACTGTTGTCCACACATGACGTCATAACCTCTAGTAGTCTCCTCATCCAGCGGTTCCACCACCAAAGATGTAAAAATTAAAAGCTTTTGCCCGATTTTCCTCAAACTTTCCCTGATGTGCTCTACTACTAAACTGCATTCATTCAATCCACATTTTTCTATTGGTTTTGGTTTCCTTTAAAAATTGCCATCATTATAAAACCAGCCAACTCACGAAAGATTCTCATCCATATTTTTAGAGGAGTGTTCTTTTTTTTTTTGAGAACCATTCAATTTATAGTTGTACTACTATATATATATATATATATATATATATATATATATATATATATATATATATATACATACACATATATCCAACATACATATATATATATATATATATATATATATATATATATATATATATTTATATATCCAACATGTAAAATAAAAGTAACACTGGGAGACAGAGCATTTGCCTGTGCAGCTCCCAAACTCTGGAATGATCTACCATTACAAGTCCGGAAATCCCCAACCGTAGCATTTTTTAAATCACGGCTAAAAACACATCTTTTCATTTAATTGTTCATTATTATCAAGCACATCAGAAGCTTTTGCAGCGCAGAAGAATATGTCTTTAGGTTTTGCGCTTTTTAAATTGATATTATATATGTGTATATATATATATATACACATATATGATATGATATGATATATGTATATATATATATATATATATATATATATATATATATATAAGAAACAAAACTGGAACAAAGTTCATGCTGTATTCACCAACGGTTTATTTCTGCTCACAAATTTTCGAGCGTCTCGCCGCCCTTTCTCAAGTGCTGATAGGGCGGCGAGACGCTCGAAAATTTGTGAGCAGAAATAAACCGTTCGTGAATACAGCATGAACTTTGTTCCAGTTTTGTTTCTTATCTTTTCTTGCCAACACGTGGACAACCTAATCAATGTATATGTATATATATATATATATATATATATATATATATATATATATATAATCTATATATATACAGTGTATATGTATATAAATAAATTGTGTGTGTGTGTGTGTTATGTGCTTTTTTGCTTGAATGAACAGGAGGCATTCTTTAAAAGAGTGCAAAAATCGAATTGCGCAAAGGTATTAAAGTGAGATAATGAAATGAATCTAAGCTTATGAAATGAGATGCATTGCATTTATTTCTTTTGGTCAGCAGCGAAGTCGTGCACATACTATTTTTTTTTTATTCAAACGCAATAATGCTCGAGGCCCAAATCTTGGTATAACTAACTAATCACTATTCTGAAGTCATTCAACCAGGAATAAAATCATATTTGACACTTAATGACAGAAACGTTGAATTTTCATCATTTCGTGGTTTTTTTAACAATCAATGGAAAATTGTGGGGTTTTGACATGTTAGTTCACTCATTTGCATAATCATATCCACTGTTATACAAGAACTGTTTTGGAGAGATTAGCAATCTTCAAAATGTCATCCCCCCTCCCTTACTTCCTTACTTTTCATCTGATTTCGGTCAAATTTTTACCAATGAACTACTATGATTTTACTCTTCTTTATCAGACCAACTTATACGTATATGGACTGAATTTCCCCTTTAAAGCATGCTTCAGTCACACAACTCAATGCGCGCTCAGCCTGATGTGGTCCAAGTTTTGCTCAATTGATGCACGCCCTTTTGCAGACTGGACGGCATGACTTTCCGTGCAGAAGAGGACGGATGGAGTTAGATTGACCGTAATACATTCATTTCCGCCATTTTCCTGCGACCATGATTACGCCAAAGAGATTTTACAGGGTGATTCAAAAAAAAAATAGTATGTGCACGACTTCGCTGCTGACCAAAAGAAATAAATGCAATGCATCTCATTTCATAAGCTTAGATTCATTTCATTATCTCACTTTAATACCTTTGCGCAATTCGATTTTTGCACTCTTTTAAAGAATGCCTCCTGTTCATTCAAGCAAAAAAGCACATAACACACACACACACACAATTTATTTATATACATATACACTGTATATATATAGATTATATATATATATATATATATATATATATATATATATATATATACATATACATTGATTAGGTTGTCCACGTGTTGGCAAGAAAAGATAAGAAACAAAACTGGAACAAAGTTCATGCTGTATTCACGAACGGTTTATTTCTGCTCACAAATTTTCGAGCGTCTCGCCGCCCTATCAGCACTTGAGAAAGGGCGGCGAGACGCTCGAAAATTTGTGAGCAGAAATAAACCGTTGGTGAATACAGCATGAACTTTGTTCCAGTTTTGTTTCTTATATATATATATATATATATATATATATATATATATATATATACATATATCATATCATATCATATATGTGTATATATATATATATACACATATATAATATCAATTTAAAAAGCGCAAAACCTAAAGACATATTCTTCTGCGCTGCAAAAGCTTCTGATGTGCTTGATAATAATGAACAATTAAATGAAAAGATGTGTTTTTAGCCGTGATTTAAAAAATGCTACGGTTGGGGATTTCCGGACTTGTAATGGTAGATCATTCCAGAGTTTGGGAGCTGCACAGGCAAATGCTCTGTCTCCCAGTGTTACTTTTATTTTACATGTTGGATATATAAATATATATATATATATATATATATATATATATATATATATATATGTATGTTGGATATATGTGTATGTATATATATATATATATATATATATATATATATATATATATATAGTAGTACAACTATAAATTGAATGGTTCTCAAAAAAAAAAGAACACTCCTCTAAAAATATGGATGAGAATCTTTCGTGAGTTGGCTGGTTTTATAATGATGGCAATTTTTAAAGGAAACCAAAACCAATAGAAAAATGTGGATTGAATGAATGCAGTTTAGTAGTAGAGCACATCAGGGAAAGTTTGAGGAAAATCGGGCAAAAGCTTTTAATTTTTACATCTTTGGTGGTGGAACCGCTGGATGAGGAGACTACTAGAGGTTATGACGTCATGTGTGGACAACAGTGATTATGAAGAAAATATCAAGGGAATTCCGCAAAAAAAAAAAGAAATCACTTATCTTTTATAATGAAAGAGCACTTGTCTAAAAGCTTTCAGAAAGCAGGGGGAACAATTGCTACCTTTAACATATGTCAGTATCAAGTTGATGGAATGTGTAATTGTCATGACAACTGAATTTTTATGAAATTCCCCTTTATACTTTCTTTACATTGTTGTCCACACATCTGTAAACTTATTTTCAACACACCCTGTATGCTCACCAGTATAACCACCTTGGATTACTTCTGGAAGGCGGAATTATAGTGCCAGGCGGGATTTTGCACGTACGCGTAAAAAACACAAACAAACAAACAAACAAACAGGAAAAGAAAAAGAAAGAAAAGAAAGGGAAAAATTGTTTCGCTTTCGATTGACCGACCATCAAGCAGAGCCACTGGTAATTGTGACACACTAATTGTATGCATGAAATGTCATTCGTAATGACCGATTAGCCAGCAGGCTCATTTTAATATATTGTTCATGAGTAGAAATTATGGTTAACATTAGACGTTAGAATTAGAAATAGGATTGCAAACAAGCTCATTTATGATTGAGTGAAACTATTCTGACTGTATTAAGCGTTGTTGTTGTAGAGGAGGGGTTGATTGCGTTACCATATTATATCAGTCAGTCTGTAAACAGTTATGGCTGGTGTCAGGATTAACCGTGACCATGAAAGCCGATCACTAACAGCGGAACCTAGTTATAACGACATGAAAGAGGTCGGATATAACAAACCCCTCTTTTGCAGGTTCCGAATGAAATGTCTATGTCATTGTATCCCGATACAGTGAAAAACGTGATATACTTAATCGTCACGGTTTTTGCCTGTTTTAGGTCCTCGGTACTACGAGTTTCCCCTGCATCAACTTTTGGAATAGGCCTACAGCTGTATCATGACAGTTGTTAGCAGAAAGTTTATGCTTATAATACAAGTGTACTTCGATACAGGAAACGGTACGCAAATTATTATGAGATATACGGTCAGTTTATCATTCTCCATCTCTCCCTCTCGACCTCTGAAATGTGAGATTATTATTATAATAGCGAAGAGTGTATGATCGCAAAAGTGATTATGTTTAACATTTTAAAGGACAATTTCACCTTCATATACATGTGAATAAAGAATGCAGCAATATTAGTAGAACTCATCGGTGAAATTTTGAGGATAACTGGGCACTCTGTTCAAAAGTTATGAATTTGTAAAGTTTCTGCGCAGTCACCGGTGGATTAGAAGAATACTGTAACTTGTGATGTCGTGTCGAACAATTTAAGGAAAACAAACAAACAAACAAACGTATTTTCACGTTATCGCATAATAAAAGAACACTGAACTTGCCTCTTTCAGAAGGCAGGGGGAATAATATTACAATGTGTACTCTTAACAGTACTGTCAGTGACAAGTTAAGGGAATATGTAATTTCCCCAAAAATGAAATTTTGTGAAATTCTCTTTATATGTTCGTTATTTCGTTTTATGCATGTGACATTATAAGCTATATCAGTTTTCTTATCCAGCAGTGACTGCACAGAAACTTCAAAAATAAATAACTTTGAACACAGTGTCCAATTTTCCTCAAACTTTCAATGTGTTCTATTGATCGATATTGCTGCATTCACTCAATCCACATGTATATGAAGGTGAACTTGTCCTTTAAAGTAAGTCCATCATCAGATAGAGCCAAATAAAACCTCAGAGAAAAATAAGAACATAACAAGGAATATTCTGAAAGTAATGGTTAATAATATCCCATATTTTCTTATTATTTTCTTTGTTTTAGCAGCTTTAATAGTAAATAACTCATTTTCCATCAAACTCTTACGACGTATACGATGTTGCATGGAGGAAAAGAGAAAAATGTTGTGATGATGTGTCATTATGTTACCATGGAGATATCTCCATAATGTTAGGCTACGGTCACAACTCAGGGAGGCGTCCGGCCGATTTGCAGCCTGCTCGGTTGCTGCTGGAATTCAAAGGACAAGTCCACCTTCATTTACATGTGGATTGAGTGAATGCAGCAATATTAGAAGAACACATCAGTGAAAGTTTGGGGAAAATCGGACAATCCATTCAAAAGTTATGAATTTGTAAAGTATCTGCGTAGTCACTGCTGGATGAGAAGACTACTACAGTGTATGATGTCATATGCGTACAACCATATAAAGAAAATACAAAGAGAATTTCACAAAACTTTACTTTTTGAATGAAGTACACATTTCCTCGACTTGTTACTGACATATGTTAAGGGTAATATTATTCCCCATGCCTTCTGAAAGAGAGAAATCATGTGTTCTTTTGTTTTGCGAGAAAAGTGAAAATATGTTGAAATTTCTTTATTCTTTCTTTATATCGTTGTACTCATGTGACATCACAAGCTATAGTAGTCTTCTCATCCAGCCTTGAGTGAGCAGAAACTTCAAAAATTCATAACTTTTGAACGGATTGTCCGATTTTCCTCAAACTCTTAATGATGTGCTCTACTAATATTGCTGCATTCACTCAACCCACATGTCTATGAAGGTGGACTTGTCCTTTAAGCATATATAGCCCAATGATTTTTGGAGAAGTTGAGCGGGCTGTAAAGCCTGAGCGATGGTCTGTCGATTTTCCGTCGGCCACCGGTGGATTTTAGGTTAAAACTTGGTGAAATCAGGGGATCTTCCCAGCGCAGAGTGATGACCCACCGGCAACTGGACGATCTCCCGCTGACCACAGGCAGATTTATAAGAAATCACCCGGCGGCCGGCCGGTGATCAGTGGGACATCGGCCGGTGTCCCGTAGCCGTATCGGCGGTGGTTCGCCGGTTTCTGACGAAGTTTTTTCATGAGCTACCTTGGGGTAGATTATGACTGCCCCTTGGCCATCAATAACAACGCTTTTGCTTTTCATCTTAGAGGGCAACGAGGTCTACGATGCCCCTGATTCTATTTCAACAACCACGACAGCGAGATTCACTAGCCCAGCACTTTTGTGAAAACGTGATTATATGAAAGCCTATAATTATGTTAATTATCAAATAACTTTCCTTTTACCGTATTCTTCTCAGGTAGAGTATAATTCGTCGTGAAGATAAAATTCGAAGTCAAAGGTTTAAGAAGTAAATTACGAACTGTCAACCTCAGTTGTCAAACCAAAGATAAGAAACAGGTAGAAAATATGAAATCAAATACAAAAAAAGGAGAACCAAGATGAAAAAAAAACAACTCTGTAAACACTCCTAGATTAGAAAGGTCCAAAATGTCTCTGCTTGCTACGCTCTTTTTACTATATTTTCTGTTTCACGTTTAATCTTATATTTCAATTATCGCAATTTCTTTTCATTCAATACGTCTGCATTCAACGGGCCTAGATATCTGGAAAAAAATAAGGAAACGTTATATTGCTTAAGTCCCAAAGTGGCTGTCCCTGTCACCCTTGTTCTCCATTAAATGTTGCTAGCCGAGTCCTCTTCTGCGTGGGCTACCTCTGAGAGTATCAGCTATAGCTGCAGCTACCTCCTTTTTCTTTCAGGGGGAGAAGGTGGTGGGGGATTCCTTGCCTCTGTCCCTCCCCCTGCCTGGCCCCTCTTCCCCTCCTAGTCCCTTAGTTTTCTTCTGTGCTTTTGTCTTTTTTATTTTTTTAATGATTTTTGTTCAATAGATTGCTCGACAGCGACCGCTCGAATAGGCTAGTGCCCGGGCGGTTGCCGAGCGTATTTTGGGCGGCGAGTGAAAACTGGGCGCTCGCCGGCCGAAATTTGAACTCCGCAGTATGAAACCTCAGCAGTATACCGCTCATGCATTTTAAGGATTAGAATCAGTTTGTCTTAGTTGTTGCTATGTAGGGCAAGACTCTGGCATGGCCTGCCAAGCTTTTTGGTCACCCAAACAACCTTTGTCATGCAGGCTCTACACACGCATGTAATTTGAATATGTCAGTAAAAAGGTTTACAGGTGTATGTTGATTCAGATTTCATGCACAGAATCTTGAGCAAGGTGACGTCAGACATGTCACCGACAGTGCGTGACACTACGGTGGACAGTTCTTTCTATTTTCTGGGATTTTTTGCCGTGTTTATCGTATCTAATATTTTACTCAACCGTCACTTGGGAATTCCCGTCTGGAGTTCCTTGCGTCCCTTTACCATTACCTGGACATGTTGCCGGATATAACATCGGATATTAGCTGTCGTGTTACTCCGAAGGACTACAGGACGTGCCATGTATTGGACACACTCCGAGTTATCGTATATCCATACGTCATATGGATATGAGATCATTCAGACACGAGTAATTACACGTTGTATGGATGTACATCGCATGGCTATAATGAGAACATTCAGACACGAATAAAGGTCGTATGGACATACAACATAAACTTAAATGCCGCGCCGCTTAAACCTTCGTTTCTTTCGACATAAGTTCATAGTCATAGCCCTTCTGTGTAATCACGGAGGCGCAAGAGAGATGGAGTTGGACCCCATTTCATAAAAGATGTTAGGATGGCAACTCTTGCTGGAATGGCAACTTTCGATACCAACAGCCAATCACGAAGCTGGATTCTTGTCGTTGTCATGACAATTGCCATTCCAGCAAGGGTTGCTATCATGTCAACTTTTTATGAAATGGGCCCCAGGTCTTACTCCCTCTGAACTCACTTTGATGCCTCCACTCAAAAACAGCTCTAGTTCAAGGACCAAACTGAATCTCCCTCATGATCTGCCTCGCAGGCAGACAACTGATTCACGTCTCAGTACATAATCACCAGCAACTTAAGGAAGATATGTCTTTATTATGATGGTGATAACTTTTCGCCATCTCTACTTGAAGAAAGATGAGCGACACATGATGGTAAAGACACTTGATGCGCGAATTGAAATTGAGCAAAGATTGATAAAATAAAAACAAAGATCACTCCCGGTGACATGCAAAATTCTGAAGTACTATACTTGAATATTAACAGCTTTATTTGCGGAAATTGGATTGACTTTGGTTTTATGTTTTCTCATAATGGTGATATTTCATTTTATTATCATTTCTAATCACTATAATTATTTTATTGTATTACAGTTCAAAATGAATCTTTAGATTGCTCAGAAAGATGGCGGCATCAAACGCCGAGATCAAAGGCACAAATGGATCTGTGGAATTCTCTTGTGCATCCCTACAAGACTGGCAGTTTTTCGAATGATTATAGGCAGGTGGACTCCAGCTCTTGAACCTCCTTGGTATAGTTCCCCCTTTTGACGGAATGGGTAACCTCGGACAATTCATCTAGCAGTACAGTGAATACATTACACCACACATGCACGGTATGTCGTTTCAATTAACGATAAAAGTGGATAAGTAACCTGGAGAAAGAAAAAGAGAACAGAAAAATGACGACATACCAGTAAAGCTATCAGTCAAGGGAGTATCCACTTTTTGACAGTCCAAGTGTAAAGAGTCTATTGGAAAGTGCTGACCGTAATTTCATAACATAGCGTTATGCTCTTAGAAAATAAGGGAAATGATGAAATCTCAAATTTGAATTAACCGTGCTTTTGTGCATCACTAAAGTACCTATAGCTCTACCCGTATCATTTATTTATTTATCTACTTATTTTAGATTAATCGTATGATTGAGCATCCTCGTTACTACAAGTAATTTTTCCTCGCGGCGAGAACCAGACATTGATTAATCCCACCGTAGATGGCACTATAATCAGAATAATACGTGGTATGGCCTGCCAAGAGCGGCATCAACTGAACGGGCATTGGGCACAAGATGCTAATACATTGTATACAGTGTAGCTATGTTATTTCAAATCTGTGGATCACAGTATGTCTTGACCTACGGCTGGTAAATGTGTCAAGCAATTTCTTCAGTCCAGTACCCTTTAAATAGGTTCAAACGCTTAAATAGAAAACTGAACTCAATAGGAACAATAACAACGCATTTCAAATCAATTTCAAAATCACCATTCTGTTGCACTCTCTATGAAAGCGAAACACTTTTAACGTCACGTTATATGAATTGTATAAGTATAGAATTTTATTTCACCGGAACATTTCCAGCTAAGTACAAAACAGGAAGTAAAATAGAAAATATCACCACAGCCTCAATCTGTACATGTATACAAGCTTCTGATTTATGTGGTTATCAATGGAAATGGACAGCAAGATACTCTGTTCTTGGCCAGTCATTATGCTCTATGTAGATTGTCTGCTTGAATTATCGTAACAAATTTACTGCAATTCCGTCCATATTCAGGTTGACTTCAATGAACACATTAAATCAGACTAACAGAGTGGTGGAAGTATCAGATACACTCCACAAAAGATAAGAAAGTAATGGAGTTTTGAATTTTACAAAATATTTTCCAAAGAAAAATTATATAATTTGAAATCGCGCAAAGTGATGAACTCGCCTCAAATCTATCCCACTGGTTTTGACAAATGCATGGAAAGTTTGAATGCAAAAAACAGATTGACGCCATTTTCAAAGTTTTTAAAGTAAGGTCATCATTAATATAGAGAAAAATAAGATCATTGGAATGATACTGAACTCGTCACACCAGACAAATGCCAGAAACATCGTTATACAACAACAAGTTTTTTGAAGTCTTTTTTGTATTCAAGTTATTTTTTAAGTAATTACCTAAATCATCACACATATCTTAATCATCTCCTTTGTTTTAAGCACCTTTAATCTCAAACATTTCGAGATACAAACGGATGTAGGGCCTTTTTTTTATTTAAACTCTTCAAATATTGTTTGTTTGTCAACATGTTATCGTGTTCCATAATTTAGCAGCTACATTACATCCAATATTTCCACCTAAACGACATTATTGAGAGGTTAAAACTTGACTTCTAATACGAATGACACAACTTATTCTTTTTGATAAAAAAAGAGTAAAAAGCTAAAAAGTAATACACATGAATGAGGGCATTAATTACCCATATAAGGTACTTTTGGAACAGCGTAACACGAACGACGCAATAGCTGAGGGTGTTTGGACTGTTTCGAAGGTACCGAGTGTGGGTAATCATGATAATGTCAAAACCGTGAAAACAAAATGACTTCTATCATTTGCTTAGTAAAATGATGAAGCAGATCTTCGTCGTTTGAAGGTCCTGTTTACATCTGAGAGCAGTGATTTCAACAATTTTCAAATTGTCACATTTGATGCATAATAATGTGTAGGTCTGTTGTATCACAAAACATCCTACCATATAGAATTTTTGCAATAAAGCCTAAAATATAAGGAGATATCAGTATTTTTCTCAGTAAACAATAACTGTAGACGGTTTAGTCTGGAAAATTTTTTGTTTTTTATTCTTAACTATTGTTCACATTTTGTGTATTTAACAATACCTAACATCGATTATACGGATTCAAATCTTTACAGTGGTTGTTTCTGTCCCTAATTCACATTTTAGAACTATTTAAAAGCACTAATGCTGGGTTTTTGTTTCATCTGCAAATGGTAAATTATGCCTTTAATAAATCACCGTCACCGAGAGTAGAGAAAATGTCGAAATCTCGCCCTGTCACCATCGCGACGTGACAGCGCTAATGACTGATCACTATTCTTTACTAGGGATATGACCGGTCATTACGCAAAATTACGTGTATATAAGCTAAAATAACTGCCTGATCACGACCAATCATTTGAGTAGGATCTGCTCAATCATTTTACGATAATGAATTATGCACAGGTCAGTGGTAATGACATCATCACCCCACCCAACATTTATTAACACATTATAGGCTTGCGACTAGTCACTGCTTTGTAAGATCTTATGCCATATTAAGGCTCCGGTATTCAAAATCCGACTCTGATGAAACTGTTCTCTTATTTTACTCCATAAATCTATCAAAGCCAATATGATCTTGGTGTTGACGTGTACTTTAAACTTCCTGTAATGCGGTAGCCTGACCGTGCTAACTTCATTTGGTTCAGTTAAATTCCATAAGGCACAATAAACACCGAACAGATTTTGAAGAGACGTAAAAAGGAGAGAATACGCATATACTGGTATTTCATTTTGTGCATACATTTTCACAAGTGTTTAACAATGTAGTCATTTCCACTGCAAGTTGACTTAGCATGTAGAAAATCTTCTGGAAGTTGATAGTCACAGGCAACATGCGAACTATGAATCTCTGTCTACTGTGTGCGGATTCTAAAATTATAGCGATGTACCAGTATTAATATTCTATTTGATCAGACAAGTTAATAACTATCATAAAACGATAAAGCACTTAAGTGCCAATTGTAAAATGGTGTACAGAAACGAATCTTTCATATTTCATAATTTTAATTATCATTATTGATTTATGAATCAATAAATAGATTAATCATAACGATTGACTTGTCATCACAACAATAATTATATCAATATCAAATAAGAAACCGTTTTCGGTCATATTAGGTAATCACTTCTCATTCAAGAATCAGCCATTGCTGGAGCACTGAAATGAAGTAATGATGACGTCAAATAACGGCAATTTGTCCAGTAAAACGTAAAAGCCCACCAGGGCACTGTCACGTGACCAAGTAGCCAGTCGGGAGTTCCTTCTCTCCAACAGAAAAACAAACATTTAAAACAGCATGATAAGACGCACAAAAGATAATGGTGAAAGTAGAAAGGTTGGTCACTTGTCACCTCATTTCCAGCATGTAATATTTGGGTGGTTATGATCCACTCAGTACAACGAAAGCACGTCGTGTGAAGTATACATAACCGAGAGCATCAATGGGGGTGGGGGGGGGGGGCATGCAGCAGAGAGCAGTTTGACTCCCCCATAATTCCGATTATGTGAAAGATGCTCTTGCTTTTTGAATAGAAAATTGTCCAAAGTGCGCACCGGATTGTTGACTTTCACTTCTGAAAATTCAAAAGCTCCCTCGGTCTCACTGCTCCCTCGCATAGAGCCTACAATCCAAGTTTTGCCCCTCCCCCCCCCCCCTCCATTATGAAAACGTACAGCCGCCCCTGACACTAACATTTCTTCAGCCTGCACTGTGAAAGCACGTTGTAGATGGTATTTGTTTTATAAACTTGATGGAATCATTTTGTCACGAAAAAAATAAATAAAAACGATCGTTCTTGATAATACTAGTCACAGATCAGAATGTTTTCAGCCTCAGCAAAATGATTGACACTCTCCCAAGTAGAGCCTACTAACGCTACAACACACCCATGCCTTGACTCTGCTCCTGTCCGTTGCACGCATGCGCCAAGGTACTTTCTCTACCGCCTGACGTATTCTCCGAAGTGTCCTCGTGAGATGTCGTCACATTGTCATCCTTGATGTCAATGTCTGCTACATTCTCTTCCAACTCCACATGGGGCACTTCTGTCCTCCTCTTTCTAAAGTCCCAAACACCTTTTATCGCTGCCATCACCCCTCCTTCCATGACAACCAGGAGTCCAATGAGTGCTGGTACGCGGCCGATGAGATCGATTTCGGGTTGGTCGTAGTACAGTGCGACCACGGTAATCGCGAGGAGGCTGTTTTGCACGCCTGTTTCGATTGCTATTGTCACCGCCGATTTTGTATCAAGGCAAAGAGCGCGCGCGATTCCAAAGCCCAGAGCGCCCCCTATGAGCGGAAAGATACCAGACGCTAGCCAGATCTTCCAAGAGACTAACACCACATAGTACTGCGTTGGGATTCCGATACCGAGACTAACGATGATCAGCCCCGCCAGGGTCGGCCGGATCATTTTCTGGAATACGCGTTTAGCCTTGGGGAACTTGTGACTTATTCCAACCCCGATCAGGACTGGGACGACGAGGAAAGCCAACTGGATTGCGAGCTCGGCGTACGGCGCTCGAAGCTGCTGGTTGTGTTCTATGAAGAAACGCGTGTAGATGAAGAGATTAAGCGGCATCATGCCAAGAGCGAGAACAGTCGAGCTGAACGTCATCGTCAGACTCAGATTGAAGTCGCAGTCGAGCAGTAGAGTGAAGACGTTACTGAACCAGCCCCCTGGACACGTCCCATCTAAGATGAGCCCGATGGCTGCCGCGTCGTCGAGCGCGAATACTTTGGCGATTGCGAAAGACAGCGGAGGCATGATCAGAAACTGACACAGAAGCCCAATGATGACTCCATGAGGGCGCTTCACTCTTTCCCAAATTAAATCCAACTCAATTTTACTCCCCATGGCAACGTACGACACGCATATCCACACAAGTAGTACGCTCGCCAGCGCCGTGGAGGTAAACAGTGGCTTCCGAAGAACTTTCACCAAATAGGTGTTGATTACAAAATTTCCAGATGAGTTCGAAAATAGCGTCGTCAAGTCGGCCACGCCTAGAGCGACACCGTCTATCAACACGGGATAGGTAACATTAGTGGTCACATTGTCCGCGTAACATGGAAACGAAGTCGAATTGGAATTTACTGTGAATACACTCTCATCTGCTGATGTCAAAGTTATGTTTCCGCCCCCATCGGTGAGACAAGTGACAGTTACATTGATCTCAATTTCTTTCTCCGCTTCGAGAACCACGAATGGATCCTGTCCGAACGATACACGAACCACATTGGATGCCGCCGAAAGTTGCCGGGCAGCAGTCAGGAGCAGGACTGAAACGTAGACGAGCAGGACTTGGAATGCCATGTTGTTTAATAATGTACGGACGGTTGCCTTTAAGTGTCAGCCGACTTCCAGTACCTAGAAAAAGAGCAAACAAAGGAACAAAATCAGGAAAACAACCTGGAAATATTATTCTAGACGTAATTAATCAACTCTCTCCTCGGCATGTAAAGCAACACTTGACCCCATCGACAATGATACGAAGACTCGATGAAACATAACATATCTGTATGTCTGTCCGTCCGTTTGTCTGTCTGTCTGTCTGTCTGTCTGTCTGTCTGTTTGTAGGCCCTACATCTCAGGTCTTGGAAGAGGTTCATCTGATTGGTAATTCTCTAATCAAGGCGAAATTTCGTCTGTACACAACCAAAGAAAACTCTCGGACTGTAAGACTGCCTACACCCCATCTACGTCGAGTCAACGCCAGTCTGATGAAGCCTACAAACAGTAGGCGAAAGCTCACACAAGGAAAATAGTTTTCTTTGGTTGTGTACAAACGAAATCGCTTTAATTACCTACATCTTAGGGCATGTATGTCTCACTTTCTTCCTTCTTGTATTTTGCACAATCTTCTATCATCCATCGCTTTGTTTGATTTTAATACCTCAGCCAATTAGGATTAAGTTTTTGCCGGCGTTAGTTTGTTTGCTTGTCTGTCTGTCTGTTTGCAAAACAATTGAAAAGTTATGAACAGAGTTGGATAAATTTTTCAGAAAAAGTTGATAATGACACTTTGAACAGATGCTTAAACTGAATCCACGATTTTTTCCTAATTTTTGAAGGATTCTTTATTGGTAAAGGGTTCAAATCATAAACGCTAGATGACGTGCTTACTTTTGGGACCCTCGTAGCCATAGCGCTTTTGGCCCAGAAAGTATGGCGTAGGTAACAACGACTGGACGTCGGCAGTGAGGGTACTAGTATGTTTTGGTGGTCAAGGGATCTCATAATACAGATGATTGTGAATGTAGGACTATGATATAGGATGGAAATCACAATATGGATGGAAATAGCTGCTTGGCGGAGATCTGCACTCGCCGAGTGTTTTTCTAGTGCTGGTGGTGATTGTTCTTTTTCTTTGGAGATTGTAACTATACTGTATCATAGGCCCCACACTGTATTACTGTCAAGATGTGAACGGCAAGGTAAAGATGGAAGCCGCGAAAAGCTACTGGAAAGAGAACGATATCGTAGCCCCCGTGCCAAGCCCTCGGTGGTTTGCAGGCTCTTCATAAAAAGTCAACAACAACAACAACAACAACAACAATAATAATAATAATAATAATAATAATAATAATAATAATAATTATAATAATGATAACAACAAAATGATAATAATAAACAAACAAACATGATGCATTTTTCACTTTGAAAACAAAGACGGCATACCTGCTGTTTGAAATCGTCATGATTTCTACCGCTAAATGTGTTCTTCCTAAATGTAGCGCCTATAATAATATCAAGCTGCTTGACCGATGCTTAAAAGTTGTCAAGTATCGGAACAAAAATATATAAAAAAAGAGAAAGCTTTAGTAATGTTAGCTAATCTTCAAAAAACTTCGTCTATCGATCTCTCCACGCTGCGTTAGGATTAAGTGAGCTTATGACGAGGATTCCGTTATATCCAGATTTGTGCGTGAGTAATGCAAAGTAATAGCCCTGAGTCGTGCATGAGAGCAACTCGCACTACAATGACGATGAGCTAATCATGAGCCTCAAATCGCACAAGGGCTTTATACCAGTAATAGGCACTTGTGCTCCTGGCACGAAAGACAATTTGAAAGAGTGATATAGGTCAGTAATTGAGAGAGGTGGTATGATTATAGAATCACAATGCAATGACGCAGCTTATGACGATTAATCGCTAGGAAATTGTAGTCTTGATAAAACGAAGATGAGCTGACACGTAATACTGTATTGCAAGACGAGAAGCGCTATTTGTACTGCTGCACCAGTGGCACTAACTCTTCATTAACCCTCTGTGTGCTTTGGTTTCCGATTGACACCGAAAACCCGATAACAATGTATTAATATTATTATTATTATTATTATTATTATTATTATTATTATTATTATTATTATCATTATTATTATTATTATTATTATTATTATTATTATTATTATCATCATCATCATCATTATTACTATTACTATTATTATTATCATCATCATTGTATATTTATTTATTTATCTATTTATATTATCTGTTTGTTTATTTGGTAATATAACTGCATTATAACACACATAGAGGGGTACATGTATAAAATGCAAGGGAGTGACATACGCACTGTCTATAGTCCCTGGCACAAAGGTTAATATTGTATCCCTACTGATAGAGAATAACGCATCTGATTCCATACGTTGCTCAACATCCGCTTAGCCACGGATTTAATCGTTGATATCAATCATACAATTCATTAAAGCCGTTAGCGATGAGGGCCCGATCTCCTTCGCCTTCACAACGTTTGATTAAATCCTAGAATTAAGAACAAGTTATCATCATAATCTGCTGATTTATACGCTATAGTGTGACGGGGCCTTAAAGTAATGAATGATAGCCATACACCAGTTGATATCAACACAAAACTGTGGAAGCTCCCGTTGTACGGTTTGAGAAACCTACTTGAGATAATGCCGCATTCTCTAATTGTATCTCATTGGACAAAAATAAGGCATATCGCACAAAAGTAAAAGTAGCACCTTATTGCATGAATCACAGCTCATCTATAGAACAAATAAGCCAAAGAATTTTCATCTTCTCCTTTTTTTTCTCCATTTCTTAAAAGAACAAAAAAAAAAATGACACCACAGCTTGACAAGCGCGGTACTGTGATCCAGATTACTTCAATCTGTTGTTATTCTTCGTCATACTTCATCGGTGGCTGCCCTACGCCACCCCCATTCGACGACATTTGATAAGATCGTGGCGAGTTGTTTCGAGGCGGTCAGCCTATCACAGCCAAAGGGAATATAATACTAGTAGTTGTACAATTTATAGATCGGACGTGATCCTTAGGGGGTTAACACGCACTGATAAATAACGAAATAATTCGGCGTCACACCCCCAAGAACATTGGACATTTCGGGCGTCTAATTACTGTCTCATCATGGTAGATGCTAAAACTGTGTTCGAGTAAAAATATGATAATACAGGATGCTATTCTGAGGATGACTGCTTTCTACGCTTGTCTTGAGAATTGATGTGAATGTGAAGGCTTTGATTTTGAAATTTTGTGAAAATCGATGATTATGCCGCCAACCTGGTCGACGCTTTAACCAAATAATCACCAATCTCTGCTCTGACATCCGTCAAAGCTATTATATAGTGCATGCGTGAAGCTGAAATGATGCGGATACCGGGCCGGAGTCCTCAGAACTGATGACCATGCCTCTTTGACCAATAGTCCATGGGCCAAGACCCGAAAAATGGGTTGTTGGTACCATCTGAGGTGGCACAACCTTTTTGGTGTCAGTTTGTTTGTCGGGCATAGATATGCTTATCAAGCTATGATAGCATTTCCAAATGAGTAGCTTAGTCATAATAAATGCATTTTTAACCAAATTGGTCTCGTTTTTATATCCCTATACTTCTGAATCGAAACTAAACCGCTATACAAAGAAGAGCACTACGTTCTGTATGTCCACAGGTGTTCTGTTGTAAACGCGGTGCGCTTAGTCTTTATTCAAGGCAGCGAAGGGAATATCCAAAGGGTTATGATGTCCACAGCTGTCACGCGATGCGCCTAGTCTTTATCTAGACCAATGTGCCGTTATCATATCTAAAGTTCCTCATAAAAGGGATTATCTATACTGTTTTTATACTACCCTATCAACAAATACATCAGTTTTAAACAAAAATCACTCTGCTCATTTACAATATCATTCATTATAATGTATCGTAGTGTACCGGTACATTGTTTTTGCATTATCTTATATTGTTGGAGGGAAATAAAGCGACATTGGCGTGGTATCAGCGTTTTCACCGTAGCGTTTTCGCCGGAAAATGATAAATAATTGAAAGATACGGTAAAATTCACGAAGAATTGCTTTTGTTGTTGTTGTTGTTTTTAGATAAAAGGATATACACTGTATCATACGCTTTGGATATTCCCTTCGCCGTATAGAATAAAGACTAAGCGCTGTGGACATCATAACCTTTGGATATTCCCTTCGCTGCCTTGAATAAACACTAAGCGCACCGCGTTTACAATAGAACACCTGTGAACATACCATAGAGCTGCATTTTACAGCTCCATGGAACATATAGAAGACAGTGCTCTTCTTTGTGTAGCGGTTAGTTTCGATTCAGAAGTGTAGGGATATAACAACGAGACCAAATTGGTTAAAAATTCATTTACTATGACTAAGCTACTCATTTGGAAATGCTATCATAGCTTGATAAGCATATCTATGCCCGACGAACAAAATGACACCAAAAAGGTTTTGCCACCTCAGATGGTACCAATATCTGGCCTGGCCCATGGACTACAAGGCCCAATTACCGAATTTTATGGTCAAATTTCATCGTCTGTATTCGAGAAAGTCACTGACATTTTCTAAGTACGAAATAAATGATGATCATGCCAGTTAGGAACTTCATATGGAATATTCTATCAATAAGATCATGAACTAAAATGCGCTGTACTATACTCTCCACACGAGAAACTCATTATTAGCAGGAGTGCAGTTTATGCTTAATGAGAAACACAATGCCAAAAGAAGACGTGGGTTAGAATTGTACAGCTGATCATCTTGCATTCACCAGTGGATATAATCTTGGCCCTGTTATTTATGAAGAGTTATAATTGATTACAATATAGTGGATTTCTATCATAAGTCTATTGCAGCCTGTGTGGTAAGGAAATTTATAAGCGATTATATCTTTTATTAAAACGGGGCCCTGGAATAATTATATTGTATGACAAAGCGCGTCGTATCATTTTGTCATGGTAAATTCAGTATGTTCATAACATTTATTGCCCAAGTACGGGACACGCACGGTTGGCCCCGCGCTATCACGAAACATGACAACCATCACGTGATATTTATTGCACAGCCAAGCACAAATCATGTCATTATTATATTCACTGTAACTTAAACCGCTATAAATGCACTGGACCCCCAAGGAGATGAGCAACTAAACTGATTTCAACAGCGTATTTATTACCGTATCAGAGGGAATGAAATAATGGTTTTAAAAAATGCGTGTAAACATCATACACTGGAATGGTTTTGCGTTCTGTAGGCCTACGATCTTATAGTATCGTGAATCGATGAAAGGAAGGCCACGCGGCGTTTTCCTGAAAATGATGAAATAAGAGTAAGGACCTTTGTTTTATAGAGCGTGAGGGACTAAAAATATATGCGTGTTTACACAAATTTTGTTAGCTAGAAGTTGTAATGGAACATGCGGAAATGTTTACCGGTATTCCAAGGTTCAGCCAGGTTTATTGTTATGATCTTTCATCAACCAGTATTCTTCTCTCTTACTTTTAATAAAATGACCACCACCCTCTAATTCCACGTTAACTATGATGTAAAGCTAAAATTCAAATGGCACTCAAATTACAAAGGTAGGTTATCATGCCCTCCAGGTGTGACAGCGTAATATACGCATGCTAATTGAAGAGAAGATAAACGCAAATATTTTAACAAGGCATGTCAGTAATATCAAATTTACCTTCAGTGCTATAAGATATAGACGCAAAATTATGTCACCCTGATCATATCCTATGACTGTTTCATCTAGTGTAAATATAGCGCTGGTTTTCTGAACAGACAGAGCTAGCTAATGCATTGGCTCCGATAACAGGTTCATAATGAGGAGACTGATCCGACGTGCATGTACAATGGAACAGTTTGTGAAATGTTCTCCTACTGATGCAGTGTGTTTCTCTTTTGCAGGGAGGAGGAGGGTGGGAGCTGAAAAGGGAGAGAGAAAAAGACAAAGAGAGAGAGAGAGAGGGGAAGAGAGAGAGAGAGGGAGAGAGAGGGGGGAGAGATGGAGAGGGAGGGAAGGAGAGGGAGATTTAAATAATTGAACTTCCTCTTTTGACGGGAATGCGATGCGTTAAAGGCACAGTAGAATACGCTCGTCCAGACGCGTGTTTCTGTAACAGCCTAGCACCTTTAAAGTCTAATGCTAGTCGATGAAGCTATGGGGCTGGGCATCAACGGCTTGGGCCTCATCAGCTGGTATGTGTGTTGTCCCGAGGATGACATTCTCCAGCTGGTATTCACTTAGCATCACCTTAAGGTGACGATGCAGCCACTTTAAGTCGCTGATTTAAAGTTCGAGTTTCCCTGATGCAACCCTGAAAATTGGATCCCTTTCATAAGCTGGTATACATTAGGTAACATTCCAATTTTTCTTTCGGATGATAAAACTGGAAACGTCTTTATGATAAAGAGGAAAACAATATCATAGATTTCCACAGAATTTATTCGGACCCCGAAAAAAAAAACCATTATCATTATTCTCGGTACAAGAGGGGAGTGTATTCTCGAGTGCCATGGGATTAGTTTTTCAATTTGTTTTTTCAACTCTGAGGTGTACTACCGTCAGATTTCATACATGATATTAGGAGACATTATTATTCAACCACACTCCATTTTGTGACATTCGCAAAGGGGAAATAAGAAGTACGCTACATTCGTGACACTGATTCTAAAGCAATGTCATGATAATTATCACGAATTGCATATCGTTCCTCAATTACTTTTTATCAATACTGTTGTAGAGACATGTTAATACGCCATTGGCTATTAATTTTGTCAAGTCAATAAGGCAATTGGTATATGGAATATAATACCAATGGAAACAAGTATGACGAAATTACGTCAAATTATTCCACTTCCAAGAGTATACAAGATATATAAGTTTAAATTTCAATCACCTAATATTTGTGTAAAACACGATGGCAAGTAATCATGATTGACCATGAAAACATGGAGTTTACGCGCAAAACATGTGCACGTACTTCAGTACAAATGATGTGAAATATACTCCGGTATCAACGGTATCATAGCCCGTTGGTCTCTATACCATAACACGTGCATGCTACACCCGCACCTCAGCTTACATGCATGTACAGTATAGTAAACGATTGGGCTGATGGGATATACAAGGATGAAACGGGGAGTACGTAAAAACTGATAATATGATTATGACAAAATTGATTATCTCTAAAGAAGCGCGCAATGTCGCAACGATCTGCAGTTCGTTTGGGTTGTCTTTAGGCCGTCTTCGTAAATACACTCGTCATCATGGCACTTTATAGGGGAGCGGACAGTTTTAGGGAGGTATTAAGTACCTCCCTGGTATAGACCCTACTTGTATTCATTTTTGTTGAACAAAGCGGGCCAAAATTGTGGGGGGGGGAGATTTATATCGAGGCTCAGGCAGGAAATAGTGCTCTAAACGCTAGTTTAGTTCTAGTTTACGCGATGAATATAATTTCAAGCCTGTTGTTGATATCATTCTTGCGGTATATATGCTTACCATGAATTTCGTCACCGTGCCCCGGAGAGGATGCTGGGATCGGGTTCGACTGAGTGGCGAAGGGACATCTCTTCCGTCAGCAGCTATCAACTGGGTGTCACTGCAGAGAAAATGCCCTGAAAATGAAGCGCAATATAATACAGATGATAATTATAATCAACTTATCTCAAACATTCATTACGTTCCCATGGGTGCATATCCGCCGGCATGAGTATACGAACTCAGCTATTATGTCCGTAGTACATGTCGTATACATGTAATAATGAGAAGGGATATGTCTAACCAGTGTTGCCAGGCACCGATGCATCCTTGCGCTTACTGCGTTCCGCTGTGATGGACACGCTGAATTGATCAACGGCGAGGGAGTGATGCCATTACCAAAAAGAAAAAAAAAGAAAAAAAAAAAGGAAGAGATGATTATAAATCAAATAATTCATTCCAGTGCACAATGCTTTCAAGATTGGCTGTCAACAAAAGACAGATGAAATCGTACAGAAACATTGTCAGCATTCCTGAAATCATGGACGTATACACGCTACAAACCTAATCGAGTCAAATGTACATCAAAAGCTTTTGCAAGTGCATTGTTGAGGCAAGAAATGATTGGTTGAGACACGACTTATCACTGACGATTGCTGAACATCAGGAAATAGCAAACTTCACAGCGATAGCAACAGTCTGATGATCCCGCGCGTTGCAAACGCGTTGCAAACGCAAACACATGATGTACGGACTCAATGAGGGTTGTCTTCCTCCTTTTATTACAACTTCTGCCGATAACATTATTATACGCATGATAACAGTATAGTCCCCCCAAAACCAAAATGCGCTGAAATTCAAATAAAAAGGAAAACATGCAAACACTCGATGATGATTACATTATCAGTCTATCATGGTAAACGATAAAGTGAAAGTATGTCTCGTACCCTAAATAAAACATGGAACGGTGACTGCCGTGATGGGGTGAGGGGCGTTTTTGACGAGACTATTCCTCCGAACTAAGAACCAGGTATCACCTCCCTGGTATCACACACCTCCCTGACCGAATGAAACAAGCATGGCAAGGACTGTGGGGAAGCCCCCACAATCTCCCGTACAGTTTAATACCATCGCGCGGGAAAGCGTGGATCACGTGCAATTTTATGTCTGTTGCGTGTGGCGGCATTTTTTTTCCCCACCAAAATTCCACGGGCTGGTGGTATTTCTACGACCTTGCAGAGAAACGCTATCCCATGTTAGAAATTACATTAGTAAACAATGTAACATACAGCAAACACAACAGTGAAAATTATTTCTTTATGGTATGTTTACGGTGTATATGTCGAGTTATGAGGCAATCAATCATTTTACTTGCGTGTGGGTGTACACTGACCAATAAACGTCTCGTAAAGTTTTCGTAACTCAAACTGTAATAGAGCAATTCAATGAGCTTCCTCCTCCTCTCACACAATCACTCTATTCAGGCAAAAGTACTTCGTCTTTGACTTCAGTCATGAAGTCTATATAATATTCTGTCAGACAACTTAAACCTTTAGGAGTGACCTTTAACCTTCTCTTCACAAAAAGTTTTTTTTCCCATTTATTTCTGCCCATTACACACACACACACACACACACACACATACACACACACAACACATACACACACATACATGCACACACAAGAAAACGTCATCATTGGACTCTATAAAAGTGGAAGTTATTGCCAGAAAATTGAATTCATAGCTAATTCTTTTGACTTTATGATTAACCCACAACATTTCACCCATGCCTTTTCGGGCAACTTATTGTTCATTAATTTCTACCCCATTTATACAATAATATCCAGTTTGATTTTTGTCCTTTTTTCATTCTGATTAGGGACTGCCGGAATATAAACCTGCAACCCGACAGCGTAAAATGTCCAACATAATTTGCGAGCCTAAATTCGACCTTAGCGAGACATGGGGGGGGGGGGGGGGGGGGTGAGGTCAAAATGAACCCCAACATTCCTGACTAATACGCATGGGGAGTTCGTCCGGGCTGCGGGGAACTCCCCAATGCGCTGTCGCTCAGTCAATAAAATTGAGCGGGATCGCAGGAAAAGTATACTTTTTTTGATTTACCGAGAAAAAAAAATGAATCCAGTCTCGAGTAAAGAGATCTTGAGAAAGTTATCGTCATATCTAGCCTGAAGTCAGGTTCAAGTGAAGAAACTTGCTGCAAGCTTTGCTCCAAGGTCATTATGATACCTATAGAAACGAAACATACTGTAGCTGCAAAAGTGAAAACAAAACAAAACAAAACAAAACGCTGGACTTTACAATGCTTTACAAGCTGGTTGATTATTTGGTCGCAAACTTACTTTATTTAATTGAGCCTTTGGATATGCAGCGAGACAGCAAAGTGAAATAGAATTTTGTTTCTCAAAGTGCATCTTTGATCTTTGATAAAAAATTAAGTAAAATCAAACGAATTGGGTGCTAAACGTTTCACCCGAATGACATAATGTTTACAAACATAATTTTCACGGAAAAGTTTTTTTGTTTTTCATTTTTGTTTAGCCTCATAATGTTCATACATCCAAATAAGATGAATCATATGATGATGTCATCAACTCACAACTATTCCGTTATATTCTGTACACAAATATGTTATTATAGAAATTATGTTATTGTTCCATAACCTTATAGCAACTGTACCACCCCTTCTCCCCGGCCGAAAACTTATCATTGTAAGTCATATCATTATATCATTTTGTGTACGAGCTCGTTTGAATTTTTGTCATACTCTTTGTTTGAGTTCACTCTTGAAGGAAACCAAAACCCAAAGAGAAGTGTGGATTGAGTGAAAGCAGCAACATTAGTAGAACACATCAGTGAAAGTTCGATGAAAATGGGACAATCGATGCAAAAGTTTTGAATTTTTGAAGTTTTGGTATTGGAACCACTGGATGAGGAGACTACTTGAGTTTACGACAATACATCATGTGTGGACAACAATTAAAAAGAAAATGTAAAGAAAATTCAACATGCTTTCACTTTTCAAGAGTAATGAAAGAGCACTTGACTAACAGCTTTCAGAAAGCAGGGGAAATAATTACTGCCCTTAACAGATGTCAGTATCAAGTAGATGGAATGTGTAAGTTTCATGAAAAATGATTTTTTTTTTTGTAGAATTCTCTCTATGTTTTCTTTATATTATTGTTAACACTTGACGTCATGAAATCTAGTAGTCTCCTTATCAAGTGATTACAACACCAAAACTATAAAGATTAACAATATGTTTCTATAAACAAGTATAACTGTGATATGAGAGAATTTAATTGTGGCGTGCCACAAGGTAGTTTATTGGGTCCGTTGCTGTTTATTGTTTATATGAATGATTTCTGGGCTTCCTCCCAAGTGTTATCATTCATACTTTTCGCCGATGATTCAAATGTGTGGGGGTTTTTTTCACATGAAAATCCAAATATTCTAGTGCACACAGTAAATTCTGAGTTACAAAATTTACGTGATTGGATACGAGCTAATAAGCTGTCCCTGAATATTAAGAAAACAAAGTATATGTCTTTTTAGTAACACTTTAGATAATTTGAATATGGATATATCTTTTGATGATACTGTTCTAGAGAGTGTTTCATATATAAAATTTCTTGGAATTACAGTAGATAATAAACTTTCTTGGAAATTTCACATTGTTTATAGATAATGTTTGTAAAATTATTCCACGTAATATATCACATAGGTGTTATTAATAGGCTTAAATTGTTTCTTCCCCAACATTCATTACTTATACTGTATTCGTCTTTGATATTACCTTATCTAAATTACGGAATTTTAGCAGTGGGGAAACACACATCAAACATTATTAGATAGGGTTTTATTGTTACAAAACAAGGCACATCGAATCATTTGTAATGCCGCTCCTTGCTCTCATACCGCTTCTTTGTTTTTTGAAAATAAAATTTTGAAAATTAGAGATTTTTTTTAATTTCATTTAGGACAATTTATGTATAGTTATAACAATAGCTGTCTTCCGCTTATATCTGGTTCCATGTTTCCTCTTAACCTGACACATCATAGTTACTCAACAAGACAGTCTAATGAATTTCATTTGCCCCTGCTTAGAACTGTTTTAGCTCAGCAGACATTTATTTATACACTGCAAAAAGTCCGGTGTTAAATATGAAACACCGAGTTGGTGTTAAATTTCCGGTGCTCATTCATGGTGTTAGATTAACACCTCCGGGTGTCATTTCAGAATTTAAAATTGTTTTTTGAATAGTTTCTTAGTTACTGCACTTCTTGTTAACTTTGAACTTCAACAAGACGATAAAGAATTTTCCGATAAAGTCCTTGATTTTTGAAAAAAATGTGTAAACACATTTACACCACAGTATCACCAGTTGGTGTGGTCCCCTATTGAAGCTGGACGGGTGTTATACCATTGAAATTAACACCACCAATATCAAATCAACACCATGCGGTGTCATTATTGAATTAATTCTAGGGCAGTGTCAAAAATATCTCCAGCCACAGTGTCAAATTAACACCACGAAGTTCCAGGTGAACACTTTTTAACACCGTCACAATATATTTTCTACACCTGTGGGTGTGGTCCTCTATTGAAGTTTAATCGGTGTTAGATTTAACACCCATGGTGTTAAATCTAACACCGATGTTTTTACAGTGTACAGGTCCAAGATTCTGGAACTCCCTTAGTCCAGACATAAAAAATGCTCCTTCTTTGTATTCGTTTAAAAAAAGATTGAAATCATTCCTCCTTAAAGGGGAAGGCTAGTAACTGATCAGTGGGAATCAGTGGAAATGCTGGGAGATGATTGTTCCAATTCTTATGGGATTCATTCAAGAGTTCATTGTATATCTATTGTTGTGTGAAAATGATTTGCTTCAGAATGGTCTCATATTCAAGTAATGTGCAGTTTAATGCTTCCAGGTTAGCGTCCCTGGTCAGTGACGGAGCATTAATCTGCACATTACTTGAATATGAGACCGTTCTGAAGCAAATCATTTTCACACAACAATAGATATACAATGAACTCTTGAATGAATCCCATAAGGATTGGAACAATCATCTCCCAGCATTTCCACTGATTTCCACTGATCAGTTACTAGCCTTCCCCTTTAAGGCTTATGAGGTAACAGAAAGAAACTAAGTTTGTTTGTCTATTTTTTTTTTTAGAATTGAATTATGCAGGTTTTGTATGCACCAGGCTGCTATTGATTCTTCTTAGGCATGTTATAGGTCGCGTCTTTCGCGGTATTCCACATCACATCCCTAGCTTATTTTATTGCGAACTTGTATACTATTATACGTGCCTACAGAACAGATGATATGTTCGGCTATCAGCATTTCCATAATATATGTCACTTTCTCGGTCGCTTTTCAACGCTCTACACTTCTAATATGGCTAATAGTCTCTGTGGGCTTGATCTTTAATGTATTGATCGATCTAGGCTTTTTATATTTAGTTGTCTCGTCTCTTCACACTTCTATTTCTGTTTCCTCCCTCTCCCCTTTCCCCCTTCTTTTCTCATTTTCCCCACATTTGTAGTTAAGTTATTCACCTATTTTTTTTTTTCTCCCTGTGAGGTGCCCACATAGTACAAGCACAGTCTTTTGAGTGGGTACCTCCACTTTTTTTTTCGCAGAATGTATAAATATGTTTGCATGAAAAATGCCTCACTTTGTAATGACGGCTGACAGATGTTATTCTTTGCTATCTATGTATCATTCCTTCAAATGCATGTCGAATTTAAACTATACATTCTGCTGAAAAAAAAGTGAAAATAAAACCTTTGAATTGAATTGAATAATAACTTTTGCATCGAATGTCTGATTTTCCTCAAACTTTCACTGATTTGTTCTACTAATGTTGCTGCTTTCACTCATTCCACATTGCTCTTTGGGGTTTGGTTCCCTTTAACAGTGTTTAAAGCACCTTGAACATGCGAGGGGGAACTGCACTTTGGATCCAAATATTGGTAAATTTACCAAAAGTGCGATAAATATCATGCGTCTTGGCTTCTAAAACTTTTGTGTGATTAAACACTATTCAATGATATATGCAGAATATGTACTGCATATTGCCTATTTTAGCATTATATATTTTAAACCAGTTCTTTGAAAATGAAAATGAATAAATGAAATGGAATGAATATGAATACGTCTGAACGACAGCTGCTTGTACGCCTCCCATCCCAAACGACGTAATCAAGAATCATCGATGTGCCAAGTTAACCACAGTGACAAGTTTTGTAGCTAATGACGTAGCTCATGTTCCTGTCTGATTCAGGGATTGATTGATTAAAACGGTTCTCTTATCGGATGATACTCAAGAACTCTTAATTCCCACATTTCCTGCTCTTCAAAGACGTAGATATATTACATTCCCTATAGTAAAACTCACGCGAACTGCACGTTTCGTGCATGTCAACTGAGACACTTTATTCTTGCCCCCTCCCCTTCTCTTCATTGATCCACCCCTCCCGAACTTTACACCCCATTCTCTCTTACAGCTTTAAACCTCATGATACCATTCATGAACTCTGAATATGAAGTGGAAATCACTGCGGATGGAGTGACGTATTATCAAAAGGAAATCATTTAAGTTTTCGCTTTCTATTTGAGGGCTATACCCTCAGATGGATGATGTAAATGTTTGATTTGTTTAAGATTTATTGAGGTCTAATTTGATGACAGCATTGTTTGAGACATTTTCTTTTTAATAGGTGCCATTTCTTTCTTTTTTTTTAACAACAACAACACAACAACATGGAGAGAAAGGTGGGGTAGGGAGGAAAGGGGGAGAAAAAAAAGACGGGATAATCCAGATAATGATGAGGTCGGTAATGATAGTGACGTTTATGACAATTGTGGTAATAACCCTTTATGTATTGCAGAACATATCATTCATGCTTCGAAACGTTTTGGATTATTTTATTTTTTCATCGTTTCGTACTCCACGTTTCAACAACGATTCATAATTTCGAGTCTCTCTCCCTCCCTCTCTGTCTCAAACAGAATGCGCCCTTTTGAAGTGGGTGGCGGTTATTAGGTTCGACAAGACATGACTGCTTGACTTCAAATGAAGCACACTGACTGTCGAGACAGCATTAGAAGAGAAGCGATGACTCCTACAATCATGGTCTGTGAAATGATCATCGAATCCCATTGCGACAAGGCTTGATACCATGGCAATAACCTGACAGCTCATATCGCAGGCTTCCTCACTGGGATTGAAATCTATAATAGTGACAACTGACAAGGCCTGGCATGACATTTGCACAATAAATTCATTTAGTTCAGTCAACGAAAGTATAGCGGTGGACATACTTGAAAATCAAATTGGTCAATAAAGTGATAATTATGGTTGTGATGGCTAATTAAGCATTATTATGACCTTTTCAAACTTGATACGCACAGTCTCTATCTGTAAAGTAAGTGAGAAACCGGACCTGATTATTATCTAAATTTTGGATGTTGAGATCTTAATATATAACATTGATCAACGGCATGATTATTTATTGCTTGCCTATAATAATTTTGTTTTTTACTTCTAACACTGCTCAGGTTTTTGAGGACCCTGTCATGAATAAGTTTTGCCGAGTATCCACGGATACACCAGGATGAGGAGGAAGTGTAGTTGGTAAAGCATTTGCCCAAGGTGTATGCGCCGGACAGGATTCAAGCTCAGTATGTTTGTCTTCATTTTCAATTTGTATGGCTAGATAGCCTATATTCAGCTGCATTGGCTGGTTTTATATGCATGGGGTCTTTTAATAGTTTTAGGTATACTTGGGACGGATCACTTCACCGGGTTATGCACCCTGCTCTTTGCGCTGAATTAATAAAGCGACATCTTTTACGTGAATAATTTGCGACTCTATCATACACGGGACATTCATCTAATATGTCCTATCCGAGGGACAGGGTATTTTGCCTCTGACTAGAGAGGAAAGCCATAATGTTTCATATTCTACGAAAAGAATATGATTCTCTCGACTTGTTATGAACATTGTATAAGGGTAACTGATCATTCTTAAAGCCCGTCTGAAGGATGTAAGTCCAGCGTTCTCTATAGGAATGATAAAACATGTGGAATTTTCTTTATGTTTTCTTTGTTATTGCCGGATTTTCTTCAAATTTCACCCATTTGTCCTTCCTATGTATTCACTGAACCTTTACGTGTTAAAAATGTGGCTAAATTTGTCTTTGAAGGTAAAACCGATATAAATATTGCACCGCTCAGATGTGCAAGATTGTTAGGATGCTGGACAAGATTATTGTCTTATCACTATTTCAAATGGACATTATAGTTTTCCTCTTTCTGACGCGAGAAAATACGAACAGACTTTAGTTTTGTTTTTATTTTTTTTTTTGTCATGGCGGTGTTTTCATAGTAAACAAAATTGCTCTTATGATGTCGTTCATGCTGTAACAATATATAATTTTCTGCTCTCTGACATTATACGTGTGTGATTATGTGAATGACAATAACGTCAATAAACAAACAAATTGGGCACTTGTTCTGTATCGTTTGGGGAGAAAATCATGTATACTTTAATATAATTTATATCGTTATTCTCGCAAACCACAATCATTCGCACAATATTATGATTCGAACGTTCGCATTATACAGTGCAATACATCTCTATACACATAGGAGAATTGCAATCCCAATTCGCATACCGAATACACTGCAGGTCACACTTCCAAAGAAGATGACAGTATAACAAAAATTAGTGCTAATGGCTTTGATGTGTTCGACATTTACGCTTCGCATCACCATACATCAAAATCATTAGATGAACAGTTGCTAGAAAACGAAGGCTGCATCACTTGCTGGCTATCACACCAAGCGGAGTATAATCAATGGTAATGATGTCTATACTCCACAGCGGCGACAAGCCTTAAAACAACGAAGTAGGGATGTACCCATGATTTTCATGGGTTTTATTATCGAAGGCTTGTAAACGATCACAGTACATTTTGTCAAGTTGCCACCTTAATGATATTATCATGATTATGATCAACGAATACGACTTGCTTACCTGGATGTTATCGACACACCACTAGTGTAGGCCTACCATCTCGTGGTTACGGTGACTGTGCCAGCAACGTACAACAATATAATGATTGTGCGCGGTCTGTTTATATGATTGTCTATGGTGTCTTCCTATAGTATAGCGCGCGGGCATGCGTAAAAATAATTTCCTTTCATATTCAAAGTGATCCAGCGTTCTACAATTCGCCAGGCACTGGGTTACATAATATTTCGTCAGTTCGCACCCAGTGGACTCTCTCTCTCTCTCTCTCTCTCTCTCTCTTCTTTTGCTTTGTTATTATGCCCTTTCCTGCCTCTCTCCCTTTCTCGCCTCTCTCCTTCCTTACAATATAGAATGCATGTACTATCGTTAAACCCTCTCTAAATCAAAATGTTTGTATATAATAGGTCTAATTATTATGTATCAATATAAAACTTATCTATGTGTTTATATATTTATCACATATATGCATCTAAATATAATATATGTGGTATCAAATATAATCCATATATTATATACATACATATATGTATATGTATATAAATATATATATATAAATTTATAATTACAACTGTATATGTATATATAATATATATATTATATCATATATATATATATATATATATATATATATATATATATATAAATACATATGTCAAGACTCCTGAAGAAGGCGGAGGCCGCTGAAAAGTTGAGTCAAATAAACTCATTCTTTATTGGCAAAAAAATGCATTACCAGTTGATTTCTTCATTTCTTCGTGGAGCCAATGCGTGAATTCTCAACATTATATAATATAATGATATGCATGGTTGTTGACATTTTTTCTTGCGTCGTGTGGTCATGAAGATTACTGGCAAACGTCACAAAGATATCCTGTAGTCTGGCAGAGAAACATGTACATCTGATAAGCTTATGAGCATGCTGAGTGAATTTACAGAAATAACTTCCATTCGTTTGCTACCATGCATTAAATACCATGGAAGCATGGCTCTGTATTCTTGTTTCTTCTTCTTTTCTTTTCTTTTCTGTTTTTTGTGCAATGCATTTATGAATGATTTCTCTTTGTCCTACTGATTTCAAGCATGATCTCCTTCATGATGCACTGTTTTTACTCGAATCTCCTTCCTTCTTGTTTATCCTTGAGTCTGCTTGTCCTTCCCTGTACTCTCTCGTTTGACTAACATTCACCGTTTCACAATTCATTCTGTCTAAAGATTTCTCAGTATTGCTATCCACCAACATTATAACAGTTCAATTCAGAAATCTATTTGTAATTCTCATTTAATTTTTTTTCGACACCTTACAAATATCTAAATTTGACACAGTACCCTCATATACGCAAAAAGAAGAAAGAAGAAGAAGAAGAAGAAGAAGAAGAAGACGAAACACCTTTCCTTCTTCTTGGTCAAGAGGAATCCGGACTACAACATCATTTGGTGCGTCACTTCGTTGAGCATGAACCTTTTCAAACTATTGTAAGTGAAACTGAAATTATTGCTGGATATACAAATCAACAGCATTAAGACTGCAGTGCAATTTTGTATTGAGTTGCCTCTAATAAAGAGAGTTACTAAAGTAATCAGGCAAAATATGATTAATGACCTTTCTCGTTATAGAAGTGTAAGGAGATTGGACATTCAATCAGAAAGTTAGTCCCGTATAGATCAGGAGTTTAAAGTTTCACAAAACAGTGGTCTATGGCCAGTCATTAGGAAGCATGACCAATTAATGTGATTCTATGGAGATGGTTACAAAACTTTAAAAAAAAATGTTACTCATCATCATTCCATTGAGCTGAAAATTTTATCGTTACTTGATTTTGTTCTACCTACTTATTATCAATGGAATTTTCCCGAAAGGAAGACTTCAGTTATTGTGCAATTTAATCTTCATAATTAAAACACGAACCAATGATATGTTTGTCTCATCCTCGTGATTTTCTATAGAAAGAAAAAAAAACCAAGCTTATCGATCTGTAATAGCAATTATTAGAGTCGAAAAAATGGAGAGTAATGACTAAAACTTCCAGTTCTCTTGTTACAGTAAATTGATTAGTTTCGCAATAGGTCCTGTAGGCCTAGGCCTATATGTAAGCCCTACATATCTCTGTGAGACATTCGTGTCCCAACCAAATTTTGAGAAATCATTTGTATCTGTATTGACGTAACGCCAAGAGTAATAGAATGTTAAAAACCGTTTTAATTCTTCAATGTGCTCACACATGAAGCTTATGATAGGCCCCAATCAGCAGCTTTCTCGGGACTTTATAAGAATGGTAAATACTAAATTTTGTTTTTTGTTTCCTAGAAAAGGCTTAAGATGAGGAAGTGAACACAGAAACTGAAACAAAGGTGACACATTCACGGTTGAATAAAGTATAGGATGGCACACTGTAATATCCCGGATACGGCTGTGTACCCGGCAGTTTATACTGAAAGGAAACCCTGAAACCACTTGAGCTGCAGCTCAGCACTCACTTACACGCATCGATACACCACCGTCCAATGTGTATTGTAGACAAGGGACGGACAGGGAAAGCTTTGCCCGTCGCCAGGGAACCAACATATCTCCGTAGTTTGTGACGTCACTATCGTATATCGTATCGCCTGCGATTTCGTGCTGAGAGCTGCAGCGAGCCAAAATTTGCTAGAAAATGACACACTTGACCATTCAATAGGCATGAGAGATGTGATTTCAAATATCACAGGTATGTTTGTATGTATTTTTCATTTGGTCCTAGCGAGAAGGTGTGAAATACTACAGTAAATTCGGTTTAAAATCGTCGATGTTGATTGCTATGGGAGTTCTTAGTATAGTCCCATTAACTTACTTTTATGATGTTCATGGGTACACTGGGCAGTACTGTACCCCGCTGTAGTCTGTAAATTACTGCTTACAATACTGTTACTAGTCATAGAGTTGGGGCACCAGTTTGCTGCATCTAACCATATCTTCAAAAGTAGATGGGTATTTTTTTTCTAAATTGTTTTATTTGAAGAGCAACTGAAGAGCTTTCTTTTGATACCAGAATCATGAAATAACTCGGATGATGATGGCCTTCATAATTCTATTTTAATTTAAACCGTCTGCGTCACGCTGTAACAGTTAGTAATTTATGACTAACAAAATGACTTTCTTAACAAAACGTTAAGATTTTGTTCTGTTGCGAGGCAACCACCATCATCCCTTGTTTGTATCTTTATACAAAATCTTGCTATCAAAAGAGGCCTGGCATGGTAAGGATTCCTCGTGTAACTGTGTTTAGATATTCTAAAATTAATTTCCTTTGTCAGTTTTGAGGATTGCAACAGTGACCAAAATGTCGGGGATGGGTCCGGTTTGCGGCACCCCTATGGGATTTACACACATAGCGCTATTTTACGTGTCAAAATGGGTGGAAATTGATGAAATACATGCAATCTTGAAAAACTATGAAATCGTGAAGGATTGAGATAATGAATCCAAATTAAGTTTTCTAACATTAAGCTGAAAACTAGTTGGACCATCCAAAAATATTTTGTTTTTGCAAAATTTTAATGTTTGAAGAAATCAGGGGACATTTTTGTGTGGGGTGCTGCAAACTGGACCCCCCCCCCCCCCCCCCCCCCCCCCCCCCCCCCCCCCGCCCCGCCGCAAACCGGGTCCTCTTGGTGGTTGCAAATTTTCTGCATAAAATTGATTATTATGACTAGGGTAATTTTCCACCATACAAAATTGTGATGCAGTGTCAAGAGGCCTTTGGTACCTCTTCCAATAAAAATAAAAAAAATATTTAATTTCCGTTGCCCGTTTTACTAGAAATACTACTAAATACCGTTGAAAAGGCCTTAACCTGCCGCAAACTGGGTACGCTACTCTATTCTATAGAGGTGTAGGGCATGGTAGTGGTAAATTTACTCGTGCATAAATTTTAATCAATATTATGTGTACTACAGTGGTAGAAATAGAACCTTGGGCTCTGCTATCTATGTACCAAAATCAAGTATCGATAAGTGTGGATGATACTTACATAAAATCATAAAAGTTTATTCTTACCACAAAAGTAAAATTGATGCCATTGATGGCTAAGTAGGGTAAACTTTAGACCTAGGTAATGGGTGGTCCCAAGCAAATTGTCGATTTGTAAGTAAGTGTAAGCACTGCTCCAGGAAGAAAATACCTTGGAAGACTCCACCAAGAAGGGCCAAGGCAGCTTGTGAATGTAATTTTGTACAAGCCAAATGTTGCTGAAAAAGTCTCACTCAAGCTAAAAAACCAAATGGGTAAATGGATAAATGTGAAAGCACAAAGAATTCGAGAAAGTTAGCATGAGGACTCTACCAAAAGGCAGATTGCGAATGTGGTTTAGTGCCATGGCTGATGAAAAGGTCTTGTGCAGAAAAATAAAGATAGACTCTAAGTTTAGCATGTCCAGTTACTGTAGATCCATATCTCTAGACCTACACACTACTTACTTGGATATGTACTTGGTTGATTAGCCCTCTATTCCTGTGGGAAGGGCTCTCGGTCTACTCTTGAAGGATGCCACAGTGGGTGCAGACACAACATGCTCTGGGAGGGAGTTCCACGGATTGACCACTCTATTAGAGTAAAAGTGGCCAGCAAGTTGAGTTTTGTGGCATCTATGATGCAGTGTGTAATCACGAACGAGATGGTCATGGCATGTTTGCATGTTGAACTGACCAACAATAATAAGCCCTACATTGTAAGAATAGATCTTGAAACTTAATGATGTCATTGCTCTGTTCAAGTATGGCAGTGCTAGATTGTATGTATGATCTTGAAAATTTCTATGAATACAATGTATTTGTATTTAACTAATTTTGCTATTTTATTGATACCATATGACAAGTTGCTGACATGTAATTGTAATTTATATCAACCTGTCAAAGTGCCATTTCTTAGCCACAGCTTATAGCCACATGGCCACTCAAAATGGAGTAAAGACAGATATCATATACAATGTTACTAGATCATATTGATTCAAGATTCTATGTTGAGCTGTGCAGTTCTAGGATAGATCTCTAGAGCAGTTTCTATGGTTGTCGTTACAGTTTAGTATAGATGATGCTATGTACATCTAGTGGTGTATCTAGTCGTTTATATTAAAACTTACATAGGGATAGATTTTGATCTTACCAGATAATTTGCTCAAATATTTGGTGGAAAACAAAAATCCCTCACCAAACATTTCCTGCTCTTAAGAATTCTATTGGGTTTTTTTCTCAAGTTTTATTGATGCCAGATTTATTTTGTATACTGTGTACATGTATTTTACTTGTAAGGTACAGTAGTGCTGGTGATAAAAAGAAAAGAATTTTATAAGAACATCATCCAAAGATACAGATGGTCAGAAGATGCCTTGGTCTTAGTCTAGTCATATGAGAATCTGTATATACCATAGTGATCCAGATTAACTGTACATTCTCTTGTTTGTATGTTTGTTTGTTTTTTAATTGGGTTGTACACTGAATTGAATTTAATGAGAAAATGAGCCAGGGCGCTGTTGCATAAAAAGATGAAATCAAACATAGATTGTTAGTGAGAAAAGCATTAGTCAGGCATTAGCTTATCATAATTGAGTATTCAGAGAGTTAGGTGTGTTTAATTATTTTTTTTACTTATGTCTGATCACAACTTTTATGCAACAGGTGCTAGGTGTATTGATTAAAGCTAGGATTCCAAAAGAAATTAATTGAACTTTAACTGGGTGCATGGATTGATGGTAAACATGGAGTAATGATTGTACATTGTAGTTCATCAAGAAATACTAACATTTCTGTGAGGATACAATGGAGGTTGGTTATGTGTAGAAGTGGCATGATTTCTTGGTTAAATCAAGTGCACTTGAAGGATATGATATCTGAAGGAAACTGTGAACAATTATAAGGAAGAAAGGGGGTCTGAGAGCTGAATAACTTTATACATGTCGATCATAGAGTACCATGTAATACATTGAGGAATGTCTTGTGTGACATTCCCATTCTACAATGTTATGTGCTCTCAACTCACAACTATATGACTGTTTTGCAACCAGTGAAAACCAAACTAAAGTGTATCTGGCAAGGGAACTATCTCCTGTACACTACTCTGAAAGTTTGGGAAAGGCTCCATACTCTAGAAATCTTTATAATAGCAGTCAAACAATTCAAACATACATGACTACAGTAGTTTGAAAACAAATCATCATTCTGAAATCCCATGTACTCATTGATATTGTACTGCCACTGCCTGGTAGATTTTGTGTGTTTTTACGCTAGTGCTGACCCAGAGAAAACATCTCAAAGCGGTTTGTATAGATCTACTACACTGTAGGTCCTTATAGAAAATAAGCTACATGTATCAACTATTAATTTTATCGTATTACTTGACTGCGTGCAGTGTAATTACCTTTCTGAAATGCTAGTGTGAAAAGAAAAAAAAAGACAAGAGAAACATTTGGGATAGAACTCTTACTTAACCTATAGACACCAGGGTAAATACCTTCCATGGTGACTAAATATGACACATAATTATTCAAACTCATATGATTTATAAACATGACATACACTGCATACATTGTATAATACACTTGGAGTACCATACACTGATAGAAAGCTAGTACATACAGTGTATCAAGGTACTGTCACTAGCAGCATGAATCTTGATACAAATGTAAGTACACTGACCACCAATAGAGTTTATCTGTAAGCACCTGTATCAAATTCAAACCTCCATTTTTTTTAAATGAATCGGGAGCTTATTCCTTTTCTTAGCCAAATGGTATTCAATTTCTTTCTGTTTTTGAACAAATGATTTAAATGCATTTATATTTGGAATATTATTTTTGAATTTACAAATAAATGTGAAATATTTTACCACTAAGATTAAATGCGTTACGAATTTGTCAGATAATACACCAAACAACTTGTTAAAATTTGTAAAATTAAAATTAGAATAATACTTTTGCACTAATATACCTTGTAAAAATTCCCAAATTGGAGTGACCTTCTCACATTCACAAAATAAATGAATTATTGTCTCTTCAAATCTATCACAAAAAGAACAGTTTGGAGAGTCTCTTCTTTTAATCTTATACAAAAATTCATTTGGGGCTATTGTTTTATGAAAGATTTTAAAATAAAACGAGTGTAGTTTAGTATCAATAGAGCATGTAAAATTTGTAACATGTACTTTTTCCCAATCCAGATTGACCGGTACTAAACCTTGTTATCCCAATATTCATTTAACGCTTGTTGGGAACTTGTTTGGAGTTCCGCAAATTGTATGCAAGACTGGGTATTTTCTTTGAACTCTTCAACTTAACAATGAGAGCTTCATGTACATCAACATCTTGCATATTGGGTTTTTTCCAGTCAGTCATGCATTTAATCTTTGCAAGATGTGCAGCTGCTAAATAATTTTCTCTGTGGTGATCCTGCATTATCAGTAAAACCTTGTCAGTCATTAAACAGAAAAGGTATAGCAATGTTTTTTGTTTTGGTAGAACAGAGGACCAATACAATAATGACATCAAAATATTGACACAAGAGCTTGTCTTGTGGTTAAATGTCACTGTACACTTTCATATTAACCACAACCAATGTCTCAATAACACAGAGTTCAACTGAACATTTTTTAGTTGATCCGACGCAAAATGGAATTTGAAAAAAAACCCCAAAACATCCAAGTTTTCAATACCATTGCAAAGAATATCATTCAAAAAGTTTAGAATCTGTAAATTGAATTCACTCGAAGTACACTGGGTGTGCTATCACTTAACACATACAATTACTGTATATACAATGTACCTGTAGAATCCTCAAGAATACACATTGTACATACGGGTAGGTACAAGAGAACACAGTGAGCAAAGTATCTTTGTATGCTTCAGATATCATATTGATCTTGTCTGTAAAACCTGATACATTGAATGAATTATGCAATGTAAAACTGTGTGACAGGAAATGGCAGCTCTGGACACTGATTTCTTTCGCTGATTTCGACTACAAACTGACACGTCTACTGTAATATGCCATATATTTAGTGAGTCTAATTGTTCATGTATTGGCACTTCCCGACAATTTTGTGAGTGATTAAATTCACGATTGTGGGGTTTGCACCCAGTACTGAATGAAGTAATGTACTGGTGTATGTTTGCATGTCACATTCATGTCTGAATCAGAGTTAATTTTATTTTTGTTTGTTTTTAAATCTGCGATCATAGCACCTGACTCGCTAAATTCAGAAAAATAAAAGCCTCATGAAATATTTGGTGTACATGTATATAGATATGCAGTAAATTTTATGGTGTTCTGGGTGTAATTGAATTGAAACATTATACTGTGTATAGAGATAATGCAGATGTTAATAGTGCAACATGACAACCTGCACAATGAGATGTGATATAGCTGTACCTAGCACCTTTAAAAACAAATTTAACTGTACAGTATGACTTGTCTCATAATTCTTCTGGTGTGTTGCACCATTCATCAAATAGGAAATGAGATATCTGTGAGAATATCTTAATTTCCCGGTAAATCGTGCACTTACATGTAGAAACAGCTTAATAAATGTATTTTCTTCTTCTTTATATTATTATTATTATTATTATTATTATTATTATTATTATTATTATTTTGCAAAAGTGTGCAAATTTAGTTTGATCAAATAACAGGTAACATATCAATCATAGTTAGGGCTGTGTACTATAATGAATATCACCATTCATCTCGGAAGAAGCCAATGAAAATTCAAGGTGTTGTATCGATTGCCAGATTTGATTTACAAAAGTTATTAATTAAAAATATTCATGATCCTAGTTTCTAGATGAATACCCCCTACAAGAATGTATCGATATGCAGTACATTTGGGCCAACTAATTTTTTACTCTGGCAAGGTATTGTGGATTGTAGGATTATATGTAGCATTGTCCCTTCAAACATTTATATTTTGTACTTCGAATGTCCAGGATTCAACTGCAAACAAATGCCAGTGTTACCATTTGAAAACGATAATTTGAATGTGGCTGTGACTGGCAATAATTGGACAAACTTTGAAGTTGCTCCATCCCCCCCCCCCCCTCACCCCCCCCCCCCCCCAAAAAAAAAAGGATATACCTACAAACACTGTACATACATCGATACACGTACAGTATGTCTTTATAACAGGAGTTGCTGTCCTGTACTTCGTGAGTTGCACGAGAATTGACTCATGATGGGCACTCTGCATATCTTGCCAATGTACCATGACATCTTACCATTGTACTATTGTAGCTACTGTTGGCTTTCACTTCAGTGTCTTATCAATAGGATTTAGACCTTGTGTGAGCTATGATTAGATCTTACTCACTTGTTAAGGCAGGGAGGATAGTTATTAACCCGTTGAAGACTAGTCCGAAGTATTTACTTTATGTAAATGCGTCATGTACTATGATGTAGGAAATTCAGTCTGTCTTCAACAGGTTACAGGATCAGGTAGAGCAAAGGAAATATTTGACAGTCAAGCTACTATTGTCATTTCTTGAGACAAATCATTAAAGCAGTTTGTGACTGTCAGGGATTTTGATATACACTGTAGATAAAGAAGATGGTTGGAAATACAAATAAACTATGCAGCCTCATCTGGTACAAGTACAGCTGACAGGACCTGTAGGCCTACTAGGGTAGCAGATGTGTGGAGAAATAAATTCCTATGATGCATTGACATAAAATGTCCATTTGTAAAGCATGCTGTTCTTCAACAGTAACCTGTGCTCTGCAGCTTTGTATAGTCTAGAAAGTGCGTGTGCCATGTTCCGTGATTTAGAATTATTGTTATTTCTTTTTTAAATGTCACCAGAGATACTAAAGGTTTTAGCAGCAAAATGATATTAATGTTATAGACTCAATAGAGTGAACACTATCTACCACTTAAAAGCCAATGGTTATTACTCTACTTTACCCCAAATCAATGAAGTGACAGTATGCAGTAAAGCCATTAAGTAATTAAGAAAGGATGTCACTAGAATGTAAAAGTGACGGTACAATTTCCTAGACCCATGCGTAGCTCTTGTGAGCCAAGAAATATGATCTCACAATGATTATAACAATAGTAGAAAGTGTTGCTTTTGATCACCACTTGGTGGTACTCAAAGAGCTACAAGGTGTATCACAATGCATACCATTATTACCTTGGCCAGTGGAATCACGCTTTACAGTGTATGTGTACAACGCATTCATTCTGCCAATATGCAGCTTATTTTCCACTTTCACTTGCCAAAGTACAAATGTATGTATAGTCAAAGTCAAGGTTACCTGACTGGGATAATATCATAGGCTAGAAGCTTCGTATAGTGCAGTAATGACTGTATTAACCCATTGCTGTAATTGATACCAGCATCTGAGCTGAACTACAACATATAGGCCACAGTTGCATCATGGACACACATACACACCTTTTACCGTACATGGAGACAGGCTGATGAAAGGTAGTCGTAATTGGCTAGTTTCTACCTTTTAACCCTTTGTGTACTTTTGAGCACTGATCAGCACAAAAAAACCCCGTAGCATTGTACACACTTCCTTATTAGTCTGTAGCACAGAAAGGGTTAACCTTTGAGCACCCAATAGTAATATGCACTGTCAGCCTCTATTTGCAGATTAAAGTCAGTAGACTTCACTCTTCAGCATCGATAGAGACAAACTGATTGTGCATTTTAAGGACATTAACTAAAGAAAAGAAAACACACACACACACACACACACACACACACACACTTTCCGTCATGAATAATGAGTCATTGGAAAATCCACCCAAACTGGTTAATCAAGTTCCTCAAAAACAGGGCAGCTCCCTGACTACACTATAGAGAAAAAGTCATACTCTTACTCACCAGAATCTGTGAAATTAGAACAGTATAGAAACGACACTTGAGCGAAGTGTGCATCGGCTGTCGACAATCCAATGAGGTGTTTCTTTCACGGGCTGTAAGAACAGAATGCCATGAGTGCAGCTGTGAGCTGGTACTCTAATCACAGACGGGAGAGCATTCGCACAGTCCAGTTCTTTAGGATTTCTTTGTCGCTCCCAGGCAGGAAATTTGAGGTGGAGGAAATGAGATTTATCAGATTTCAGGGGCAGTGACATAATGGGCGAAGAGAGTGAAAGGAGATCAAGAGAGAATGTGCACTTGGCAAGAATGCTGAGATGACTTTTAAGAAAATAGGAAGTGAAAGAAGAAGAGTAGATCGAGATACCCTAGGAACATGCACATAGATAGTATATTCAAAATAGATAGATACACCAATTGAACTACCTAGATGTAGTTTACAAGTTGATTGTTTATTCAACTGTTTGTTAAAACTGTTTTTGTTTTTGTGTACACTTGGTAATGCTGGTGTACTGATGCAGGGCTGCCTTGTAAAGTAAGCCTTTGTAGCTCTGCTACCAGTACCCTTCTTTTAAAGAAGATGGAATAAATAGAGATAGATGAAGATTTCCAGGTACATGTACATTGTAGGTAGACAGTAGATACAGTTGTAGGTACAGAAGGTACATGTACACATGTAGATTAATAGATGAATAGATAGGTAGATTGATAGATAAATATATAGGAAGATAGGTAGGCCTATATAGATCGATAGATAAAGGTAGATGATAGATGGATAGATAGATTGATAGATAACTGAATAAATAGATCTAGATAAATGAGTACATTGTGAGTACAATGTAGATTCAAGATTAATGAATGGATAGATCAATTGATCACTAGATTGGTTTTTTGATAGATAGGTAGGTACATTTATAGATGGATCAATATATTGATTATTGATAGATAGGACAGTGCATTGATAGATGTTTCCAGAGATTGATAATTGATAGATCGGTACAAGGTGGATGGATAGATGGATCTAAATATTGATAAATGATGTATACAAGTAGGTAGGTAGATTGATAGATCTGTACCTTTTATATACTGTAGTAATCCAGGGAGATATAAGGAGAGAGAGAGAGAGATACTCTTGTATTGTAGGTGTGTGCTCCGATAAGACAGTCATTGTATGCTTTCCTCATTTGTTTGGAAAAAATGGAGTTTTAACTCTTCTGTGGTATGGCATTTGCATTGTAGCATGGGTCCACTTCCTTGTATGCACATTTTGGAAAGCACCAGGACAGTATTGACCCCGTGCACATTTTTGTCCCTGGTGACCAGTGATGGTCAGTGAATGGTATCATTCAGGCAGATCATGAGAAAACTAGTATGTTACTGATCTACTGCCGAACAGCCAAGCAAAACTGTTTTCAGCCATATTGGACAGTCAACCACGAATCATAAATGTGTGCGTACATTGTAGAATGCCATTGGTAGCACAAGGTACTCCACCTAATACATTAATCTTGTAGAATGGAGGTGCAGCTATTTTCTCATGTATGGTACTGATGATCTTTTATGGATGTATTTAGTCACAATATTATTGTCCTTTACTTTGCCCAAGGAAGCTGGGAGTTTGTCCATTTTGCTAACACATATGTATGTCATAGTATATTGTCTTGAATGTTGTTCTACTAACATACAATTTGTGAAGTTAATAGCTATTAAAATATTTTTAATTTCTTCAAGATACACAAACTATTGGCAAGTTGTACACATTACCTATTACAACCTTTATGAAGCAGAAGAAAAAAGAATCCCTGTCTTTAATTTCAACTGGTCTTACTCTTTTACAGATCATCTTGCTTGGAGTTTGAAAGGAAACCAGTGATGTGAGGCGCACAGATGGTGATAGACCTAACCATGTATTGTTTGTATTCCACGTCCTTCCCTCTGGCAAATTGAAGAGCCCCTTTTGGTGGATGGCATGACAGATGAGCAGCGAGCACAGCCGGTCAGAGGTTGGATGCCATCCTCCCCAGATACCCTGGTGCCGTACCCCATCCCAATCAACTCGCTCCCTAGGGCAGTTCGGCCGTCTGGCCCGCGTAAGTCCGACAGGAGGCTCCCCTTCAGTGACCCGCCCACCGCCATGGCGTCCATGCTGTCTCCGCGATCCCTGCCCAGCCAGCTGTCGCCACGCAGCGACCCGCTGATGATTTCGCCGCGCACCATGGCGACTGCCTCCAGGCAGCTGCAGGAGCTCACCCACGAGCGGTACCAGGAGATGCGCCGTCCGCGCCACGTCTACTTCTACCGCAACGGCGACCGCTTCTTCAAGGGCAAGAGGATGCTGATCACGCCGCACCGCTATACTTCCTTCGAGGACTTGCTCAGTGAGCTGACCCGCAACATGAAGCTGCCGTATGGGGTCAGGCAGATCTTCACCCCCAAGGGGTCAAAGATCAGAGACATTCAGGAGTTGAAAGATGGCGAGTCGTATGTCTGTGCATCATTTGAGAGACTGAAACGCATCAAGTATGGCTCTTCCAGCCTCCCACACTGGAGTAGCACAAGTGAGTACCATAAAATATATTCCATCTCTTTAAAACAGCAGGTCTGTCCAGTGGAAAGAATAGGATTTGTGCTTACCTTCCACCATACAAAGATTATGTTCATCAGTCACACTCAACTTTTTGTATTAATGAAAGGAAAATGAGAAACGAAAATGATTGACCAAACAGAACATGAAAGTAGAAAATAGACAAAATGTATAATGGGCTTTTATAGAGATGTCCATTTTGTTTTCTGTCAGGGGTTAACAAACAAAAAACTCATTAAACTTGTAGTACCGGTATTTTATATTCTTTTGTGTTTAACAGTTAATCAGTGTTCCATGCTCATACTAGCACAACTGGTTTACATTGTCTGTGTTTTATACATCACTACCATAATTAGTGGACCATATACAAACGTGTTATCATAACATTGTATATGTGTGGTGTTTGTTTTTCTAATCCTGAATATTGTCTCGTTAAGATGGCAAAGTTGGCACAGACAAGGATATTGTTGGCTGCACGCCCCCAGTCCTTGATTGGGAAATTTATCTTCTCGCAACCATCACTCTATTAGGATGACCACTGAGATCCCACAGTAAAAAGGTAGCCTGTGTTTATATACAGATGTAACTTCATAGGGTATGCTGGTGACAAGAATTTCTGGATGAACCTGACACTGGGGAATATCGGGAATTACACACACACACACAAAACAAACAAACAAACAAACCAACAAACCAACAACAGTGGATGCAGTGAATGCAAAAATTTTAACTGTACACATCAATGAAGTTTGAGGAAAATCAAACAATCTATTCAAAAGTTATGACGACCAGTAAAGTTTTAGTAAAACCATGTGCTACATGTACAAACATTGTACTGGGTATACATGTATATTATGTAATCACTGTAGGAGACTACATGTACTGTACGTACATACAACAATTTCACAATCTGTGATGTCACAGTGGGGCAGGTTCATGTACGTTCAGAATGTACTGACATTGATCTGTTAACCTGTTGAGGATGAGTCCGGAGTATACTCTGGAAGGGGTCTGTGGGAAATGTGTGTTTTAGCAAAATTAGCCCGTCCTCAACGGATTATTAAAAAGGTAATTCCCCTGTGTTTTAAAAGAGGTAATTCATTTTTTAAAAAATGAAAATGTGTTGAATTCTAATAATATTAGGCAAATCTCCCTTCAGAGGGAGGAGGTACAGTCTGTATAGATATCCTACATTGGTGTAGTGCAAGTAGTCTCCATTACTGCCCAACAATGAGCCAATCAGACCCGGCCCAAATCGCCATGGAAGCGATAAACAATCCACCTGTGGACAAAGGCATTTGGGGGTAGTTCAAATACCAACGACTTGTGTGTTGCTATCCTACAATAACTGTGTATACTCCTCTGCTGAGAGAGAACAAACAGATTAGAAATGGAGCACCTTGTGCCCTTACGTAATCTCTGTCCACGTTTTGTGCATGGCACACTTTTATTTCATTGTACAAAAGAAATAGATGAGTGAGTAGCCGTGATTGCGTGTACAGTGGACAGAATTAGGTGTAATTCTTCATGAAACATGATTAAGAGTTCACAAGTGTTGTGAGCCATCTATAAAGTTGGCAGTGCGAAGAACTGAGTGAAGTATGTTAGATCCCCTTGGAGTGTTTATAAATGCTGTTCAGGACACTGTTTGTTGATGGTGTACACATCTAATGTGCTATGGATTGATAAACTTAGAAGGATAAAGGGATAAGGATACTGGGATGTTAGATCAGTCAAAGAGAGATCACCTTTCTTATCAGGAACATGTCATGCCATAAATCACTCTGATAAAACCTTGTGTAGCCTCCTGTGAGCCACATGAAGGAAGGTAAGGATCACATTCAATGTTTCTGTTTTCTAAAAGTCAAATACCATTATAAAACCAATGATTGAGATCAGTTCAGATTATATGGAATAGATACATTGTAAATATCTATTCAATTTGAAAATCTTAGCACTGACATTATTTACCAATTCAAAAGCGCCAATTATTATTTGTATTTTAATAATCAATGAGATGCTATCAAACCAAAAGTCATACGTTTGAATGATAGCAGGACTTTTTATTTCTAGAACCTGAAAAAAAAAAGTTGTGTGAAGAAGTAATTCTGTGTATCATCAGTACTACATAATGTCGTCGGGTGCCCGTGCATTGGCCGCTAACGCAATGCAAATTGTATTGCGTTAGCGGCCAATGCACGGGCACCCGACGATGTGCATCTCTATTTGTAATATCTGTAACTTTAAAAAAGAATGATGTGACCGTGCACCTCAAAACGAACATAAAGTCACACACACTGATTTTGCGTGAGGACTGAAAATAAGTGAAATGGGTCAACCTAGCCGAACTTGACTTTTTCATATTTTCTGAAAGTGCGGGTCTTCTTTTACATTATGCTAAAATTTGGTATCATAAAACGGGCGAGAAAGTGTGTTTTTTAGCAGTTTATCTCGAACATTTTTGGTAGAATAGTGTGATTAGGTGTGTCTTTAGAATCCCTTTTTCATTTCTGAAAAACCTTGTCCACACTCTTCCCTTTCAACTCTAATAACTTTTGAAAGGATAGTGCTACTGCTTTTAAAGTTGGCATTAATCATCACAGAATGTGTTAATGAGGCATGGTTAATTTCAGTTTAATCTGATAATCCCTTCATTGTTGTTACTCTGTTGGTTTACTTCCTGCTTTTTGACCCATTCATCGCACAGCCAGCACGGTTTGGTAAAGATTAAGCACTTGAATAGACACTGTACCTGTACTTCAGAGCCTCTTTTCTCAGTTCACACTTTTCCTGAGTTTGTGCTTTCTTTCCAATATTTAGATAGGTTAGGAGAGTCCATTTGATTTGAGTTATACACGTTATACATCATTTCAAAGCTTAAAGTCTGCTCTTTCAGAATATGGTCTCAACTAAAAATTCATGTCTGGCGACTTTTTGTTTGTTTTGAGGTGCAGGGTCACATATAATTTTTTTTTTTTTTTTTTAAAGCAGAGTCCCCTGTTTTCCGTCTGCAAGAAAATACCAGCATATTGTTGTTATGCTACATAATATAAAGACACATTATTACAGGATGTTGCCTTCCTCTTTCATGTTAGTACGCCAGAGCAGTACTGTAGTGCAAGGCCTTTTCAGTATTGATGAAATTAAGTCACCGTAAGAAGACGGAAGTTGTAAAAGAGTCCCCTTTGCAAGGCAATCACCATTTTAGGCTTATAAAAGTAGAAAGTGGTACCAGGAAGATTGTATACCCTGATCAGGGCTGCATTGTGCTATCAAGTTCAGCATGTCTGATCGATGAATTTGAGACCTGGGGGGCGTTTCAGGATGTATACACAACGCAGCCTTGAAACAAAAACAGAAACAAGAAAATGCTCCGCTGCCTTAAACAAAAGGCAGATGATGCCGCTGTATGCAACATGAACTTCAAGATACTGATCATTGACAAAATCTCATAAATCAAATCATGATACAGGAAACCAAAAAATCACATCAGCAGTGGGGAACTGCAAAGGATCTGATTCCGGATAATCCTCAAATTTGAAGAGTAAGCTGTGGCCTATAGTTTCAGATTGGTATAGTTGCCATTGCCGGCAGATATCACCCCATGGAATTACGACCACCATAAAGTAACTTGACACCATAGTAATGCTTGTACATCGGTTTTACTGGTCTGTGTTTTAAAGCAGAGTATTTCTGTGAGAAAAACTTTGCAGGACCATGGCTGCCAGGGATTGTTACGACATTGGCTGTCGTGGACAGGTGACAACTAATACCCCTTTCATAAACTCTTCCTCCAATTATCCGCATAAGAATAATGCGGACAATTCAATGAAAAATGCGTTCACAAACTCTGAAAATAATCCGCATTATTTTTACGAGCACCCGTCCTGAAAAAGGCGGATAATCGTCATGGTGACTGCACACGTCCCTCCTGCGGGAAAGACAGGTGACGTTTGACCGCATCCCGGCAATATTATCCGCATTATTTGGGTTTGCGTTCATAAACTCCAAATTTGGTCCCGATGCTGCTATTATGCGGATAATAGAAGGGTTGAAATATAGCGCATTATTCTTTCCCCGTTCCGATTTTACGACCAAATGTTGCGGATATTATTCGCATTATTGAGTTTATGAAAGGGGTACAAGGCATGCTTTGCTGTATTTCACCTTTAATGTGTGGAGGAATTTTGGCTGTAAATCCTTTTTATCGAGGGAACATGCCATTTGTCAGTGATTTTAATGTTCATGCAGTGCATCATACAACTTTATAGTGTATTATGTATCGATGTATCACATGATTGTCGTCTTATACCAAAATGAGGTCAGGTAAAAAAATTCAACAAGTCCATCTACAGTGGATTTAATGCAGAATTAACATCTCCTTTTGGCATTTACGTCTCAGGCATATTCCTCATGCCAAATGCCATTTTTTAGATGAATTTTGGTAGGGAGATTTTGCAGAAGGACTTTGATAAACAATGCACTATAATGTACATTGTATGCTTTGTTGACTAGGTGTGATTTGTGACCATCAACACGTAGGATGTTGATCTTGTCATCTAAACTTAACTTTATATTTCCTGTCATCCTCCACCTGTCTTTTATAGTTTGCATGCATGTTGGCTTTAATTGCATCTTAATCATAAAAACTAACATTTTACATCGGAGGTTACATTGTTATAGTGTGCAGCTGACCTGCATGGTAGCTTTATTGATCCTAGTAACGGTAGAGTGTTTGGTTGCTAGGGAGCATCACTGGAGAGGAAAACAAAATGCGCTATACGTAGTTAACAGAGTAAGAGCAAACTTTAAATGTGATGATCTAGTCAAAGGAAGCAACCTTTGCTCCACTAATTCCATGCCTTTACTTTTGGTAATGTTGTGAGTGACGTGCATTGTACAGCTTGATAGAAGTACAGATTTAGGTTGCAGGGCATGCAACAGGTGGTAGCATATGTGGCAGTCCAGTGGTGTGTTTTTTCAGTGGGAGTTGTTGTAGCTCAAGTTGTGCTTCGAAGCTGGTGAAAAAGTCTGAAATTCTGCACAGATTATTATTATTTTTTTATTTGAGGATTCTTTTCGAATGCACAGTCGACTGATTGACATACAATGTTATTGTTTGGGAGTGTCCACTCTGTCCTTGGGAGAGACAAGTGGTATAAAGTGAAGTGTCAACTGTTCAGAAGAGCAGGGAACAAATTAACAGCAACACCTGCAACTGTTCGCATCAACTACAAAGATCAGTGACTTGAGGTTTGGAGCAAGAAACCAGGGACTGCATTTCCTGCTAAAGTATTGCTTTTTTTCTGGCCACCCATTGGTACCAATGCTCTTCTTTTGTGTTGTAACAACCACTGTACATGATGGTTTTACTTAGTGATTTGGATTAATCAAATAAAACACTTATGGGACCAAATAAATATTTTCATGTTCTTTAGTATTTGGGAGATATTTTTGCTTGCTTAGCAACATTGATCAAAGAGCTGTTCAATCAGAGAAGTTTGTTTCTCATAATATTTACAAATGAAGTCATAAATTGTATTTACAGTGCATAAGAATATACAAGGTTTGAAGTTTGACCTCAGACACGTGCAGAAAGCTTTGCTCATAAATTATGCTCTTAAATTAAACGTGCGAGAGTGGTGAAAATGTGCCCACTTAGCACACTTCAAAACAGTGTGTGTGTATTCTGATGGAGTCAAGAATTTTTGGATCATCCGCATACTTAATGACTCAGATGGCGTGTGAAACATATACGTAAAGCCCTTAGTTCCCAAAGACGATTGACTGGTATCATGTTGGCATCGTTGATAGCGAAACATCTTCTCAAAGCTCTTCGTCTGCGCAGACTGCAACAGAAGAAGAATGCTAGAACTGTAAAACCAGACCTGATTTCATGCCATGGGAAGTATCCCAAGCCAAGCAAGGAGGTTTAGTGTTAGCGAAAGTGACCAAGGTAATTACCCAAGAACTTCATCTCACTGTAAATTTCTCATATGAATGTCTGCAATCATAATTTCTTTTCTTTTTTTAACAATAGTGAAGAATGTTTTTCACTCAAAAAGCTTGATCAGATAACCAAAACCGGCTGAAAGTGCCTCCATTGAAAACAAAAACAAACAAACAAAGAACACCTTTTTAATGTTGTTGTAGTGGAAACCAGGATACTCTGTTTTGTTTGTTTGTTTTTTATTTATGTACAAAACTTGAACTTTTCAAATACTTTTAATAGTACAGGGGGTGTTTCATGAAACTTTTTATCGGTGATTTACACCGACAACTGTTAAAAGCTACTGAAATCCTTGCGTCTGATTGGCTGATAGCAAATTTGTCGGTGAAAACCTACGACGAACTCGTTGATGAAACGCCCCCCAGAAGGTTTTAGTGCAAGTTGTACTGTACGACATACTTTTATGACACCTAGGGGGTGTTTCATCAACGTTTGTCGGCGCTGACCAATTTCAGCAAAATCCTTGGTTTTGATTGGCTGAGATGCTCTGGTCACTGACTGTTACTATGGTGATTCAAGTTGTCGGCGCCGACAAACGTTGATGAAACACCCCCCTGAACTGAATCTCTACGTATTGCAAAAAAAAAAAAAACACACAAACAAACAAACAAACAAAGAAAAAATGAGACAGAAACACCCCCCTTAAGAATAAGATAGGGTCATGAGATTTTCATACTTGTATGGTCACATTGATTCTTTATTTCTTTCCATGCATGAGGGCCTTACTACTGTTATGCAGATGTACAGCATCCATGCCTTGTGGCATTCTGAAGTGAAGTGTACAAGGTTGTATATTTTTCATACAATCATTGCTATTTATAGATACCAAACAAAGAATACTCATTCCAGTGGCCTCAAACTTTCCACCTGGATTTGGCCAGAGGAGAAAACAAAAAATCAATAAATCAATATTTCACCTGGCCATGAACATATGAAACAAAAGTTGCATATTCAAATGTTACACACCATTATTTCAAACAGTTTGTGTAAATGCAACATTTGCACTGCATTGTCATTGTAACATCAGCGATGCAATGTATGTATTTGTATGCTGCAGTCTGTGATTAAAATTGTGATATTAGCCGGGTTCACACGTACAAATTAGCGGGATGACGATCGCGATGCTCATCCCGAGTTTTTTTGCGAGCGTCCACACGTACCAAATTAGCGAGATAGTGATCGCGATCGGTATCCCGCTAATTTGGCGAGCGTCCACACGTACCGAATTATCCCGCTAATTGCCGATAGAGACAACAGCAAAGCCTGCAAACTGGGTCACACAGCGCCCTTCTCTATCACTGCCTGCGCGCACTTACCATTGTCCATTGTCTTTTACGCGTCAGTGGTGTGGTTCGCGCGCTGTTGTTATTGTTCTCCAAAGAGGTGAAGGACCTCTTCGCAGAGGCCTCGCTGTTGTGATGTGCTCTTGCATGATGGGATGTAAAAACTCGAGATTGTAATCCCGACCGTTCACACGTACCAGCGTGGGGCCAATTATCCCGCTAATTGGCGAACCAGCGCAAGATTTCTTGGGATTAGCATCGCGATGCTTATCCCGCTAATTTTTGGGTTTTTTCTGTCCACACGTGCAAAAAACTCGGGATGACGATCGCGATGCAAATCTCGAGATTTGTATCCCGCTAATTGGTGTACGTGTGAACCCGGCTATTATATTTGTAGGAAGTAGTTGCACAAGTATATGCTACTCTCATTGGAGATTAATTCATTTTCAGTATATTACTTGGCTGGTAAAAGAAGAATGTAGTACGCAATACCGATGATGTTATGAGATTCTACATATAGAATACACATTCAAAAATAAACATAGCTGCAATTCTTTATTAAAGGGAAAATACAGAATTAGACCTGACCCATAGCTAAACTTCCTTTTTGACCATTTAAAGTTTTGATCTAAAAATCATACAAGTCATGATCCTTATTAACCTAATTTAAAATTTTGAAGGAAAGAAGAAAAACCCACACAAACCAATATAAAAGCCACTAAACATTCATCAACTATAAAATGGGGGGGGGGGGGTATTGTTCATGCCTGTTATAATGTGCAGTACATCTATTAAAGGCATTATTTTTCATTTGCAGAGGAAATAAAAAAAAAAACTGGCTTTAGTGCTTTAAATACTTGTAGTTCTAAAATGTGAGTTAGGGATCTAGAAACAACCAATGTAAAATGTTTATTAGTATAATGAATGTCAAGTACTGTTAGTATACAATACGTATACAGAATATAACAATAGTAATATAATAAAATTGTTTCAAGAATAAACAGTCTACCATTATAGTTTATTGAGAAAAATAGTGATATCTCCTCATAAAGGCTTTATTGCAAAATTTTTTATGCAGAAAGATGTTGTGTATATACATTGTACAACTGACCTACACATTATGCAAAACAAACATGTGATAACTCATACATTTTTGAAATTACTGCTCCCAATGGTAAACAATACCTTTAATAGGAAGGGAAGACTGGCGGAGATACACGTTCCTGAAGATAGTGTATACATTTGTACAAGTATAAAGATGAATACAATCGTACTAGTGTAGGAGGAGAGAGTGAAGTGTGAAACTGATGTACTGCCTGTGTGACTCAGCTGTTCAAAATCAACATACCATGTGATTTGCACAATGGGGATGTCCTTCAGTTTCTAATCATGTACAATATCCACAACCTCATACACTTGAATGATGCACAGTGTCCTCGTGTGTGATAAGTACTGGATGGGAATAAAAGTGTTAGGAGTACGGTACATTCATCCATGGTTTTGGTAATGGTCTGACTCGGGAGAAAAGTTTAAAGGGCTTTCAAAATGAAGATTTTTTAATCTTTTTTTTTTTCACCATCTCTGGTTATTGCTTTCAAGAATGAAGAAATGTATAAAAGTTTCTGTTTGATTAATTTTGCTTCAAAGTGTGCACCACCCACACTGAAAAGAGGTCATGGCAAGAAGTAATATGACTATAAAACAGTTGTACACACGCAACACACAAATGAAATCATAAAGTGTACATCTATGGACATATTTCTCTCCATATATATTGTATCTCCAATATAATTATATATTTTAGGCGTTATTGCAAAAATTTTATATGATAGGATGTTTTGTGGTGCAACAGACATGTACACATACATGCATGTATGCACTAAATGTCATATCTTGAAAAATTTTTAAATCACTGTTCCCAAAGGTAAACAGGACCTTTAATTGGCATTCATACAATGTCATAGAATTATGATGTCATGCAGTTTGCACGTTTCCAATAGTCTCTCAAGAACTTTCAGAGTTTCAATTTCATTGTGATTTATATGTGCTGCAATTAGAAACAAGATTGCTCCATTATAGTTTGCTCTAAAGAATGTACTCAGCTGTTAATAGTCATTTAAGTGGTTCCCAACCATATCAGTGCATGACTGTAGTGATTTGTTATCCACTCAGGAGGGTTGGATTTTGAGACCACTTAACAGGCACTTCTAATTTATGGGTATAGGTTTATATTTCCATCAAAATCATTTAATTGCAGTAGAAAGAAGATCTAATGTGAACAAAGCCTGGTTACAAATCCCATCAAAGTCAGTCATTTGCAGCAGACATTGCCAAACAAAGGAATATCAATCTTTGAATATTGATTCAGAGCAAATTTTCCATGTAATGCTACTTCATGAAAGGTTTTACAAAATGTAAGTCTGTATTACACAGTCACCACATGCATACAATATGAAGTAGTATTTCATGATTGGCATTGTGCATCAACCTTTACAATAGTCACATGTACACGTTGTGTATGTTGTGAATCACAGTTTTACTGTATGAGTGTTCAAAGTTAAACAGGGAGTGGATTCTGCTTTGGAGTGTTTCAGAAAAAGGGCCAGAAATACTGCAGAAGAAATACTGCTTGCAGACATAAACTCAACACTCCTGCTTTCAATGATAGCACAATTTTTACAGAGTTTAAAGAAATATTTCACTATACAGTTGTATCATTGAACTTTCATCAATAGAATTTGTGCAGATTTCACCACTGATCAAAAACGGTGCTCAGTACAGACATCACAAATTTACTTTTGTTGTATTTTTTTTTAATTCAAATGAATGCACACCATGTGTGGGTGATACTACATGTATGTCATACAATTTGATGTGTTTACTTCAGCGCAGAATGTTCCTGCCAGTGAGTTTTCAGTCTGTGCCATTGTATGCAGCCCCCAATGCCAGATATGTCCGACTTACAGACATTTTAAAAGGAAAAAGAAGAAAGAAATTGAGTGTTGGAAAAAGACTCATCAACAGGTACAATTGGGACTTCGGTAATCACTCAGGCGTACAATTGAACAGTCTGCCATAATGAATAGTCGTACGCAATGACTGTCTGCCGATTCTTTGTAAAAAGCATATCAAAAACTTGGCTTTCGGCTTGGGGATGAATACCAGTAAACATGAGAGTTGAGTGTTAAAGGTCAAATCATGACTTCATTAACATTGAATCGGTCTCCTTTGATGGTTTGCAAATGAAAACTGCAGAATTTCAAAGTTTGGTATTAACCTGCAGTGGATTTTGTACAATCTTGCATAGATTGTGCCTATTAAAAGCATGTACATAACGAGTGGATCTTTGTTAAAAGATGCACTTCACACACAATTCCGCTTGCATTTAAACATTTCAAATTCACTGTGATATGAACCAGCACAGAATTTATTCTACAACCTGAAAAAAAGTTGGTGCAGTATGAATAGTATTCACACATTCTCAACAGTGCTCACACAGCAGGAACTATAAGGTATATATTGATTTTTCATTACTTTTGAGGGCATAGAATAGAATTGCGGACATGAGCAGAAAGAGAAAGGAATATTTATTTTTCCTTCTTCCCAGTGGATCATCAAATATTTGATCAATTCCTCAGTGGTAGTGGCTAACCAGCAGTGAATTTTCGCTGTAGCTCCCCTTACAAACGACATTAGCGGTGCATCACACATTTCGTGAGTAATCAATTGCTTGTTGACTCTAATCCTATCTGACATTCATCCGGACGGAAAGCAAAGAATTGTGTTCTCTCCCCAACAGGTTGGCAGGGTAGACCCGTGAGAGAAAGTTCCATGAAATAAATCCCAAATTACTTCACATTGTGATAGTTTGTTAGAGGACTTTTGAGAACAGTGTGTGCACGAAATGAGGACTTTATTAAAGGATTTCCATCGAGGCAAAACAGAATGGCAAAGATGAAGTGTTAGACAATTGTAGGTACAGTACATGTCCTTTTTACTTCTGTGCCTGCTTTGGAAGGATACAGAATATGTGAACAGTTGTCTGAGGTTTCGTGACTTAATCGAGGGCGAAATGACATTTTCCATTGGAACAAGGATTGCCCCATGCTGGATTTTACACACCTGTTCCTGGAGTCACCTTTGACTCTAGCAAGAGTTTTGTGATACTGGAATTTCCTTTAGTTTTAAGCTTGCTAGAAAGATGTTCAATGGACATCCAACCTACTTCAGACGGTACACCTGGGGTAGGGATCAGAATCAGCGTAAGTTGTCAGGACCAAGCTTTTAAGTAATACTCAAATAATCTGCTACAAATACCTACAAATACCCCCCCCCCCCCCCGGAAAAAAAGCAAAATATCTCTCATGCTATGTCAGTGCCAGTGGGTTACTAGCTCATGTACAGTGGTGTGTTGAATATATGCAAATTCTAATAAAGTAGGCCCTACAATTTGTATGCTCCATCCTTGGAACTACAGTAATACTGTGTTTGTATCTCCATGCTTCATTTCATTTGTGTGGGATGAAATTTAATATTCATTGATTTTATCATGCCTGTTCGAAGCATCGAACCGTATTACCTGTGGTATGTAAGAGATGAAGCAATTAAGGAATGGATAACGTACCTTGCGCTAGTATCAACCGAGTGTATTACCACCGTGAAATGTCATTACATTGTTTTGTTAATGTCATAAAAGTAGCTAATACTAATAATAATGTCAAGGTTACTCGATATCAATAAATGTAATTGAGCATATTCGATTTGCATATTCTTTTTTCTTTTCTTTTTTTTTTTTACCAGGAATTTCTGCTGTAAAAGTGGAAATTTTTGCAGTGTTGAAATTTTCACGCATTTCGCGCAACCAGAAACAAGTGCGAAAATAAAAGCACGCGAATATTTTTGCATGTCGTATGATCCAGTGGTTGATGTCTTGATTCCGTGGATTAAAAAAAACGTGAACTGTTTTCATCTGGCCAAGTGCGAAAAATTACGCGTAGTTGAGCGAAAATATCCACTTTTACAGTATATCGTATATCCAAGCCATTTCCAGTTACAAATTGACTTTGTGTGGTTGCAACTCTTTGTTGTTGTTTATTGTAGTAGTTACATGTTGTGGAAGACTCTCCCTTGTGTATGGAACACAAAAGAAATATCCAGTTCCATTGAATTCTATGGTAGGAAAATGACTAATCAGTAAATTATGCTAATTTGTTCAGTGCTAATGGTTTATTCAAACACTACAGCGTGTACTTTCTGTGGATGAAACTGAGTAGCTATAGTGGTACACTGTAGATCCAGGCACTTTACAGCCTTTCAGTTGTAGATAAACATTCAAAGGATCTGACAGTCAGGGGTAGTCAATTTTCTGAAAATGACATGATATAATTATTCCCTTACTCTTCAGCTTTAATTTCATATAATAACACGACTCATAAAAGTAATCAATGATTTTATGAGAGCATGTTGAGTAGTCTAGGAAATCAGTGTTTCGAGAAAACTGTCTTTGAAGTTTTCCTTCCTAAGCAATCACGATCAAGGGGAGGTGAGACAGTTTTCACCACTTGACAATAGAAGGTATGGTCCTCGCAACCTCCGTGATGTTCATTCAAGCTTAGTGCTAGAGGTCTATACACAACCAATCAGTAACCAGGGAGCCACACACTGACCAATAGGATCACTCCCTCATTGCTTTGGGCGGAGTCTCTCTGTGGTGCTAAATCCAAATCTTCGGACATGTTTCTGTTCCATTGCAAGTCAGAAAATCATGGTCCAGAAAAGCACATTTTCTTGTCTTTCCTTTTAATCATATAGCTTCGAAATTTCAGCAGATGATATGCTACAAAATTTTGCCAAAAACCAAAATTTGATGGTTTTGACCGATTTTGATGATCTGACTTTAAACTCAATATTTGCTCGGCTCAGTCACTAGCGACTTTACGATCCTTTTGTCGTGGCAGGTCACAATTGCTTTCAACCACAATATACAGTATCTTGATATTGTCATCATACTAGAGACGTTGGTAGCATGCAGAACCAATGCAGCTCATATTTCGCAAATCAGAAACATTCCGAACTGTGCCTTTAATATGGCATGAGGCCAATGTAACCCTATTGTGAAAGAAAACCTGTTTTTAGGGCACAAAGAGGAAGTAGCTTTCATTTTGCAAGCTGAATTAACTCAGTGTGTGTTTATATTTGTTATCCCACCTGCTCAGTACTGCACCTTCAGAAAACACAAAGACAATCATCCACCCACCCTTGAAAGAAGGACAAAAGCTTGTACTTGCAGAATATGATTTGATTACTTTATTCTACATTCTCTGGAGACCCATGCCAGAATATGCTAGTGACAAGTCAAATTGACAGATATGTAAAAGCAGCAATTATTGATGTTCATTGTCTCTCTGTACCGAGTGGTTAACAAGTGCACTTTAAAAACAACAACCCATAATAATGACACATATTTTGCACTCAAAACACTTTTAGTGCATAAGTGTCTTTAACCCCCATTATGTACGTAGTTTATTCACCAAGCAGAAAGCAGAATAGCGTATGTAGGGCCTACTAGTATTAGGGACAGATATCACATCTAATGAATTGGCCAACCTTGTAAATATAGACACACTGTGTATTGTGAATGCTTAGGGGCCAATGTGCTACAAGGAAACTGTTTTTGTTAACAGTAAGATGTTTTAAAAAAAGGACAGAAGAGTCAGCATTCTTGCTTGTCTCCAAACAATCACATGTCCTCGACATTCAGTGTGAAATTTTGCATTTTATTATAGAAATTATTCAGGTGAGTCTTTGTACTTCAGCATGAGATATATTTGTAAGGAATGATAATAAAAAGGGTAGTTCTGTACTCATTTTACAGTGTCAATTGGGCCATTTCCAGAATACCTCGTGAACACACTTTACAGTCCAGTATCAATACACTGTATCTTCCCAAATTTCATGTACATTGTTAAATTTGACATTAAACGTAAGGAATCTATGAAAGATGTACATTAATGACAGGTTCCAGAGAAAAATCCCTGCATGGATGATAGTTGTGCTCATGACATGATTTTACTTATATTGCATTCTGTCAAAAAAGAAAAGAGGGAAATATTTAGGAATTCCCAGTAACTTTCCAGACTTTGTTAATGGTGATTGTACAGGTTTATACGGTGTAGGTGATATATCTGGCTATTAGTCTTTGTATGTGATGGCTTACAATGTATGTGCAGACAGGACAGAGCCAGCTTACATGAGTAAAATAATGGTTGCAGTCAGCTCTCTTAGTTTAAAGAGAAAATTTCCTAGGTTTTACTGCTTAAATGAAACATAAAAAACCAAAGCAAAGAAACAAGATATGCTGGCTTCTTGTATGAGACTAGTCATCCATTGCCAATGCATTTGATGAATTTGACAAGAGTACAGATGGCAGAAAGTAGAAGAAAAAAAATAGCACGGAGCCTGGAAGCAAGACTAAGTGGATTTATATAGCAAATTACATAGACTGTACATACTGTACGTGCTGTTCACACAGCCTATCTCTGGCTCATCGTCCAGGCAACGGAACAGCATCTCATGAAGAATTTGGTGGTTGAAAGGGAATGCTTGTTTGCTCGCACTTTGCTAACAGCCAGTGCAAGTTTCTTCTGAGTGCGATCAGTGACGAAGATGCAAATTTCTGCCAAACCTTCTTGTCAAGTCACACCCTGTTCCATGACAACCATGTGACGACCAAAACACAAATACATTGTACCAATGTATATCCATCAACGTAGGGAAGTAATCATTGTACGAAAGGAATCGATCTGTATAGTATTAGAGAGAGAGTAGCTGTGGGATACTGATGCCTTACAGATTGCCACTGTGTATGGTATTCAGATCGTCACTATCACAGAGCGGATTAACCACGGCACTTAACCTTTGGTCTTCATTGCCTCACATGACAATGTTCGAAGATGTACTGGAATAAGAGGAGATACGTTCTGACATGTCAGTCACATTGATATTTTCTGTGTTTTTTAAGTCACAAATGGAGTCAGTCATTTTTCAGTGGTACTTTCTATTTCCTTTGGCACTTAATTAATTTTCTATGTCTAAGATTTTGTGCATTGTGCTACTAACCATTATATTAAACAATGATGTGCAATCCAGTTGTACCATTTCCATATTCTGGAATGTTTGGGTGATTTGGACTGTCAATCAATACCTTTAACTTATCACATGAGGATGACACTCTCAGGATATTACAAAATCTACCCTACATTTCTTCATGAGTATCTCTACAATTCAATTGTTATTAATATTTTTCTCTCTACTTTTTCATTTCAGGGAAGCATCAGAACAATGAGTCTCATCTCTACGCCCACATCCCGGTTGGGTTCTCCTACCCACCTACAGGAAAGTATGCAGGGACTTATGGGAGATCCACCTTTGGCACCGGCCATTCGGGCCCAGGGTCATTTGCCTACAACCGGGGAAACGCAGGAGAAAGTGTGGAGAACGAGTCCAAGGCTATTGGCATCCTGCACTCTGATCGCAGCCCCATCAAACCCAAAGTGGTCAAGATCGTGAAGACGGGGTCACGGCCCCGGAAGGTGGTGTCGCTGCTGATCAACAAGCGGAGTGTGCAATCGTACGAACAGCTGATCCAGGACATTTCCGATGCATTCGGCTACCCAAAGTACAAGAACAACAGAATCCGCAAACTGTACACATTGAGAGGGAAGGAAGTGAAAAGCTTGGCAGACTTTTACAGAGACAAAGATGGGGTGCTCATTGCCTCCCCTTCTAGGACTAGCCTTACGGAGGAAACTGTCGTTGACATCTATGAGGAACTCTATCCCGACAGTTCATACTCGCAGTTTGCACGGAAAAAGAAAGGGAAGAAGAAGGATGTTGCAAAACTTGACAGTGGGATCAGTGAGGAGGATGAGAAGAACAGAAAGAGCAGAAGAGCCCGGGTCTCAAAGGACAGTGATTCCAGAGGGAATGATAGCAGGGGCTCAGACTATGATGAGATCATCCATGAAAGGACAAGTGACACGGACAGGAAGAGGAAAGAGGGAGAGGATGAGCTCGATAGGAGGAAGAGGGAGGAGAAGTTGCAAGATGAAGTCAAGCGGAGGGAAGAGGAACTGCAGCAACGGGAGGAGGAACTGAGGCGGAAGGAAGAGGAGATGCTGAGGAAGGAGAAGGAAGATCGGGAGAGGAAAGATCGGGAGAGGGAGGAAGAGTTGGCCAGGAAAGAGGCAGAGCTGAAAGAGAAAGAGGAAAAGTTGAAAAGTAAAGAGAGTGAAGATGCAAAAAAACTCCAGGAGCTGCTGGAGGCAGACGCCCAGCGGAAGATCGAAGGGGCAGAGTTGAAGGCGCAAGCCAGGGCTGAGAGGGAAGCCAGAGAAGCGGCAGAGAGGAGGGCCAACGAGGAAGCGGCAAAAAGAGAGGAGGCAGAGAGGAGGGCGAGGAAGGAGCTGGAGAAGAGAGCCAAGGAAGAAGATGAACTCAAGAAGAGGGAGGAGTCTGCAAGAAGGGCCAGACTTGAAGCTGAAATGACTGCCAAGGAACAGGCAGCAAGGCGTGCGTCAGCAGAGAGGAGAGCACGGGAGGAGGCCAAGAAACGGCTGCAGCAGGAAGAGAGAGTCAAGGAGCAGGAGGAGGCAGAGCGTCAGGCCAAGGAAGCGGAGAGGATAGCGAGGGAGGAGGCAGAGAGCAGAGCTATGTCAGAGAAACAGGCGCGGGAGGAAGCAGAGAGAAAAGCCAAGGAAGCTGAGGAGTACAAAGAGGCTCAGGAGGAGGAGCGCAGGAAACGGGAGGAGGCTGAGCGATTGGCGCAGCTTGAGGCGGAGCTACGTAGAGAAGCAGAACGCCGGGCAGAGGAGGAAAAACACAGAAAGGGGGACGATGACGGTCATTCAGAATCAGCCTCACCACGCGATGAGAATGAAAACATCACATACAAAGAGAACGACACAGAGGACAGCCCTGTTCCAGAATCAGAGCCCGAGGAAAGATTCGTGCGACAGCCGAGGACTCTCGTCAAAAAGACCCACATCTTGGAGAAATACAGCATTGGCACGAAAATCGGCGACGGAAACTTCGCCGATGTTCATGAGGCCACGCATGTGGAGACAGATGAGATGTATGCCATGAAGATCATTGAGAAGGCCAAGCTGAAGAACAAGGAGCACATGGTGGAAAATGAGATCGCCATCATGAGGTACATACGGCACCCAAACATCGTACGCCTGTACGAGGAGTTCGAGACCCGGGGCCACATCTACCTGGTGATGGAGTACGTGTCGGGTGGTGACCTCTTTGATGCCATCACTGAGAGCGTCAAGTTCACAGAGGGTGATGCTGCCCTCATGGTTGAGGACCTTGCCAGTGCCCTTGCGTACCTACATGACCTCAATGTTGTACATAGGGACCTGAAGCCCGAAAACCTTCTGGTGAGTGCAACACAATTTCTCTGTCATCAGTTCCTTTGGCCATTTGTTTTCTTCTCTTGTGATTATTTAACTTGTCAGGCTTGTTAAGGGATGAAACACAAAGGGAAAAACATATTAAATATTTTTTGCATATCTAGTAATTAAATTTGAAATCTTGTTAATCTTGTGAGTCAGTGGTATTTCTCAGAATGCTCACCTTCAAAACATGCAACTCGTGCTTGGCATTTCATTTATACCAGAGTGTACAATTGCCTGGTGCTGAATTATAGTCTTTCTTCTCTTTGCATATTTATTTTGCATCTGGATCGTGTCAAATAGTATTGATTGTTTGTGTTTCTGTCAGCAAGTTCAGCTTTGAATGTTGAATTGTGGATTGCCTCAGACACTGGTGGAAGAAAATGCAAGAAATAGAGAAAGCTAAGCCTGCATTTTTTTGTTTTGTTTGCTTGTTTGAAAAAGCTTAAAGGGTGTGTACAATTCTGGTCGAGGTGAAGATTTAGCTTATAACGTTTTGCGAGATATTCAGAAACCACTCTATGAGATGTCAAAGAGCATGCAGTTCTAAGGGGTATCAAAAGTTTACTCGATGAAAATCGGTTTTGAAATGGCTGAGATATCCAAAAACAAGGTGAAACAAAGAGATCCCAATAAAGTTGTGGCATGTCGTCTTTTATTATTAGCACTTTTTTTGATATCTCAGCCATTTGAAAGCCAATTTTCATCAAATAAACGTTGAATCCTTCTTAAAATTACATGCTCTTTCATATTTCATAAGAGGCTTTTCGTTGTCTCACTTAGAAATGTTCAAAACATGAATCCCTGCCTCAACCAGTACTGTGCAGTCCCTTTAAGACACTGCAGATTGTTTTACTGGATGTTGTTTTCTAGTTTAGTGTGTGAGACAAAGAGATGATAGTTCCAACCGAGATTGCCAGTCAGGTATGATTTTACTTTGCACTCATATGCAAAGAAACCTCTTACTTTACTTGCCTGTACTTTTGTATATTATGCCCATTTTTAGTACAGTAATACTCTCCTGAAATCTTGAAGACAAGCTAAGACCAGCTTGTCAGAAGTAAGTTAGAAACAGATCCATAAAGACCCTTTTTTTTTTACATTTCTAACTCTACAATGTCACGGTTATTCAAGTGAATAAAAATCTTGTGCTCACTTCAATTCAGGTGAACAAGTCTGAGACAGGGGATATCACGCTGAAGTTAGCCGACTTTGGTCTGGCCATGGAGGTGAAGGAACCAATCTTTACAGTGTGTGGCACGCCAACCTATGTGGCTCCAGAGATTCTCGCCGAGACAGGTAAGAGTCTCTTTAAACAGGATCCAAAGAAATGTTTCTGTTTTTGACTGCCATTATTACTCTGTCTGCACATCATATGACATTAGAACCATTCTTCCTTATGATCAAAACTCAGCAACAGGACTTCAGGGTAGATGTACCTATGAGTTTTAATGCCTAATCTGTTTTTTATTACATACTAGTAGTTTATTGGTAATGGGATTCTGAAAGCTCATTTATAATTATTTGTATGTTCATTTGTTTATTCATTTATTCATGCCTTAATATATCTATCCATCAAGCTACATCTATTTTTGCTGAGTGTCAATTATTTTGCCTTTGTGACATCTGCTCCCTATCATTGCAAAATTGAATACCACAGAAAAATATTTCTTAGTTTTCTACTGTGGTTGAAGGCATGCACATGCACTGTGGTTTTGGAATTGGAACCTATCATTTCCGAGTACCGCAAGACGTGGCATGTCTACAGTTTATGTAGGTGTAGATGATTTCAAAAGAAGAGTGATATAACTGTAAAATGTGTTAAACAAAAAGTGAAGTGGAAACAATATAAACTCTAACCACAATTCTATTTGCCTCACTCTTGTACATGAGATAAAATTATAGATTGTACAAAAACAAACCCCCAAATCTGAAGCAAGTGTATAAATGAATACATTGAGGATATTGGGATTGCCTTAAATATGATATGATGATATTGTTGTGTGACAAACGGATACAACCACAACTTGGGTTGCATTTACAGCAGAGTCTGCGATTTCTAATGACCTCTTTGGCAGGCTGTGTCATGTGCAATATACTCAGTATGCTAATGCACTCAGTTCTCAATTCTGCATTGTACATCTGTAGGTGACCTGCTAGGCAGCATCAAGAATCCAGTCGCGTTGGGGCAAATCAATCAGGGGGTGGGGGGGGGGGGGGGGGGGGGCGCTTTGGGATGAATCATCAATGCCATGAATAATTTAATGACACAGGGTAGAAGTGAAATTTTATCGAACTCAATAAATTAGGAATCAATATTGGGTGGGGGGAGGGGGGCAATCGGGTCCATATTGTACATGTCAGGCTTTGAAGTTATTATATTCAGCTTTCTACTTACAGCAGTTGCCCTATTTGGTACAATTTATAAAGTATACATTAATGTTTGGGATATGCAAGTACACATCAATTTGTTAAACCTCAGTTGCAGAAAGAAAAGCAGTTGCTTTACTGTGAAGCAAAACATGTTTCACGTGTTTGGGTTCAATTAGCCTCGGGCAAAATCTTTTTGTACATTTTTGTGTATTGGGGTTGTCTGCATTCCGATGCGTTGAAATGATAATTAAACGTCAGAGCGGAGGTGAGAGAAAACATGCACAAGGTCAGAGATATATTAAAGTCTCCCATTCGTGACGAGTATGATTTGGCCTTCAGATTCTGGGTATCACATCTGCTAGCAGACTGAGGACGCGTGGGTGAAAATTTTGACCTTTGACCCATCAAATCCTTGGGGAAATTTGCTGCAGAAATTATCATATTTTCATCACTAAATTGGCAACACTGAATTTGCACTGCATATCATGTATTGGATAAGGATTAGACGGAGGTGGTTAAAAGGATGGTATTGTTTTGGTTGAGATGGGGCTTCATGTTTTCAACCTTTTTTTGAGATAATGAGAAACCTCATATGAAATATGAAACAGCAAATAATTGTAGGAGGAATTCAAAGTTTACTTGTTGAAAATTGGTTTTGAAATGGCTGAGATATGCAGAACAAATCTATCCTTATAAAATATGGGAACCACCTTTTATTAGGATCACTTTGTTTTACTTTGTTTTTGGATATCTCAGCCATTTCAAAGCTGATTTTCATCAAATAAACTTTAATTCCTCTTGTGTATATGCTCTTCAACATTTTAAAAGTAGTTTGTAAGTATCTCGCATAAAGTTAAAAGCTAAATCATCATCTCAACCAATACTATACACTTGCACAAAGTCAGAAAGAAGTTTTCAAATATTTGACAATTTGAGGGAGGAAACAGAACTTTCAATCTTCGTAAACTTGTTTCCCAAATCGGAATCAATTATGGCTTTAGCAATTAGGATGATTTCAGAAATTCTGGAACTGAAACAGTAAATTATGCATGAACATCAAAGGGTTCCAGTGAAAGGAGGTATTTTACTCTACCTTTTGAAATACCAAAAAATAAAGAGTCAAACATAGATTTAGGATAAAGACATACACTTGGTATTCCATCATAAGGTCGTATTTTTCACGAATTTTACCGGTCGGGTACTTTTTGTGAATTAAACAACATGTGACAATAATACACAACTCTGATCTCAGCATGAATGTAAGGTGTTGTTATTTTTGTGAATGTCACCAGTCGGATGCTATTTGCAAATTAAACAACAAATGAAAGTACTGCAAAACTCTGATCCCAGCATGAATGCAATGTGCATGCATATATTTCTCCATGCATAATTGGACTCTGCTACCATGAATTTAACCACTCGCAAAATTGTCACAAAGTCCTGATTTGCTAAAATTAGACTTACTAACACAACTTGCAAATCATAGAAAATGCAGTTTTGGGGACTGGATGGGTCTAACTGAACCAGCTATATGGGCTTGGAACGTGATTTCAATGAAACCAGAGTACAACTGTATATGCCCTTTAAAGGAAGTTTAAAGTGTACACTTTCTTGGTTTAGTTGAAGGGCAGGAAATATTCCTGTTATCAGTTTCCTATAAAGAATGAAAGTCCATTATGGTCTACATCCCACCCCCCCCCCCAAAAAAAAAAACAAGAATAATAATGATAAATGAATAAAAATCTAGGGAAAACATGCAAACTGTTCATGCCTGATGCCTGAAGGTTGAAAAGTAACATTTATTCACAGAATTCTTTGATTTCCATAGTAATTCACAAGTAAATGCAGCTGTCTTTAAAAAAAAAGAAGCAATGTGTGAAGCATCAATACTACCACCTCACTACCAAAGGCCTGCAGTTGTCTATATAGATTATTTTGTCTCCTCTATGAGCTGAATCAATCCACTGACCACATCCCTCCTCTTCCCCGTCTCCTCGTTGCCTAGGTTACGGCCTGGAGGTTGACATGTGGGCCCTGGGAGTCATCACCTACATCCTGCTGTGTGGCTTCCCTCCCTTCAGGAGCCCAGACAGAGATCAGGAGGAACTGTTTGAACTCATCCAGGCTGGCCACTTTGAGTACATCTCCCCTTACTGGGACAACATCTCCAAAGGTATCCATAGCAACAGTTTAATTTTGCACCTACCCCCCCCCCCCCTTCATTTCAGTGATTGATCATATCATGAATATAAATAAATAGGTCTTTTTTTTCCCATTGTAGTTTATGTACTTTTTTCTGTTAGGTGATAAGCATTGCAGTTCAATCTCTTATGCTTTATGTTGGTTCCTTGCATCTACATGTTTGCATGCTACGTCGTCGATGTGTACCCAAGAAAGATCTGTTTGTCATATTCATTTTAGCGTTTGATGAGTATTTAACTTCATATGTCAGTATCTGTTCTGTCTTATTTATAAATCTAGTGCATTTATTCATCTTCCTTCAGTTTGCCATCCATTTCCCTTCCTTTAATCAGACTCCTGCATTTTCATTGTTGTTGTTGTTGTTTTTTTTTGCCTCTTTGTCTGTGTGTCTGCCTTTCTGTCTGTCTGTCTATCTCTGTCTGTCTCTCCCTCTGCTACACAGTACAATCACATACTCAGTTATCACTTATTTTTGTGTGGCAGTGGCTGAATGGTTATTCCTAGTGCTACCATGAAAAGTTACAACCAGAACTGCCAATTCACTAAAAATCTTAATCTATTTTAATCTTCCCTCAGCTGCCAAAGACCTCATCGATCACCTCCTCGTTGTGGACGTCAAGATGCGCTACAAGGCCAAGCAGGTCCTCAAGCACCCGTGGGTGGCCAAGAAGGGTGCCACCGGTCGCCAGCCCAACCTGCAGCGGGAGGTGTCCATGAACCTGGAGAAGAACTTCAAGGGGCGTCGCAGTGCCAAGAGGAAAGCTGGAGGCACCCAGAAGTGAGAGGGATCGCATCCCTCTCCGGAGACATCGCCATGGTGATGTATATTGTGCCTGTCAGGAGTGGTGGTTTGCTTTGCCTTTGGACGTCAAACTTGTCGTGGAGCACAATAGTGGAAAAGTAGTCCTCATCTTCTGTTGTGTTCAAGGAACCGACAAGATGTGATGACTGCCAGTCACCAGTAGAGGGCGCACTTCAGATTTTGGTTGATGGTGGTGGGTCATTATTTTCACTGTTACTGAGATATGCGAAACTGTTTTGCCTTAACATGAGTTTCTCCACAGTTTCTTACTTGCATAGATTACAGTTCTCTGCACAGTCTAATGTAATTTGCTATGCACTTACGCAGGGCATGAAGCCAAAGGAGTTGTTCACACTACAGTCTAATATCGATCAAAGAAACGCAGCTCTTCAAGCAATATGGATATCTTGGTGATTCACTGCTGTGTCAGTATTAGCTGCAGTGATTTTGAGTGTATGCATATGTATTTTCAAGATAGAACTCTTCGCTTTATTTTTCAGGAATTATTACTGGAAGTTAACCAATATGCCTCGAGTCTATAGCATCTATAAAGCACATGTCTCTCAGACTGAAATTCAACATTATGAGTATTTGTTTTAGCAAGCACAAGAGCTGAACTTCCCTTAACACTCCATGGAGTGCATATACCAGTTTTATCTATCGCACAATCTGCTGGCACTGACAGTGAAAGTTCTCTTATTGACAAGATACTGTGGGATAATGCACACAGCACACACACACACACAAATCCTCTTTATCCCGTGAGCTATGTACAGAGAGAAATGCAAAATACAAAGTATATTCTGGAAAGTTCTCTTGTGCAGTACTCAGACACCTCACAGACATCAGCATGATACAAAATTTATATACATATATGTTTAGGTACTTTTTTTTTTCTCTCTCTCTCTCTCTCTCTATAAGTATGTACTGTAAAAGTGGATATTTTCGCGCGACTAATTTTTTGCGCTTCGCCAGGTAAGAAGAGTTTCACGTGTTTTTAATTCCGCGGAATCAAGACATCACGCACAGGAGCATATGGCAAGCAAAAATATTTACGTGTTTTTATTTTCGCGCTAGTTTCTGGTTGCGCGAAATGCGCGAAAATTTCAACACCGCGAAAATTTCCACTTTTACAGTATATCAAGTATACATATATATGTATAAATATGTCAATATCACTATCTATCTATCTATCTATCTATCTATCTATCTATCTGTTTATCTATCTATCTATCTATCTATCTATCTATCTATCTATCTATCTATCTATTTATCTATCTATCTATCTATCTACTTACCTATCTACCTACCTGTACATCGAATTGTGTTTTTTCTTTCTTTACCGTCCTTGTAATGCAGAGTGGTTGGGTCACTCTCCAATATAGTGATAGTGTCCCCCAGAGTTCTTCAGAAAACTTTGACAATGACTGGAAGTTGCAGTTTCTATGGCAACAGGAGGTCAACAGCCAATCAGCATCTGTCATATTGGTGTAAATACTCAATGATTGCTGTTGTTACTCTACCTGGAAGGACAGTTAACAAGCATAAAATTATTGTTTTGCCACCCTTGAACAGAAATGGGAAATATGAAAATGTTTTCCCATCAAATTCTCAGTTAAAAGTGTGCATGTGTGTGCCACTTTGTTTGTTTTTGTTTGTTTGTCTTTTGTGCCATTTTTGGTTTGCATATATCAGCAGCTGTATTCAGATCATATTCAGATGATATAAGAGCAATAACTCTTGGAATATATAAAAAAAAAAAAAACCCAAAGCCAAAGCCAAAAATGAAAGCAATAACTTCTAGTAACATAGGGTACGTTCGAGCGCTCTCCTAAAGTGAACTGTACCGTACCGTACCCGCGCAAGAGGAGCGCTCGAACGCTCCTAAAGTGTACCGTACCGTACTGTACCCAGCCAAAAGTGGACCACTTCCCGATGTGCTCCAAAAGCGTACCAAAGCGTACCAAAAGTTCGCTGTAAAGCATGCGCGTATCATGCGTATACGTCACAATGCAAAAACATCATTCTCTTTGTTCGGGACAGCTGTAAGTAGTTCAAGCGCCAGGTGGATGACATTCTTCGTGACCTTTTCTAAAAATAACTCGTGAGGTACACTTTCTCGACAGAGCGCTCGAACGCTCCAAAACTGGCACAGTTCGGTATGGTACGCTTTGGTTCAGTTCGCTTTGGTTCGCTTTAGAGCACTCGAACGCACCCATAGATTGCTTGGGATGCAAGAAAACACGAAAATACAAACAGGGAGTTGGGCATCAGGATGTAGATGAAATGAAGTGCACTTCTCTGTGTTTAAGTTTAGCGTTTTCCAGCATCGTCCTCTACAGAGCTGTCTAGTATACTAAGTACTGTAAAAGCTGCTATTTTTGTGTGCAGACATTTTCGCGAATGAGGAGGTCACAGACATATTTTGCAATTTGACAACGAGGCTATCGTAGGTGCACTGATGCCTGTCCGTAAATTTAATGCAAGCAAGATCAGGTGATGATATTTTCATATGTTGTTAAATTCACCACCCAACGGTGAGCAGCGAAATTTTGTGAAAATTAAACCCTAGCAAAAATAACAGCTTTTACTGTACCTTTACATCATCATATAATCATCACACGGGTCGTATGACTCTAGTACTGAAGTACTTTGAAGTTTGTCCACTCTCAGGAAATGGTACCTAAGATTGTGCGTACGTACAATGTCTGTCATTTTCCCTCTTTGTCTTCTTTTTTCTTCTCCCCTAACCTTTGTACAGGAGAAAGAAGGGGTTTTGAATGTAAATATTGTCACTTGCTCTCAGCAGTTTGCTATCCTCTTGAAATACATCCTCAAATGTTCTCAGGTTTGTACGGTTTCTAGTACAGGAGGGAGTTTTGTATAAGGCAGGAGACAAGGAAGAAATTATGCTCTTCAATGTGTATGCTTCAATTTATTTTACATACCGGGGTAGCTTATTTTATAAGTTATTGTACATACCAGCGTGTAATGTTAGTCCTGACTCATTATTCATGAGGTGTTCTGAATTTCTCATCTTTGTGTAAATATGTTGTTTAAAAAAATCTCTGTGCAAAGATGTGTAAAAATAATATCATCTCTGTGTAAAGATGTGTAAAAAAATAATAATGACAGTTGGAACGTTTCTTTTCATATGTGGAATTGTACAACCATCTCTTTTACTGTGCAACTCTTGTGATTTTTTTTAATTTTTCTTCTTGTTTTTTAAAGTCATCAAATGTCTGATTTTTTATTATGATTCTTTGTATGTAAATCAAGTTCATATCATCAGTGAGCTCATGCAAGCTTTAATCACATCTAATGAAATATGTGTAGTATTTGTTGAATATATTTCTTTCTACTTTGAGGTCAAGTCATTGATGAAAAGCTGATGCAAGCATTCGATCACATCTGGCAAAATATGTATACCATGTATCGTGTATTCATGTGTACAGAGAAGTAGCATAGTGAGCTGTTTTCTTGTCCAGTCCTAATGTGTAATAGGTGCGTGTATTCTATTTAAAACCTTGTTGAATGTGTCACATGGTGTAATAACAAATGTTGTGAATACTGAATTTGTGTGTGTTCTCTCTCAAATCAAAATCATGTTCTTCATTATATTTGTGTGAATATGATGCAGGCTCACTGAGAATGCAGAGTTGTATAAATGACAAGTTGGTTTGTGTCCAGAAATTAGTTTACCTCTATTCATTCTCCATTAGTGTGTCATTCAAGTAGCAAAAAATCATACATGTACCACTTCTGTTACTGTTGATATAATGAACCTGAAATTAGTCTTCTTTTTTCACACATCTTTAAAAAGGAAAGGTTGTTTCCTGAAACGAGAAATGGTTTGGGGTTAGAATATTTGTCTATTGACTGGAGGCGTCGATTAAAGCGGTGAAGGATAGGAATTAATTGATGATTGTTTATTTTTACAATTTCTACAATGATCATGATGTAACAGATTGTAAGTTCTTAGCAACATATATGAGTGTGTGCAATGAATGCCATGGATATGCAATTATTTTGACTTACCATTGCAAATGCACGTTGATGTAGGATTCTACTATAGCTTTACATTTCACATTCTGATTAAGATATTAGTGACAGCCACAAAGTTTTGATATTTGCTGAAAAGGCTTGCCTGACCTTTGTGATATTAGTGATACCAAAGAAATTCAAGCTGGATACAAAACATTAGAAGGAATCAGGCAAAGTGAATAGCTCATAACTTGGCTTTTGCTGTGTGTCATATAATCTGAATCTAAATCTGAGCGTTCAAATAACTGCCACCATGTCAGTCACATTCAAGCAAGCAGTATGGTTGTTTTGGACAACCTATGTGAAAAAGGGATGAATGCATGACTTGATGAGTACATAATTTAAGCAGTCTGTTTAATGACTAGTGTGTCTTTAAGAGCCTTTACATTTCATATGGTAAGTATTATCTACAGTCTATTTTTATATTGCACCACCAGGATAGTAAGTTGCACTTCCCGTCTGTGGCATATTCAAAAATTTCGAAGTGTAACATCTTATTTTTTTAAACAACTATTAATGAAAGATAATGATATGAAATCATGTAGTCCAAATTTTGGCCACTTGATAGTACACTGTGGTGTCAACAGAGACGGCCTGTTGTAATTTGTGAAGAAGAAGTTTTCAATCGGGAATTGGAATAGTTACATTTCAGAAGGGAAAGTGACCACTACATTTAGTGTTGGAATTCCTATGTTGATATTGATACTGGAATCAAACACTCCATTTCAACTCTGTACAAATTTCTTAACATATGCATAGATTGGCATATTTCCTATTTGAAACTTTGACACATAATGTACTTTGATTCCTTAAATACTCTTAACATCATCATTGTGTTGCAGCTAGACAGAAAAACAAATGTCATTTCATTGTATTTTATCAAGACACTGAAATTTTATTTTAGGTTGATATGTATGCTGTGAGATATTATTGAACACATCAATTGAATTTTAATGAATCCTTCACCAGCTAACAAGAAGTTTTAATCACATCATTTTGAGTTCACTGAATTGATATTACACATACTGTTTGAGTGGTTACATATCATGTAATGTTAAATATGGAGCTCTACTTGATTTGACTTCTGTCAAAAGTCATTCAAAAAGAAAAAGAAAAGAAGAGATGATTTATATACTGTACTTGGCCTTTTTTAGTCTGTGTCTTAAAACATTTGTAAAAATGTCTCAAAACCTGTGTGTAAAGCAAGTATGATGTAGTACTGTAGTTGTAATATATATGTACAACCTTGGAGAATTTGACATCCAAAGTCAAATATCTTAACTTGTCAAAGCTCTTGGTCATTAGGATCTGAATGCTAAGGGGACTTAAGAGCCTCTCAAGTTATAGCATTTTGATTAATCCTAGAGAAGTTAGGCTGTCCCATGGTTTATTGTAATAGTGTGTGTTTGTGTGTGATATTCAGTATACTGTAGTGCCTTGAGAATACCTTGTATTTTGTAATACTACTTTCTTATATGTACCTAATTCTTGGTAATTTATGCAATTTTCGAATGCCTTAAAAATGAAAGATTCATTCAATAAATCACTATGAATATCATATAGCCAAGACGTCTGAAGCCTTTTATTCTCTTGTGCCAAGATATGTGCAACATACTCATGTATTTGGCTTTTTTGTTTGTTGTTGTTGTTGTTGTTTTGCAAATTTTGTTAGTCGGGTGCTATTTGCACATTTATCAACACATGATAATATCAACTCCAGTCCTGACATGAATGCAAAGAGCATACATACATACAATTCTCCATTCATTGCGCTACTCCATGATTATAAATCTTACCACTCATGAAATTGTTGAAGTCCTGATTCTCAAAAAAATTGACTTGCTATTTTTGGAATATACAGTAGATTTCTTCTCTGTATGAACATTACAAAGGTCAAATGTTGCTTGCTTTGCATACCTACACATCCCATCTCCACAAAATTTCAGCTCAAGCAAGCACAGGGTGCCTGAAGTTCAAATGTCAAGCACTGAGGTGAGAAAACCTGCAGGATTTTCAGAATGTCTGTCACATATGAAGAAAATACAAGGAAAAGTAGAAATTACGCGGTGCGTAATATATGTCCCCGCCGGAAGTAGCATTTAGTAGCAAAATGTACAATATAGGTAAAAAATCAAGGTCAAAGGTCAAAGAAGTCAAAGGTCAAAATTCTGTGTAGAAGTTTTGAAGCCCTCACCTAGTGCCATCACATAAAGGAAACAGAATCGAAATCGGGTTAGAAATGGCAAAGGAGTAGCATTTTGTAGCCAATGTACAATATAGGTCAAAAATCAAGGTCAGAGGTCAAAGAAGTCAAAGGTCAAAATTCTGTGTAGAAGTTTTGAAGCCCTCACCTAGTGCCATCACATAAAGCAAACGGAAGTGAAATCGGGTTAGAAATGGCGAAGGAGTAGCATTTTGTAGCAAAATGAACAATACAGGTCAAAAATCAAGGTCAAAGGTCAAAGAAGTCAAAGGTCAAAATTCTGTGTAGAAGTTTTGAAGCCCTCACCTAGTGCCATCACATAAAGCAAACAGAATCGAAATCGGGTTAGAAATGGCGAAGGAGTAGCATTTTGTAGCAAAATGTACAATAAGGTCAAAAAATCAAGGTCAAAGGTCAAAGAAGTCAAAGGTCAAAATTCTGTGTAGAAGTTTTGAAGCCCTCACCTAGTGCCATCACATAAAGCAAACGGAATCGAAATCGGGTTAGAAATGGCGAAGGAGTAGCATTTTGTAGCAAAATGTACAATATAGGTCAAAAATCAAGGTCAAAGGTCAAAGAAGTCAAAGGTCAAAATTCTGTGTAGAAGTTTTGAAGCCCTCACCTAGTGCCATCACATAAAGCAAACAGAATCGAAATCGGGTTTGAAATGGCGAAGGAGTAGCATTTTGTAGCAAAATGTACAATATAGGTCAAAGGTCAAGGTCAAAGGTCACGACTGAAATTCTGTGTAGAAGTTTCAAAGCTCCCATGTAGTGCTATCATATAAAGCAAACAGAATCAAAATTGGCTCATAAATGACAGAGAAGTAGCAAATTGAAGATTTTGATCACACACGGACGCACACACGGACGCACACACGGACACACGGACGGACGGACGGACACACGGACACACACACGTACGGAGCCCGTTTCATAGTCCCCTGCTCGAACTCGTTCGGCGGGGACAATAAAGAAAATTCAACATCATAGCCGATGTCACAAAAGCTCCTACATTACGGTGCAGAGCAGAGGAAGTGCCCCAGAAGCGAAAAATAAGCCGAAAATCAACCCCTCCCCCCCCCCCCCCCAAAAAAAAAAAAAAAAAAAAAAAAAAAAAAAAAAAATCAGCTTTGAAGCTGAGCTCTTGCACCCCTGCATATATGAAATTTTGTGGAATTCTCTCCATTATCTTTATAAAGTTTTCCATGCATGGCATTGCGAACTGCAGCAGTCTTCTTGTTCAGCAATGGCTGCACTGAAACTTTAAAAATTCATTACTTCGGATTAGAATGGATTGTTTGATATTCCTCAAACTTTTTCATCAAACTTATGTTTTCTATTAATACTGCTGCATTCACTCAATCCACATGTATATTTGGGTTTCATTCCCCTTCAAGATTGCATACAGGAATTACAGAAAACGTCTTAAATATATCCATAGTATGAAGCTTTTACATCATAATCTTGTGCAAAGGGGAGTATGTATCTACCTATGTATGCATGTATGTATGTATGTGTGAATGTATGTATGTATCGCTATGTATGTGTTGTCCCTTGGGTGACAGGACCTTATATCTCAATTCAAAATTCTCCTAATTCCATTCCAAACATCAAAAATACTGATTTGAGATTCCAAAACATTACAAGTATTAATGTTATCCAAAATAATGTTCCTATATCATCTGACATCAACAGTGACGTTATTTTGAAGAAAAAAAAATAATATGATAAATATCATAAATATAATACATGGCCTCGTATGGCACACACACACACACACACACACACACACACGCACACACACACACACACACACACACACACACAAATCCAAGTAGTCAACCTTGCTTGCCTCGCATTACAATCACCTAAGTCGAGGGTCTTTGCAAGTCCTCTTCTCTTTACATTCTATCGATTTGAATCCCTCAGAAGTCAAATTTTCTCTAAGTCAAAGCTATTTCTTCAGTCCAAATAGATTCAACTTTATAGGCAAGGTTGACTGTACTCACAACCACATTCTATTTTCCAACAAGCAGCAATGTAATTCATTGCCGTTACAGGCATCCAAGGGAAAAAGTCTCATGAGAAATAAATACAGCTGCAATAGTTTGTTTGATAATATACTTTACATTTATATTTACAAAGCAATTCTTACATGGGTTTTGGAGGTCATCCAAAGACTAAGTGCATTAAATACTTCACAATTACACTGACACATTTAACAACACAGAGACTCCAACTCTCCCGCTTTCGACAGGAGATCTCCCGCCGAAAGCCCATTTTTGCAAAATCTCCCGTTCTCCCGCTTGAGATTTAATTTCTCCTGCCCTGGCTCTGTGTCTCCCGCTTGACATGATTTCTTACTTAGTGTCATCGTATGTTGAAAAATAAGCCTTAGAGAGCATGAGAGGGCATCTAACACCCTAGAGCTTCCAGGGCCCTTAACCCCTGGACGCCGGCCACAAGGAACTTCGCGCTTCGCTCACATCGAGTCGGAGTCTCCCGTTTGCTAGGGGTTTCAGGCAGGAGAATCTCCAGATCAAAGGTGCTTGGGGTTGGAGTCTCTGACAACATACAATAATTTTGCAATGAACCAAAAGTGACTTTAGTCAATATAGGTTCTACAAGTTCTCGATAGATCACCAGCTGTCATACCGATGAAAAGCTACAGTTTACCTTTGTCAACTTTGGGACAGCATTTTCACTTTCATTTTTTCATCTGTGCTACACAATGGTCCCTCTTCAGGTGTGTTTTTAGGGGCGTTTAGTTGGCAACTCTCGGTTTCTCACCCTTTAAAGGGAAAATTTATTGCAAACTTCAGCATGGAGAATATCTGAAAGCACACTACATTAGGGATTCTAACATTTTCATGAGCCTTTAGTAGTGGGCTCAATCTCGCATGGATCAATCAAATTGTGGAGGCCGGAAGTCTGTGTAATACATTAGATAGTAGAAAACAATTCATAAGTGATGAACTCAGAAGTTGTAAAGATAAATACAAAATGCCGTTACATACCTCTTGTATAACTATAATATCATGCTATTTCAGCAGTCCCTATTTCCCTCGAGACAGCTGTACAAACAGACAAGGAAGTGAAGTGGAAAAGGCACTAACATTGTTGGAAGCTTCATGCAAGACTGTGAAATGCAAAATTACTGATCAAATATCATAATTTGAACAATTTGCATTCCCGCTCATATCGCAGTTCCTGTGAAGACACACTTTCGCTTCTCTAAGAGTAAAAAATGTTGGTTGGTTGAAAAACCTTGAAATCAATCATCGACGTCAGAGGAACCAGTTTCTAAGCTTCGAATTTCAGAACAAATACCATATAAACTCAGGTTGCTATGGTACATGAGCAAATATGACTAATGAAAAACTGGGGTGAAAAGCAAAATGAAAAACAGAAGACAAAAAAAATGCACATTGCTTTTTAGTTCCTCATAGCTCTAGTTTCTCATATCTCCAGTCTTTCAGCACAGAAGAAAGTGTGATGATCCGGTGAGAGAAATCAGGCCATTACCGGGTTAAGAACCAGAATGCCCCACCGCTGAGATGGGGAAATGAAGAATTGGGGAGCAATGGAGAATGGGCGTGGTCGTAGCCCATTACCTCTTCTGCTTCTTCCCTTTTCCCTTCTTGGGCTGGCAGTACTTGGCCTCCAGGCTGGCGAAGAGGTTATCCATCTGCTGCTCCCGGCTCTTCTGTTTGCCAAGAATGAGGGCCTTCAGGGCATCGTCGCCCCCGTCCCCTGGACCGCTGGCCCCGTTAAGGCCCAGCTCCTTGGACATCTCCTCTGCTTCCACAGCCTCCTGAGCAGCCTATATTCAAGAGATAAGAATAGGGTGGAAAAGAAAAGAGGGGTGGGGCATTCATAGACAAAGAAATGAGTTCAGGAATGAACATCGATCAATAGCTCTTCAGAGGTGAGACTACTTTGGATCATCTTTCTGCTTTGAAGTTTTCTCATCACACTATCTTCAATGAAGAATTAAATATCATTTATCACACTAACACTAATCTTACATCAAACACATTTGCAAATACACATTCGCACACATAATTAACAAATTACACCTAAACAAACACAAGCATTTGATGAAAACAAACATGTGAGGAATCTTTTATACATGATACATATACACTGAAAAGGAAAAATTATGAGAGAGAAAAGTTATAACAAAGGAAAAATCCAAATGCATACATATACCTTACAATGAGGATTTGGGGAGTGGAGAAGCAAATTACACATCTAGAAACTTCTGATGTTGAATATCTCTTGAGGTAACAAACATGTCAAACTCACTCTCTTCTGTCTAGCTTTCTCCTGCTTCTTGTTCTCTTCAAACGCCTCAAACTTTGGCACCTCGCCCTTCTTCACAAGTCCCTTGAGGATCTTTCGGAATCTGGGGACGTCATCTATGGTACTACACATCACGTTCGCCAGGATTTCGTCCATGTCGCCCTCGAACTCGATGTAGGCTGCCTTCAGGTCATCGAGCTCTTCTGCTGATCCTGAAAAGAAAGAATGAGAATGTAGTCAGTTCTCTCCGCTGAATATAATTGCACAGGAACCTCTGTATGAGCTGCTTGGAATCACTGAAATATCCTCATTGTATTGGTTACCTTTAAAGGACAAGTTCACCTTCACAGACATGTGGATTGAGTGAAGGCAACATTATTAGTAGAACACATCAATGAAAGTTTGGGGAAAATCCGACAATCCGTTCAAAAGTTATGAATTTTTAAAATATCTGTGCAATCACTGCTGGAGGAGAAGACTACTACAGTGTATGATGTCACATGCGTACAACGATATAAGGAAAATAAAAAGAGAATTTCACAAATCTTAACTTTTTGAATAAAGTGCACATTTCTTCGACTTGTTACTGACTTACATTAGGGGTAATATTATTCCCCCTGACTTCTGAAAGAGAGAAGTCGAGTGTTCTTTTGTTATGTGAGAAAAGTGAGAATATCTTGAATTTTCTTTACACTTTCTTTATATAGTTGTACTCATATGACATCACAAGCTATAGTAGTCTTCTCATCCAGCCGTGACTGAGCAGAAACTTCAAAAAATCATAACTTTTGAACGGATTGTCCGATTTTCCTCAAACTCTCATTGATGTGTTCTACTAATATTGCTGCATTCACTCAACCCACATGTCTATGAAGGTGAACTTGTCCTTTAGTAGGGATAAGAACAAAATAATATAAAAGGAATGAGTCCTGCAATATTACCTTGTTATATCACATATCTTGCTATATCTGACACTGTTACAGAGTGGTTCCACCGTATTCATCGGACTCTACATAATGTGACAAAAAATGACAAAGATATCATAATCTGACAGCTCTCATCATGTGGTTTTGTTTGTTTGTTTGTTTGTTTGTTTTTTTGCATTAAAAAATCAAGTGAAACTGATGACTGGATCCACTGGCTTAGTAAGAATGAATATGACTTTCTAAGATTGCGCAAAGTTAATCTATAATGCAGCATTTTTAATGTTTCTGCACACTGATATGCTGAAATTGTTCCACGGAAATTAAAGATATGCAGGTGACTCCATTTAAGTCCTCAGGACCCCCAGTTTTCTTTTGTTATATCAAAGTTTTGTTACATTCGAACAATAAGGCATATAAAGCTTTACAAATAATAAATTTAGGACCTGAATTTTCACTCCATTGTTACAAGACTTCCATTATGGCTGTGTCCTTTTATAATGGGAGTGCACTGTGACGACAACTGCCATACATTCTTATCTCCTGGGTGGCAAGATTCTGGAGGTTCTGTCTGAGTTCTACCATACAGTGGTCAGCTAAAGCTTGAACTTATATCAGTGAAAAACAACTCTAAGCAGACTCTATGAGATTAAGTACAATTGACTTTTCATTTCACCACAAATTTGCATATAAATTCTATCGGATCTTCTTTTTTTCTAATTCTTATCACAATAAGGGCCCAGCAAACACAAAACAAAGCTAAAGGGAAAAAAAGCCAATGAAAGAGAAGCAAATTTTGCAACTAAAAGAGGCATTCTGTAAACTCTGAGACTTTGCGTCACCAGTGCATCATGCTATATGTGAGCAGTTTTCATAAGCTACGAAACTACAGCTTAAAACCTGCTCATCCAACAGTAGTTGCTCTACATACAGTGGAAACTCGATATAACGAGATGGTCTGGACCGAGTCATTTTTCTCGTTATAGCCGATATCTCGTTATATCAGTAGGCATTACAGAAAGCATAACATAAAGACATTAATTTGCACATGTGGGACTACCCATCATCTTTCAATCAATACTGATAACTTGATAATGTGTGTGAGGGAATTACTCACCTTTATGGGTAAGAAGATGTTTTCCGCTAATGAAATCCAATATCAAGAATGTGTTTCTTATTAATTGTGGGTGTTTCTTATTAACTGTGGATGTTTGAATCTGTAAATTATATAGCTTGCGATTGTGTCAAGATCATCTGTAGATTAGTATGTGGTTATGGTATGGGTGTGTGGAATATATGGTCTGCACAATGCTGTGTGTGTATGTGACACATTCTGTATGTACATTATGACTGCGTGTGTGTGAAGATGGGGAATTCCCTACGTAGAAAGCCAATCACAGCATCAGATTGCCTCACACCTGCTAAACGTCATGATGATGTCATGTATACATATGGCCTTCCCACCACATTTTCTGCATGTATCAGTGTGCGCGCACACACGCACACATACACGTACAACATGCGGTGCTAGCTGGAGTGCACTGAAGAAAATAATATGTGTGTACAAGACTCAAGGCGCATCGAGCTATTACAATCTCGGAAGGTGATAGCACAGGCGAAGTTAAGCTTCACCCGAGGACATTTTGCTTTACCTCGCTATAACAGGTTTGATTGGCTATGTTTTTCTTTGTTTGGAAGTCACAAAATTTATCTCGTTATAGCAGTTATTTCGTTATAGCCGATCTCGCTATAAGAGTAGCATTTTACATAGACTTGTGTGGAAGGAAATTTGGGACTGGCAAAATTTCCTCGTAATAACCGATATCTCGTTATAGCAGTGTTCGTTATACCGAGTTTCCCCTGTACAATGAACTGAAATTGTAACGTCAGAGAACCCCTAACTTCATGAATGCAACAGAGATGTAAAGTAAGAACAAAAATGCATAAAGAGTGATATACCTACCTCGATATTTCTCTTCAAACTCTTCTATGTCCTTGACGTCGACCTTCTTGAAGAGGATTCTCCAGTAAGCATCCCAGTCCTTCTGTTGGTCCATATCAACCTCATCATCAACTTCTCCTGAAGGGTGAATATATCATTAAACGACTTTCAGAGTCTCTTTAAATATTTGATAAGGTAAGAAGTCATGTTGCTGTACCACAATTATCCTTTGTGGATTAAAATTTATGCTACACAAGGTGAACACAAATTTCAAATTTTAGTATGTAGAAAAGAAGAAAAAAAAAATATGATGCCTGAATGTATTCACGTAAAGTGAGTGTCATATGAGTGAAGTAGTCTGCCATTTGGGTCTTGTCTAAACTTCTGTGCGAAGAAAACATGCATGATGTAGCCATACATGCCCGAGCAATCATTTCTCCATGACATATTAACCCTTAATGCCGAGCTTTGTTCACGGATTGGCACATGCACTGGGGTGCTTTGTTTGCATTTGTATGTTCATGCTGAGCCACAGACAGATGTAGTGATGTCATTGATTGGAATTGAGAGCTCAAGAACTTTTACCAACCTGACTCATCATAAAGGTTCCTCCGAGACTTATCAGACAGGACCATGTAGACCTTGGACACGACCTGGAACTTTTGTGTGGCCTCATCCTTGTCCTCTTTAGCAGCCCGGTCAGGGTGGACCTGAAGTGACCGCTTGAAGTAGCCTTTCTTCACTATAAGCATGCAGGATCCAAAAGGTAAAACACAATCAGCATTGAATGAGTTAATGAAAATCAGCATGAAATCAGCATGAGTTCAACAGAGCAGTAGTGTTCATGGTGGGGAGTGCTATTAAGCATTGATTGCAGAAGAAACCAAGTCTAGTGTATTATTAGCCAGGTGAGACTCACACCTTTAGGCAGAGACTCCAACCCCAATCACCTGATGATCTGGAGATTCTCCCGCCTGAAACCCCTAGCAAACGGGAGACTCCAACTTGATGTGTGCAAAGTGCACTTCATGAGCGTGGAGTTCCTTGCGGCCGGGGTCCAGCTCTAGGTTTTAGATGCTCTCTCGTGCTATCTAAGGCTTATTTTTCAACAAATGATGGCAATAAGTAGGAAATCCTTTCAAATGGGAGACACAGAGCCAGGGCGGGAGAAATCAAATCTCAAGCGGGAGAACGGGAGATTTTGCAAAAATGGGCTTTCGCCAGGAGATATTCTCCTGTCGAAAGCGGGAGGGTTGGAGTCTCTGCCTTAGGGGTGTTTCTAATGCTCACACGCCGAACAAACTTTCTCAAATGCCTCACAAAAAACAAACAAACAAATAATTATGGATTTCTAACCACCAAAAGACACATTTTAGGATAATCATTTTTTCTTACAGTGTAGGCCTACCGGTAAGTCAAAACATTATAGAGTTACTATGTAGTGTAGAAGGATTACATGTAGACTTCTAGATCACACAGTTTACAGCTTAAAAATTAATAACGAACTCATACTTATGCAAGTTTCCGAGTCCCACTCAACATGCACTTCACAAGGCTGTCATGCCAGGCCAAGCATGCTGTGTATTGTGGTAATTGTATTATGCTACAGTGTTGCACTGTGTTAACGTCCCCACCATTTGCCAAAATGTTACTAAAATGTACATTGTATGCACGCATAGACCCAGAAAGTCTGCTATTAATACAAAAGTTACTAATAATGGTTAGAACTGTACTAACAGTTTGAGGACTCTTGTAACAATGAGTAAACCTTAACATTACTATTAGTCATTACCATAATATATCAATACCATCCATCAGATAGACTAATATGACAATAGAGTGCGGTAGATATCTAACGTGTTAGGGACCAGAGTCTCGTCTACACAGTACCTTGACCGACAAGTATTTCTAAGGCGAAAAACTTCTCATTTATAATAATGACATTTGCTGGGTCAGTTGTTCGCTTCTTAGACAGACACCATTGATACAATGTACATACGCCATTGTGACGGTTTCAACCGTTTTTCCTCCACTTCTTTGCAGTGATCCCCAATTCATCGCTGCCTTCGTTTGAAAAATCACCGCACGAACGTCTATGGCAAGCCAAATGCATGATCCATACAATCACTATACTGTATCAGTACACTTACGTTTACTGCACGTAAGTGTACCGATATAGTGATTGTATGGAGCATGCATTTGGCTTGCCATAGACGTTCGTGCTGTCATTTTTCAAACGAAGGGCGGCGATGAATTGGGGAGCGCTGCAAAGGAAACAACCAGAAAACAGGAGGAAACAGTGGAAGAGGAGAGTCAAAATGTTTACTGGTTAATCCTGTATATATTTTTTCCAGATCAGTTTGAAAACCAAGCTGGAAAAAAATAATGGTAACCATTTTTATGCGGGGGGAACTGGGTCGAAGTTGCGTTTCCGCCAGAACGATGGAAACCGTCGCAATGGCGTATGATTCAATGGTGTCTGTCTAGGAAGCGAACAACTGACCCAGCAAATGTCACTATTATAAATGAGAAGTTTTTTGCCTTAGACATACTTGTCGGTCAACTCAGTACCATACAAGTACAACAGCATGCGTTTAAAAGTTTGCACAACTGTTAAAGATAATATAAAGTTTTGGTACCTCAAAAGTTTCCCTGAATTTCCTTGTCTTAGTTTGTGTTTCAGATTAAAGTACCTTTCATATAACCAACACTGTGAGACTTACTCGCCCCAAAGTGCTCTCATGTCTTTAGTAATCATGCAATAATAGTTTCGTACCAGAGCCGCCGCCGTTCGACGGTGAGGTAGTACACGTATTGTGCGAAACCATTATTGCATGATAACTGCGACCAGCAGCGTGCAGCCCCATACAAAACATGTGTATGCATAGCTAACTGCGACCAGCAGCCCCATACGCATAGCGTAATGGGGCTTCGCATTGTAGCATTCAGGATCATGACAGATTTAGTATCGCGGGTAAATATCAACTTAAAATTCAAAAATTTCTTCAATTTGAAGACTTACCAATTAAGTTGAAGTATTGAAAACAGGCTTTGGGCAATGTTTGGTTCTGCCAATAGTCCCTTTCTGTTCAAATTGATGACTGAATGTGACTCGGTCGAGTGGACCTTGGGAGAGCTACATACACTGAATACTACGACCAGCGCATGTGCACACATCACATGCGCACAAATTTCAAATCCATGAACAGATAAGATGTTTGTGTGCACATGCGCTGGCCGTAGTATGGTATTCAGTGTATGTAGCTCTCCCAAGGTCCTCTCGACCGAGTCACATTCAGTCATCAATTCGAACAGAAAGGGACTATTGACAGAACCAAACGTTGCCCAAAGCCTGTTTTCAATACTTCAACTTAATTCAATAATTGGTACTGTAAGTCTTCAAATTGAAGAAATCTATGGATTTTAAGTTGATATTTACCCACGATACTAAATCTGTCATGATCCTGAATGCTGCAATGCGAAGCCCCATTACGCTTAGACAGAAAGATCCGTCTGTCCGGAGGACTCTTTTATATTTTGCCATTAACGCTGTCCTCCGTAGACAGACGGAAGGTTGCAGTACCCATTGCTGTGTGGATGTTCTTAACCACTGTCTCTATGGAAAATTGGGTGAGGTACCTCACCCTTCTCGATTGCGTCTAATTCACGGCCCTAGGTCGGCAAATGTAAGCTTGTATGGTGAATTTATTTTTTTAAGAATACGTTACACTCACCAGATTAATGAATAATCCAACATTTTAGGAGAATTTTCAACGTAAAACACAGCCTGTCGCGTCGTCACATTCAAACTGCAGAAACATACACTATGAATCTATTAGCCAATCACATGCGAGGTAGTTTCTACGTGTTTGTTTTACTAAAACACGTACCTCGCATGTGATTGGCTTAGCAATTGTTACAGATTCAAAATGGCGACTTACTGCTCGCGAATGGCGATGTTGCGATATCGATAAAATTTCTGCATTATAACCGAGGTTATGTGAGTATTTCGATTGCACAATGTGAGAAATTTATCCCAAATATTGCTGCATAATGTGTCATGTCATGTCATACTTGTTTGAATGTAAAAAAGCTGTCTGAAATTTGGTTTATCGTAACGTTTGATCTGTGCGCGACTGCTCCACACAGGAGCCGCAATCATTGACTTCAGTCTGTATACGGAGGGGATCCGTGAAGCCAGACGCAGTCTCCGCCGAACATTCCCCGACGGACAGATACAGACCGATCTTTCGGTCAACATTACGCTATGCGTATGGGGCTACTGGTCGCAGTTAATTGCATGATTACTAACACATGAGACTACCATTTGAGAGCACTTTGGGGCGAGTAAGTGTCACAGTGTCAGTTATATGAAAGGTACTTTAACCTGAAACGCAAAAATTCAGGGAAACTTTTGAGGTACCAAAACTTTATATTATCTTTAACTGCACATGCAATGTGGGGGGGGGGGGGGGGAGGGGGTACATACATGAGGAGCTGTTTCCACGTACTTTACTCATTCCAAGTTTTGCCTTAGACATACTGGGGGTCTAGTAACCAAGTGTAAATTCAATAAACTGCGCGGACAGATTTTGTGGCGCGATGCTCGTACCCCACAGAAATTGCAGTATGTGGGGCTGAAGCAAATTTCCTGTGACATGACGCAGAACTTCATGAGAAACGATAAACTGAAGTTTACGTGGATGCACATTTTTCATACGTACCTTCACTCGCCGTCGCATCTTTCTTGATCATAAGCACATCATAAAGATTCTTCGACCCGAACAACTCTTCACACTGGTCAAGAAGAGACATTTTGTGGTGCGATTACACTGGCAACAAAACCGGCGAGACAAATGTAGGCACAACGCTACAGTATATCAGATATAAAAGGAAGACGGAAGTAGTATTTCCCGCACTTCGAATTCCGCGCGCGAAAAGATCGTACCCATGTACATGTGTGGGACGTGAGTATCAAGGGACCACAGATTGAACGGGTACGAAGTTGATAGGTTCAGTAACTACAGGCTTTTGGACCCCTATATGCTACAAAGTATTAGAAAAGATTAGTAACTACAGGCTTTTGGACCCCTATATGCTACAAAGTATTAGAAAAGATTTCTAGAAAGGATTTCACATGAAATAAAGATTACCGCTTTTTCCACTTTGTCCGAGTTTGAGATTTCATCAAAACATAAAAGAACAAAGACCGTTACTAAGCGCCACACCGCACTATTTGGTATGATGATGATGATGGCGATGATGGTGATGATGGTGATGATGATGATGATGATGATGATGATGGTGGTGGTGGTGGTGGTGATGATGATGATGACGATGATACAGTAGGTCCCCTAATGATATACAATGTATGAAAAAAAAATATTCGTCTTATATCATAAGTGATGATGACAGTGATTAAAAAAAAAAGTAGTAGTGGGCACTACTGCACATGCAGGGTACATGATTGTATCCCTCATCAGCAGTGTCACTGCCATGACATCCCCATCGGGGCCCGTCATTAGGTATACCTCGAATAAAGATGGTAAGGCAGGTCTAAATCCATGTAATAATAGCCTACAGGTCCAATACGCCTACAACTAACAGTGTTATAACTATAATTGCTTTAACATTGTTAATGATAGTATCAACAAAAACGATCAAAATAATAATGATGATCAAAAACAATTATAGGGTCTAGTAGGCCAAGGAATATGATGACGATAGTGATCATGAAAAAAAAGATGATGATAACCAGAATGAAACAATGATGATTGAAATTATTTTAAACAACATTAGATGCCTATTAATATGATGATATAAATATTCAAGATGGTAGCCTTATCATGATAAAAACTAACATATACTGAACAAAAGTGAAAGTCAGACCCTGTTTTGGGACCCTTTACACTAGGTACAGACTCTTTGAGTAAAAGCGGACACGGGAAACTACACCAACGAGAAAGAATTATTAGTGTGTTATTTAGTAATTTGTAAAATTGCCAACAAACGAGTAGAATTTCAAACATTTAAAGCTCATAGAAATGAATGAAAGAATAAATCTTCATATAAATCAATTATTTTATAAAGAAATAAAAAGAAGAGAAACAAAGATATATCTTAGAGTGGAGTATAGTGACTTGCATCGGAAAGGAGTTCATATTTTACTCTTGTTGGTTAAATTTCTGCTTCCTTCCGGGATGTGAATTAAGGAGTGGGCAACTCATAGGTGGCATAGCAGCCTTGAAACTCTTTTTTTTTTTTTTCAAACAGTATATCCTTATATAATTCATGGTAAAATATGAAGCGTTGGTTGGGAGTTAAAAGGCTAAAGACAAAGATAAGGAGTTCTTGACTTTTTATTCCGTCACAACGAATTGCTCACTAAAATGTAATGGCAAAAGAAATCAAGTACAGTTTGAAGCAAGACGCTAATCTTGAACGGTGAAGAATTTCCAAATCGAGTCATTAAAAATTACGGCACTTAGCATGCTTAGATTAGCCAAAAGATGCTACCGTGAGTATATCCAATAGTGCACAAGAGGATAAATCAAGAAGACCTTTGCATACCGTTCCGATAAGCATGACTCTGCAGCATGCGGACTGCGTTTTCGCGCGGTTAAATATTACTTGAACATTGTACTTTGCCCGTTGGAAGGGCCGACATCGACGTCAAGGAGCAAGTCCCCAAACTTCGGGGGTGATTAAGGGGAAGCCTCCTCCCTCTGTATACCCGAACTGATCACTGACGTAACATGCATGCAAATACATTATTAAGTGTGTGATGTCATCATCCAATGCCTTCACGATGTGATATTAATGTAACTAAGATTGATAGTCGTTATGATCTTGATTTATGTCGTCTTTCTCTTCACCGTTATTCCAGTCCTGTGTATGCCTATATACCCCCGTGCAGTAGTTATTTACTGAACGCAAAAAGTGTTTCATTTCCATGAACACCATGATTGTTATCACTATTATTAATCCGTGCAAATTCTAAACTTGTCATCGATAAGTCGATCAATTTTGTATGCATTAATAAAAAGCTTGCGTGTATCTAGGCTCTATTGCACGTTGTACAGTAGGCCCTATACATGATTACCAGTCGAGGATGTGTCGCAATTAAATAATGAGAACTTTTGGAGTTTATAATAAAAGTTATTAATAATCCTGTATTAGGAATTTTATAAAGGAGATCGGATGGAAATAAAGGCTTGAACGTATAGGCATAGTATGATAATTATTACAACATTATGAACCCTATGCATTTTCCATTCATGTGACTCTTCCAACTTCCACCATTGATAGGTTTCAGAAGACGGATCTTGTAGTGTCAACGAGAAACAAACTGGTCTTGCACGTCATACGGTGTGAAGTGCTTGCGGTCATTTATTAACTAGAAGGCAAGTAATTATTTTCCTTGGCGTTGGGATCGCCCATTCATGTAGTATACACATCGGATTCAGTGCTTAGTGCGTAACACAGTGTGGGTATGACTTATTACTGAGACTAAATCCTCTGCTGCTGTGGAATATTCTTTTGCTATATACCTGCTATCGGATAGGACGAGGAATAATTGTGTGACTTTTTTCTCCCCCTCCTTGAACCTGTATTGGTAAGTTTTGTATTTAAACGCACTATTTCACTAAGCAGACACTAGGTAAGTAACTATACGATTAATCTTAGACCAGATGATAAATACCCCGTTGTGGTGTAGTTGGATGGCGGTGTGTGGTATAGGCCAACGCCATGCACTCCCCCCATGACAGCCATGACGATAATGTAGGCTACCTATACTGAGATTCTAGACAATACGTTTCGGTGCTGGAAGTATCGCTTCCTTGTATACAATTTTACTTTCGTACAATTTTTACATAATATTATTATAGTGTTTATGGTAGTGGCCTATAATATGCAAAACCTTATGGTTATTATGGTGCTGTCGGATTTTAAACTGGCTGACAAGAAAACCAATATTGCTGGTATACTTCACATTATTATTTTTTTTAATACTATTCTCAAGTATCTCTATAAGGAGTTAAATATAGGAGCATTTTAGATTTTCTATAATGCTCTGTATGGACTTTAGAATTTCTACTGGAATGTATCAATATGGAGACTTTCACTTCTCTTTGCTGTATGTAGGCTCCTATACATCTTACTTGAACTAACATACTTTTAATTAGATATAAATTGTGTTTCTGCACATTTTTTGTTTCTCCATCTTGGTGTTTTAAAGTTGACCTAAATTCTCAGCTGTTGTCCCCATTTTTGTGTCTTTACAGACAGACATACAAAACCAATATGGACGCGGAGTACGGTGATGTGAGTGATTTTGAGTTTGTCGACAAAGAAATTCGCCACGGTGAGTCTTCAGGGTTTCATTATATGAAATACAAATCGACTTTCCATGTGTTTCTCATGACATATAATATATTATATAATCATATATACATATATATATATATATATATATATATAATTATTCTATTTGTTTATCCTATTTATCTGCTCATTTTATATTTATCTATATAGGCAGCGAATCGAGTGTTCGGCAAAGAAAAGATATTATGGATAGTCCTATAGAGCAAAATATGATTATCTTTTAAACTGGTCAATTTCATGATTAGAATCTATCAAACTCAGAAGAGTTTTTCCTATAAAGTATATCATTATTTTGTGAATAATTAAATGTTTATTTTAACCAACAGGTACCACCGGAATTCAGGATTTCTTTAATTTCAATCAAAAGTTTTAGGAGAACTAAACGAGATAGTTTGACCTGCGATAATTTTTTTTTCTCCCAAATATTACTGCTCTCAGTGGAGATAGTCCCTTTTTTTCAGCGTAATAGCATTCCCTAAGGACTGGTCCGTAACATGTGAATAAATTTGCCCACAACTCACAGGAAAATACCCACATCCGTTCCTCATAAAGGGCTAAACACACACACACACACACACACATTCACATTTGCTATATTGAAATTTGCTTTTTTGTCAAAAATTTGTAACTTCTACGCAATCCTTGTGATATGGTACATAATGGTAACAAGCTTTTAAATGTTGTTTATTGAATCATTTTTATCACCATGTATTGTAAAATACAAACAATGCTTTTGAATGTCACGCTTTTCGAATGCTATATACGCACAACCTGAACCTAATTTAGTGTATACCGAATGCTGAAAGAGAATACTGTGCATTTTGAGTATTCTTATTCGCAGATTCCATGGAAAATGTTATGTACGAATTATATATATACATATATGTGTATATGTATAGATAAATATTGTATAGTAATCAAAATAAGCAAGTTCTGCGTCGGTGTGTAATAAATATAAAATATTATATCAAGAGTAAAAACTTAGGAGTCAAATGAAAACATCGAAGGAGCCAAAATACTAGTATTGGACTGACGTCAGTCCAATATTTTGGCTCCTGCGGTACGTTTTTACTCTTGATATAGGATGATCTACTTGCATTATAGTATTTATACACACACACACACACACACACACACACACACATCGTTAATAACTATAGAAGAGAAAGTAATGATGAGTATCGTCCTACTCGTGACTGACGCACCTGTTTTCGCTGCTCTCGTCAGGTTTTGTGAGGAAGGTGTATGCAATCCTTACAGTACAGCTTGCCATCACAATTGGGATCATCGCTCTCTTCTTCTTTGTGTAAGTTCAATGACCGTTTCATTCCGGTTTATCTGACTGAGCAATATAATTATTGATACATTCTCCTTCTTTTTTGTTACGCGATCAGGGGAAATTGAAAATGTTAATGACATCATCGTTTTACATAACTTATAATTTCGATCCGATTTTAACCAAAAAAAAAAAAACAAAGAAACTTCGTGTTGTGCTTATGAATTATTATCTCTATAATTCTACTTTAGAATCAAGATATTTTTGGTCGAGTATTGACCTTCTAGACAGGTGCTCTGGAAGGCGTTATAATTTTCACCTTTTTGCCCCGTTTTAAACCCAGACAATAATGTTGACATGCACCAGAAGTGTCAACATTTACTACAGAGCCAGCGAATCTGAACATAATTGACAAAGAGATCATAACTAATTAACCAAGCCATGAAAGCAAAGATGAACTGAGATGATTATCATGCTTGAGTGATAACTTTATTATTTTAGGCTCCGTATTGTATGACAACGACAAATCGCAACGATGTATAATTCAGTATCGCCAAGTTCTCATGATCTTTCATCTTCGAAAATAATTTATCACTCGTGCCTTCATTTTGTATGGTATTAAATGAATTTAAACTGTTCGTTTCCTAATTACGTAAACAAAATTACTTGTCAGATCATGCAACAAGCATGTTTGTGTATGTGTAGGGGCCTATTTGTTTGTATGGGGAACGGAGTTCAGGTCATTCATCTGATTGATTACGCTATTAGTACTAAAAACACTAATCTACAGCTTCCCGTAGTTACGGCAGACTTCCTTTTTTTTTTCCAGTTGTTGATTTATGGGTCTTATTCAGTGTTTTCACTTGTTCATGATATTCTTCCTGTATAGACAAAATCGATATGTTCGTTTACGTTATCGAATGCACGTAAGCGACAGCTTTCAAAGGAGAATGTACTTCCGACAGATATTCCTACTCTGATATTAATGTTAAAACAAAACAATAAATTCCAACACGCCACAATACATCTTTCTATAGAAATGTGCATTGTGGCGTATCGGAATTTATTGCGCTTTTATTTCAGTAAAGATTACATGGTTCATGGTTCGATCGAAGCCCAGAACTGTACTAGTGATGTTCTTTATCCAAAAATACTCTATTTCCGAAGATAATACCTTCCAGGATGTTTAGTCGATGTCAGGTATAATGACAGGATCTTCAATAAAGTATGACCATGTATATAAACATAATTATGTGGCTTTGGAGAATGTGGTATGCCGATGACAATAGTGTCAAGCACGAAACAATGGAAGGATTTTAAACAGAAGTGACATCACATTTTACGTGACCACGATGACCTGTGATCAGAGAAGCCCACTGAACGCAGTGATAAAAGATTTGTAAATAACCGCCTTCTTATTATGTTTATTTAGTTTTGCTAAGACTTTTAATGCTATATCGCTTGTGTTTCGGCATTCGAAGATTATAATTTTTTGAATGTAGTTATTGTCTGTTGCTACCAAGTTTACTTGTTTGAATAAGCATGACTTAATTTTTTTTTTTTGGGGGGGGGTCACATTAAAAAAGGTATTGCCTTTTCAAACGATATTTAAACATTCTAAGGCAACAAACTTCTATAATTATTTCAATTATTGTTTTCTCTTATATCACCCCGTCCTGTTTGAATGTTCGCACTAACAACTGAAAATATCGAATCAAATAACACACACTACACACATTATGTATAAAAACATACATGCATACATACATGATATTGAATAAAGAGAATTGTGTTTTCTTTTTCTTTTATCTTTCAAGAGATACGCGTATCTAGAAATTAGCTAAACTGTCCATTGTAGATTCTCAGTTGACCCTCTCAGTTTACCATCTAGAGGTATGGTCCCTACTACGATATTTCAAATTTTGTTTTATTTTGCATTACCGTCCTGTTATGGTCGAAAGGATAGGACGTGCACTAACAACAGTTTACTGAGAATATCGAATCAAATAGCACATACACACACATACATACATACATACATACATACACACACATAATTATAAATGTAAGAGATTAGTTTTTATCTATTCATTTATTTATTTATTTATTTATTTATTTATCTATTTTGTCTTTGAAGAGATGCGGATATCTGGAAAAGATATCTAAGTTGTTCATTGTTAATTCTCTTTTATCAATCTGAGAAAGTGACGTTGAGAAATGTGAAGGCTATCAATCTGATCAGATTTTGTTTTCTCCATTCATTCTAAATGCCTTTATCTTTGAATTTCCAGAGAAGACATTAAGTCTTATGTTCAATACAACACGTGGGTGTTCTGGACCGCATTGTAAGTATACACGATCCCTATACATAATCTTGCTATGATGGTATCATTGCATGTATACGAACCATTAATCTTGAGGTGCAGTGCTATTATACTGCATATTTTAGCTGACTGAATCAAATTCAGTCAACTAAAATTGGAGAAATTTCATTAGAATCAGATATTAAGATATCAGAGATTTATGGAATTTGAAGTTTCACCCCCCCCCCCCCCCGAAACTGAGATGTTAGTCACAGGCACAATCATGGTTTATGCAAATTGCAGGAGATCATGGCATAATTATGTCAGGTCTCCCATTTATAGTACAATACAAGTCTTCACTGTACTTTAAAAAAAAAAAATATGAATTAAGAAAAAAAATCCGGTCCTTTCGTTCTCGTCAAAAAATAATTGTCATGTTATATGCATGTGAGTAATTCAGTGCTTAAAGTGACGGAGTAGTAGTAACTGTATGAACATTAGCAAAAAAAAAAGAAAAAAAGAAAAAAAAAGATAATAGTAATAATAATAATAATAATAATAATTAATAATAAATGAATAACTAAAATATAAGATGAAATGGAATTATTGTCAATGATATGCATTCTGACAAGGATAAAAGAAAATCGTGTTTTCTTCCTTTATCGAGGTTTTTTAATGAGTTGCTCATTTCAAAAGATTAGTGCTTTCATTTGTTTTTCTTAATGTCATTGTGCATGGCTTCTTTTGTTGTAGTGCTGTGAGTATCGTAGTGATAATAGCTCTAGGATGTGCGACGGAACTCAGACGCCGAGCCCCTCTCAACATCATATGTCTTCTGATATTCGTAAGTGGAAAACAATTTTTATTAATTTTATCTTAAAAGGGGAATTCCGAAACAAGTTGGTCTGAAAAGAAAATAAGTAACATTATGTATACACAACAGTGATGATTTGATCAAAATCACGCGCAAAAATGAGGGAAGTTATGAAAGTGTGAAATTTCGAAAATTAAAGTGCAAATTAGTTCTTGAACAGTTGATATTGAATGTGCAAATGAGTAAGCTGATGATCGCAAGGTCATCAAAACTCTAATTTGCCTACTATAAAACTAAAACATTATTCCATTCCTGTCTGAATAACTTTAAAAATTATAATCGGTCAGGTGCATTAGAATTTGAGACTGAACGTAATTGCGTTTACACAAAAAATAAAAAAGCAACAAAATCAAACAACACAAAACAAAAAACTTCGAAATTTCAAGATTTTCGTACAAACTATTATGTGGGCAATGACAGTATCATCAATTTGCTCATTTGCATATCAACAATGACTGTTCAAAAACTGCTTTGTGAAATTAGGTAAATTGCGCAATTTTATTTTCATCAGATTTTCATCAAATGTTAAGTGTGTGTTTGTAATTTGTGCTTTCTCATCAAGATAACTTTTAAGAGGCCGAAAATCCTCTTTAATCTATTCTTAACAGTTTCACATTTTATCCTCATCACTTTAACTGTATGATATCAATTTGAACATTTTATTGTGCTCTTCTATTCTATTCTTCACTTGGTATTGACGCATTGTAGTCATTGATCGCGATGTGTTTCTATAGTTCATTGAAAAACCATTTTCTTTGACAGAACATAATTTGTTTATATATTATGCATCTATTTCTGTGCACACAGAGACACACATTCACACACAAGTATAAAAAAAAAATGTTATAACAAGCGCCTTTACAGGGTTGGACTTAATCGTTCTGTGATGTTTACATTCCCAACTTTCCTATCTTGTTCATACTTTGTACGATCTAATCGGATAGTGCACACGCTATTATATGGAAGTCAAATCTATCTGAAGAAATATGCCTTTAGCAACATTATAGGATCATCGATGTATACGTTCAAATTATCTAAACAAGATAAAGATAGAGACAAAAAAAAGGCAAAATTGACCTGAACGTTGTGTGAACAACTTGTACGCAGACACTCGCTGAGGGCGTGCTCCTTGGAGTCACCTGTACATTCTACGACGGAGATGAAGTTATCCTGGCAGTCGGCATGTGTGGTGTGAGTTTCGACTTTTGGTTTTCATCATTACAAATGAAATATCACATAAAAACGCACCAAATCTCCTTTTTTAAGAGTTCAACGTGTTACCTCTTAGCTTTTCAAGTAAACACGCAGCTATCTTTGAGCTTTAAGGACGTTTCCATGAAAGTGGAATATGATAAGATACTCAGTACAAAGGTTAAAGGACAATCAAAAATCGATGTAGGGCAATTTGTCAATCAGTTGCAATTACAAGCATGTTTTCTCCCCCTCTGCAGACAATAAAACATCTTTAGCTTACTAGGCTACAGGAATAATGACGGATAGATGGTTAGCTAACCGCTGTACGAGTGCTGTTCGTTATTCCGAAGGTTCGCTATTCCGAAGGGTCGTTATTCCGAAGGGTCGTTAATCCGAAACACACAAATTCCCTATACATAGAGGTTTGTTAATCCGAAAATGAAAAAGGGTTCGTTAATTCGAACATTTGTGGCGTTATTCCGAAGGTTCGTCATTCCGAAGATTCGTTAATTCGAAAGTGAAATTCGGAACAACGAATCTTCGGAATAACGAGTCTTCGGACCAAAGAACCTTCGGAATAACGAACCTTCGGAATAACGAGCTGTAACCAGCTGTACAGGCGGTGGGGATGGGGTGAAGAGAGGGGACTAAGGGAGAGAACAGAGGTTATAGTTAAAAGAGTGACAAAGCTATTTGAGCACTCGATTGTTGCAGGCACAATTTTACATTGGTAAATCAAAGGGATGGTTGCACCTGGTCCCAATCCAAGCTAAAATAAAAGACTGAGACACCGTCACTTGGGCTCTCAATTCCTATAGTTCACTTCGTTGGGGTAGAATGAGTAGGCAACTGGTGTACTTAATGAGGAAAAGGAAAATCAACCACAGCAAAAATAACGATTGTCGTAATGATTATAAATAGGCCTATTTCTTTATACATTATGACACTGATGAATGATGATCATGGGATCCTTGTTTCTTCTTCACAACAGATCATCACGCTGGGTTTGACGATTTTCGCGTTCCAGACGAAGGTAAGAATAGGGCATGGAGTCATATCTTTATCCAGCTACCTTTTCCCGCATATCAATTTCATTTAGCAACGAAAACAATTCCCTTTTGATAGCATAAATGAAAAAGAAAATGCATCATAAAAATGCTAATCAAATTAATGACAAATGGTCCTTTAGGCACGATGTAGATTCATCATCTCTCTGTATGTATGTAAATATATATCATATATAATCATAATGTATATGTAATATTTATACATAAAAAGTATATATTCAACCTTTGACAAATTGATGTCTTCTTTCCATCACCTTGCTAACTAACTTGAAATTCTGCTCATGGCGCAAGTCTAGAATTGTATTACACATTTACAATATCTATAGATGGCTTTTCACACAGTTATGGTAGTTTACAAAGTTTTGGCATCCCTAGTAAGGATGCTAGGCTCATTTTGGGCATCGCGGAATCTCGAACAGAGATGGCTCGGACTTCAAAAAGGCGTCTCATGCAATGAAAACGAAACTACATTCCGAACATATTCATGACGTCAAGTTAAAATCAATCCACTATTGTCATTATTCTATTTCCATAAAAAAGACTGAAACAAAAAGGAACCATGCATCAAACAAATTATCGTTTTACCACTTCATAAGAAATATAATGTGAGGACCATAAAGTAAAAGTTATATGCATGGGTGAACCTTGTCAGAACCATGGATTTGAAATAGCATGGATCTTGAACATGATGATCTTGCGTATGTTGTTTGTTTTTTTTTAAACTATTGTTAAGGCAATAATTTGCTAACTTGAGGAAGACAGAGAATGGTACATTGGAAAATGCATTACTTCCTTGATGATGTGTATAAATCTATAAGTTAAAACTTAAAGATGAGTTCAAAGAGATGATCAAAGCCACGCAAGTAGAACGATATTTTTTTTTTTTAAATTCAAATTGAATGAAAAAAAAACCCAGAGAATTGGGGAGTCTTTAATTCTAACCTGTCCTTTCGAAACCTTTTACACAGGTCACAAATTATACGATTTAGAATAAGCGACGATGCCGTGACCTAGGGAGTCTCCTTTGTACTGTTTTATACATAAAGCTATTGAATTGTTCTTTTTGCCAATAATTCAGCAACAATAATTGTAACTCTCTTCAATGATCAAAGTCATCATCGCTAGATTGTTGCAACTCTTATTCGATGTGAAGGATGCAGTTCATTTTCTTAAACTCATGCTAGTTATAGCTAGACCCCTTTGAAAACCAGCCTTTGACTGACGAGAGTGTTCCACCCCAAAAGTGGAAAATAAAAATGGAATTGAATTGAAATTTAGTGAAAATTTGGGTGTAAGAAAAAAAAGTTGAGTTGTACGAGCTTACTCATTATGACATCATCACCTCTTCACAACATTTCACCTCTACACGTTTCACGGGTGACTGAGACCGTTATCACAGTTCAGGGATCATATTTCAATATGTAAGACTCTTGTCTAATTTTACTGAAACTTTCACAACTCCACTTGTTTCATTTTGATCTCCTTATCAGAGGATTACTTTAACAAGGAATGCGTTTTCAGTTTATACCTCCTAAGATTCATTATTCGTTGTGCTTGATATAAATGTAATATTCACCGTCTCGTTTTTTTCTATTTTTTTATTTTTAATTCTAAAGGTAAGTTAGTTTCCTCGAAAGTAGAGAATAAACTGACCGTATCGGATGTAAACAATTTGAAATTTGATTAGAATCGTGTCTTTTTTTTTCTTAGAAAATGATTCCACCCACCATTCATGACTTATAATTGTCCTTTAAAACCCCTGTTGTGTTTATTTATCTATTCATTTGTTTGTTTTTGTTTGTTTATCTTCTCACTTACAGATCGATTTTACCATGATGAGCGGCCTGCTGTGTGCGCTGGGTCTGAGCCTTCTTACTTTTGGGCTCTTTGCCATCATTTTCCGAAGCGAAGTAAGCGAATCATTCTAAGTCTCAGTTATTATCTGAAAAGAAATACCACTTATTCGATATCCTTTCGCCAATTTCACTCCTTTGTAGCTGTGAGCTCGCTTTTGGTTTCAATTTCTCTTTAATATGGACTTTTGATCTTTTTCGTCTCGGTAGACGTGTGAAAATATTATAAATATTGCGATGAGTATACCCGAGGCCTTGTGTCCTTTGTATGTGTGTTTGTGTGTGTGCGCGCGTGTGTGTTCAGGGGCAGATACGTAAAGGGGGGGGGAGGGGGGGGGGGGGGGTGGTGCAAAGCAGTTTCTGGTGTATTCTGGGTTTCATCAGCTGACAAGCAAAAAATCAAAACGCATAACAAAACAAAACAAAACGCGGTAGGGATTTTTTTATACGTTTCATGCATACTTTTATTCAATAAAAATCAAAGGGGGCGCGCACCGTCCCCTACAATGTTTTCTTTTTATTTCTTTTATAAGAAAACACAAAACAAAATTAAGATTAAAGGAGGGGGGGGGGGGGCGCCCGGTGCGCCCCCTCCTGGATCCGCCACTGGTATTCGACTACGGAATGTTATAATAGCGAGCAATAGCGAAATGCGTTGAGTAATAAACATTTTCCTCTGCTTTTCACTTACAGGTGCTCTACACTTTTTACGCCGCCCTTGGAGCGTGTCTTTTCAGTTTGGTAAGACGAATCCTCCTGCCTTCTTCTCAAAGTAAAGATTCCTTGACTCCGAGGCTTTAAAATTTTGGGCTGTAATAGTTTGATGAATTTATTCATCGACTTGATTCTTGACCCGTCATCAATCCATTTATACAAATACAGGCAACTCACGCTCATGAAGAGTCTTATTGCAAAATGAGCTAAGCGCCATCTTTAAATATTTCAAAGTATAGTAAGTCCATCATCAGATAGAGCAAAATTAGACCTTTCCAGTGATACCTCAAAAATTTTGTGACATAACCAGGAGTATTCTAGAAGTTATGATTAAAAAAAATCCTGTATTTTCTTGTTATTTTCTTTGGGTTTTTTTTTTAGCAGCTTTAATCACAAATATCTCACCTTGACAAGCAAGGAGTTAGCTCGTTTTGCGACAAAACTCTTCATATAAAAATATCCTCGGAACCGGCAGTTCTCTTTCATTATATCGAAATTTCGTGATAACCGAAGGAAATTTTGCACCATAGATTTAATGATGATAATTTTAGGACCTTGACTTGTACTTCCCTGTGACGAAATTTCGTTATACCCGTGTTCGCTGTTACGGGAGCGCCTGTAACTACTGCATGAACTGTCGATTACTGCATGATAGGGTACCAGTTTTATGTACAAAGAATGTTTATAACCATGTATGCATTTGTATTCGCCACTCAGTTGATGGATTTATTCATTAATTCATTTACCTTTTTATTCGTAGTACATCGTGTTCGACACACAACTCTTGCTGGGCGGCCGTCACAAATACTCCGTCTCGCCGGAGGAGTACATCTTTGCCGCCCTGAATCTTTACATCGACATCGTCAACCTCTTCCTCTTCCTCCTCGCCCTCTTCGGCAAGAAATGAGTGAATTAATCCTCAATTGTGACGTCATAACAAGGACCGAGCGAGAGAGAGAGTTTCAGCCGCTGCTGTCTATTAAACGCGTCCAACATAACATAGAGGCGATTTTGTCATGTATGCATATTTAAGCTAGGATTCATTTCACATAGCATCGTTTCCAAGGTAACTGTTTGATTCTAATCTACATTAGATTCTCATCTGCATTGCACAAGGATTAAACTGTTTATTATCTGGTTCATTACATGCAGACATTATAATTATTAGAATTTGTAAGGGTGCAAAACGTTTGTGGTCATGTCTTAGGCAGCTGAATGTGCTTGGTAACATAAAATAACAATCCACTGTTAGAGAAATGCATTATTAGCTTTTTCACCACAATAAATATCTACCAACTATATTGACGCCACCATACAACAAAATGAAAAAAAAAAGTATTTTCACATAGTATACCTGCCCCCATACTTGAATATTCAATTTTTAAAAGAGCGCATACACAGGAAAGGTCTTACGGAGCTTGATAAGTTTTGAAATAAGAGCAGTAGTATAATACGAGAGGTATACAACCGGGTAGATTCAGTTAAACGTCCAAAAAGTGACAGGGTACTAGTACAACCTCAACCCATAAACCAAACCCATACACCAAAACAAAAGAAAAACACAAATGAAAACTTCATGTGTCGGGGCAATGATTAAACTTGAAAGAAACAACACAGAACCTTCTAAAAGTTTAATCAAAATTAAACTTTTCGGTTCTTTACATGCAGACATGTTTACATTCATTTTTTTCTATGAAAACATCCATTTGTATGTGTACATTGCCACGAATTTAGGGAAATAAAGAGGGAAATGCAAAATGCAAAATTGAACAATTCTTATTTCACAATGATGAAATATTTCAAGAAAGTAAGAAGGTGTCATATTTTGCAATGTACTGTATGTATGAAATACAATTGGTTTGTGTAAGTGTAAAGTAAAGTCATATATTATGTCATATATGTCATGTGTGTGAATCATATTATTAATATTGACGGAAATATCAATTAAATCTCATCTAGGCATCTTTTTTGTTTATTTTTTTTTTTTGCTTGCACTAATTTGTATAGTTAAAATCAAAATGTGCCTGATGAATAAAATCAAATGTGAGAGAGCAGGCTTCATTATGTGTGTTTGTATATTGTTATACTTACACTGTCTGGTGTTTACAAATGAACAAACAAACAAACAAGTACAAAATGGCCCCTTCTGCATTCAAACTTTTATTACATAAATTGTAAAGGAAGGAAATATAATGTTATATAGAAGAAATGATGGAGGGATAGATAGATGAATAGATGGAGAATAGATGGATAGATAGATCGATGGATAGATAGCTGTAGAGATGGATGGCTGGATAAATTAAGAACTAGATGGAAAGATAAAGAGGATGGGCAGCAAGAGAAAAACGCTAAGCAACAGTTCAGTTTATTATTTTGCCCTATTGATGGGATAAATTGCACTGTCAATCAGAAAGAAAAAATTTGGATGATTGTGTTCACACGTCTACTATAATGCAAGACTTTTCAGCACAAGTTTTAACAAGACTATTTCCTTCCAGTTGTACAGACAAAATCCTCAGTGAAACATGCTTTCATCATGCAAACAGCTGGACTTCATATTAAATGCATCTTTGTTGAAGGCTCTGCACTTATTTCAAATTTTCATCAATCTGCTTTAGAGTAATTCACACATGTGATGCAGAAGTGAATGTCTGTGTTATGTTTTTAAGTAGATTGTTGCGCTTGATGACATTACAACATATTAGCAGGGAAATAAATAATGATAAAAATTATAGAATGTATTACTAAATAGATTATGAATAAATAAATATACACAGGTGAACAAACAAATGAATGGATGAGTGAATACATTAATAAATGAATAAATGAATAAAAAAATAAAGAAACAAATGAGTACATATCTATCTACATCCCTATCCACACACACACACACACATGCACACGCACACACTCACGCACACACATACACACACGCATACACACACGCACACACACACACACACACACACACACACACACACACACATCAGTTTACCTGTAATCACTTTTTTTTTGCCAACAGAATATCAGACTTTAATGAATTTGAGGCATATCATGCAACACATCTTTATATCTTTGTCCAAAAACTTTTAAAAGTACAACTAGATACGCACAGGGAAAAAAGACGAGTCAATGACAGTGTCTTCACTTCCATAATATATACTAATGTAATCATTTATTTCATTATCTTAGTTGATTTCTTTTTTTCATATCTTCCCTTATGTACCTTTTGTGTTGTATTCACAAATACATAATTTTTCAACCACGGCCTTGTGCAGGCTTTCCAAAAAATAAAAAATAAAAAAGAAGAAAAAAAGTTTGTGGAGACAAAAATGCCACTTTTCCATGACAAGAACACTGTAGAACGTTATCACAAGAATGGAAATGTTTTCCCTCAAAAATACTGACTCTGACCACTACAAAACAAAAGTGATAGCTCAAAAATAATTCATTAGTACAGCATGTATTACAAAACGCATCGAGAGTAAAATAGCCAGATATTGCATTTGTAGGAAAAACATTTCCACGTCTTTGCGGTCATGACGAAATGACGCATCTCGAAAACACACAACACACTGTGGACAATAAATATCATCCGAAACGTCAATGACATCAAATTCTACTTCACTGTTACCAATTGAAACTAGAGTCTCCTTCAACTCTTTTGATTCTCAGAGATCTAAATGCCTATGTACTTTCAAGTATGACCACTTGCTCATTGTGTGCTCTGTACCTTTGCAATTTGAAATCACAGTTTATACACTGTACACGTAATTTTACAAGCTCATGGAATTTTTCAGAAACCGACGTTTGCAATGTACATTATATTTCATAATATATAACATGGACAAGATTAAAATATGTACAGGCATGGTACACAACATCAATATGTCATCACGATTGTGGCGAGCTTGGCAGCTCACGTTTCTCATCACACAAAAAAAAGTTTTCTGATTCTCGATGAGGTTTCACTTCTGCCTCACAAGTATCATTTCACACCAATACTTAATTGCATTGCATTTGTTTTTTTCTCTTCTCTTTTTTTTTTCCTTCCTTGTCAAAATTCCCCACTTACTGTTCATGGCAAGATAGAGTCAAAATTAAATGACAAATTTCTTTTACTACCACATACAGACACAGATCATTCACACTTTCTATCATCCAGTATTTTCTACTTTTTACTCTTCAAGACACACAAGCACTGAACAAATTGGACACATCACACAGTTTATATAATTATTTCAAAAACCACCCACTCAAAATCAAGAGAATCGTAGTTGTAGATAGCTGCAGTAGAGAAGAAAACACCAAATTCATATCTGATACACTTCTTCTTTGTTCTCTTCCCTGCCTTTAGTCATATGGTTACTATTTGAAGCAAGGCATGGGCCCACTGGCCAATATTCTTGAATGAGAAGAAGACTGAACAAATGTTACTTTGATCCCGTATATTTTCAGATCACACTTTGCAGCTGAAAGTTGTTCATCTCCACTGAAACAGCAATGTGAGAAAATCTGCAAAAGAAGACAATAAAGACAGTTGAACGAATGAATCTACAGTATGAGGTGAAAAGCCAACCTTGGAAATAAGGGGAATGATCCGACTATACATCCGTTTGGGACTGAAAGGGGGGCCCTCAGCTCACTATAAAGTTGACAGTAACAACCCGGGCTGGGTGATATACAGAGAACACTGGAGAGCATAATACTGTAATGTGGTTTTTATGATAGATGTACAAAATGCACATACTTGGGTGGTCATTGTTGGATGCAAAGTTAAAAAATAAAACACGACTTTTGCTGGTAGGACATTTTCGAGCCTAAATGCTTTGACAGAAGTGTTTTCATACACATTTTACTCCTCCTTCAAATTCACTTCAATACAACCATCTGATTCACACTCAGTTTCAAGATGAATGCATAGATGAGATGTGCACAGTGTTGCTTGCCAAGAAATTTTCACATGATAGCACAACGAACATATGGAGCGACTACCAGCTATACTTTGCATATATTGGTCACTTCATGGAAATAAGTACACTGACCATAATACACAGGTGACCGCTTACAGTAAGGGCTGTTATGTACAGAAATGAAGCCATAAGCTATTAGGGACTTTCCATTGTGTGAACAAGGATGACGTTCTAGTTCTCTAACAGTGCCAGATGGTTGCGGTCCACTTATTACATCAATTTAATAGTCAGAATCCATTTTGAGACTGTGAAATCCTTCATACATGCTTTCTTAATTCTTGTACTGAATGCGCTAGAGAACCTGGAGAATGCGCGATTTCTTCAAATGACGTCATCATGTCGGCGTAGTCCACAACGTGGACGCGAAAATCGAAAAGCCCTAAATACCAAACTGTGACAACCTTGTACAAGTGGCTACTGAGATATGTTTGACTGTACACTTGAATAAACCTAAGACATAGGACATAATAAAGTGAATTGGTTCATATACTGCTCTGTCTGTGCATATGTCTTATACATACTTACAAAGGGAAATATATTTTTATGATGGACAGATGTATAGTAAATAAGCCTCTCACACCTGGTTACTGCTTGAGTCATCCCTTCCAATGAAATAACATACTAGGTACTGAAAACTAGAATAGGTTGCCCAGTAGTCAATCCACCAAACTGCCCTAATCTTCTCATTCCAAACATTCTACCTTCCCATTTCAAATTCTTTTCTTCCACACACACACATGGTGACTTTGCCTCAATCTTGTCCATATTTCTCCCAATTACATCAAACAGTACAATGGAGCAAAATGTAAACAGTTTGAAGTATATGGCAGTGACCAAAACTAATAAGTTGAAATAAAAAAAGAATGATATCAAGCACATATTAAATTTGTTGAGCGAATTTTGCCAAATATCTTATAGCACATCACAGATGCATGATATAGTTTATACAAACACCTGTATGCATTTTCTCTACTCTTAGAGCTTTTGAGAGAAGAAAAGAAGTTGCTATGCCCTGCACACTCTTACAGGTATTAAAGAATCTATGAAACTTACACAAAACAATAAATCTAAAACTTCTACAAATCTATCAAATTTAGAAATCACCAGGGATGCTAGGCAATACCTCAGAGACAACTTTTTCAGAAAAACAAAATGCAAAGACAAACACATTGCACGATTAAATAAGGAAAAGAATAACTTCGCTCTGACTTTGTTACTGGCAAGGGACAATTCCAACGAGTTGTATCTAGTGTGTCATCTCTTTCATTTTCTTCTCGAGGTTAACCTTTAACCTGACAGCCATTCTCATCGAGCAAAGCTGTTCATTACTGTACTTTAATCTCTTGCTTCTGTCTCAAACCCCATTTCTGCAGACGGGTCATGAAATTTCTCTCAGAATCCTGAAAGTGTCGTGCTTTTGGACAAATTTCTGGCTTCAAACTTGTCATCAACCAATGGAGTGTGTCCAATGCCTTCCATTATGTGGGCATCCTGTTGCTATCCTATGTGTTTTCTTTAAAATATCAGATATGTGCCCTTGTAAACATAACAAGTGGCTATGTTCACTAAATGGATCATCTTTGGCACCTTCAGGCCCAATTCTGTATGACATCTCACATTAGACAAGTTTTTTTTTCCCTAGTGTACTGAAACATTGAAACTGTTACATCTTGTATGTTTACATACAATTCAACAATTTTAGGACACTTAGAGTCATCAAACACAAACCTACAAACACACAAACAATACAAACACACATACAGCCAGACAGAAGCGGAAATGTGTTGTCTTTCTATCATGGCATGCCAATGCACATCAATGTGACAAGGCCATGTGACATCCTTACAGTCATCATTTTAACCAGAACTCCAATTTGACTCCTGTCAATATTATGTAGCGATGCCCAGGGGAATGCGAGAAAGCTGTATACTGTTATTACGCACCTTGACGAATATATCTGTGGAAAACTGCCAACTGAAAAATACTGTTACTGCCTTGTGCAAACTGCCTCATTTGCTCAATTCTGCTTGATTGTCCACATCAATACATACACTCATCACAATGTCTACAGAAATAAATAGATGGGTTCTTCATTTCCTCACACAAAACAATTATAAAAGACCCCTCTCAAAGAACTTTCACACTGAATTTCTTTCTCTCTCTCTCTCTCTCTCTCTCTCTCTCTCTCTTTATTTTTAATGATGTAACACCCTAACATCACGCCCTTCCTTCCTGAAGTCTTCCGTGTATTTCGCCCCTCACTCGACATCAGTGTAGACACAGAAATCACTTGTTCTCAAGACCACGAGAAGCCTTGGGAGTCATCGATGGTTGTTTGAAGTGGTGAACCCCCGAATGCTCGTAAGATGAGGGATTATCCAGTTCATACAGTCAACACACTCCTTTAAAACTACCAATAACATCCTGTGTAGTGTGGATGCTAGTGGTAATCAGAGGGTTTCTGAAATAACACACTCCCTCACACCAATAATTGCTCCATTTGCTCTCTTCCAACCGTAACTGGTCAGGGCCACTGCCCTCAGATAATACTCGAGACTTTGTCCCCACTACCATGGTGACCCCTCCCCGGGCCAGGGGGCACCCTGAGCAGCGTGCTGTTGTTCACGTTGCAGTTGTTGTAGTTGTTGTCGTCCTGGCATCCGTTCTGGATGAGCACCTTGATGCAGTCGTCTGCTCCCACGCTCTTGGCGTAGGCCAGCGCCGTCCGCCCGTCGGCGTCGGCGATGTTCACATTCACCTTGTTCTGTTTGGGTTCAAGGGAGGGAGAAAAAAAAAGGCTGACGTTAGAAGAGAAATTGTCCTTCATTTTCAAAACACTCGATACCTTCTACTGAAATGAAATACTACATAACACACTGACTTTCATTTCACTTGTAATGAATACTATGGCAAGCATGTTTTCTCAGAGCCATGGTATTAACCACAATAGATGCAATATTCTGATATACATGAATTTGTAACGCTTGCATCATCCTCTTGTGAAATAAAGTGATTTGCACAAAATCAAACAAATGATGCTACACATAACTACAGGTAGATGCATAGATTCAAAGATTCTTTTGACAGGGTTTTTTTTTTTTCTTTTTGAAATTATAAATCAACAGGCATTCACATCATTTAAAGCCTGAATCTTTAGTCAAAAAAGATGTGAAATATTCCTTGGGATTCAATGCAAGTCAAATGCAACACTTCTGTAATCTAGGCAAACTGAAGGAGAGTAATGTGAAATGTGTTGGTCATGATGATTAAGTTCCATTTGAATAAGTCAGACACTGCAGCAGGTAACCTTTAGGCTTCTTCAAGCTGAGAGGCGAGTGGACTCACCCATATCAAGAGCTGCGTGATGACCACGTTGGCCATGGCACAGCTGAGGTGGAGGGCCGACCTCCCGTCTCCCTCGCCGTAGCGATAGTTGACCTCATCTGGCAGGGCATGGGCCAGGAGCAGCATCACGCCCCGGATGTCCTCCCGAATCACTGCCTCCATCAGTTGCTATGGCAACAAAAGGAGAGTCATGTAAATTAAAGGTAAGTAGCTTATCACAAACATGCACTCACTCACACACAAACAAAGATATTTGTATTCTTGGTGTATAAGAATTGGAGGTCAGGATTGGCCAGAGAAGTACAACTGCATGAATTTGACGTTTATACGTAAAAAGAAACATAAATTTCTTAAATAGAGTTAAAGACTGTGTGTTGTTTGAAAGTTTATGAAGGACACTACTCATTATGTTGTGGAGAATATTTACCTAAAAGTGACTTTGATATATTGTGAACAGACATTGGAAATGATCATGATATTTGGACTGCTTGTCCTTGTTGCACATCTATTTGAACATTCTCTTGTTCTTGTGTCACTGTACATTCACAACACAACTTTTCAGGAATCTTTCCTTTATGGTCAAGTGCTCAAAATCTTGTCTTGATATGATAATGCTAAATAACCATCTGAAAACAAAGCAATCTATCATGACTGCAATCTAGAATCATTAAAATCACTGCTGTTTTCATGTTTATCATTGATCTTGTCATCTTCTCTTTATCTCTCGTGGCATCACCATCATCATCATTAGCATCGTTGTCATCATCTATGTTGTTATTATCATCAATAGTATCATCATCATGTCATCAATACTTTCACCATCATCCTCATTATCACAATCACAATCATCACCATCATCATCATCAACATCATCATCATCACCATCATCACCACCATCATCACCAATAGCATTATCATCACACCATCAATACTATCATCCTTACCATCACCACCACCATCACCATCATCACCATCATCACACCACCATCACCACCACCATCACCATCATCACCATCATCACACCACCATCATCACCACTACCATCCTTACCATCACCATCAATGACACCATCACCACCATCACCACCATCATTCCCACCACCATCATCATCATCATCATCATCCCTGCAAGGGACAGCCCCCCCCCCCCCCCCCAAGTGAGATGCCCACTTACCGGTCCCAGATTCCTCTCTGGGTACGGGTAGGGGGCAATGAATTCCTTCTTCTCGTACTTGGCTCGTATCCATCTCTCCTTCTCCTCCCTGCCCGATGTGACAGTCGGCTTCACCTGCCCATGTAACGACACCTCAAACACACTGTTGGTCAAAGCATTCCCTTCCAACATCATCGTTTGAGCCAGCTCCGGTCTGCCAGATGGATAAAGGAGAGAGAGGAGGATGATATAGCACCTGAAGAACTCTCCTCTCTAGCATTATCAACAATCTAGTATCGTCGTGGAAATCAACATAGAACACATCACTTCTTGTTCTTCAGTAAAAATGTCTCACAGCTCTGCTTAATGATATCTGCTGCTGATGCTGCTATCTCATATATGAATGACTGTCTTCACTTGATGCTGGTTTGCTCTGAAATAGCTGGAAAGAAATTTTGTGTTACCTAGTCATTTTGAGTTTGTTAAGAAATTTGGTGTTACCTAGTCATTTTGAGTTTGTTTTTGAAGTGCAAAGAAAATGGTCAATTCAATTTGGCCCGACAATATGGTAGCTGAATCTCAGCACTGAAAAATTTTGCAAACAAAGAAGAACGAAATGTTAGCTGCTGTGATTAATGAATGCCATCATCTGTGAAAATGACCAGAGTAACCTCCAACTCACATGGCAAACTGGATGATCAAATGTTTTTGTATCTTGACAATCAAGTCTTTTTCATCTCATCTTCAATGATTCAAATATGCAAAGATTCACATTCAAGAAGAAAAAAAAAAAACCAAAACCTGAACAGAAACCCGATACCAACAGAATGAAAAGGACTAGGTCAACATGGGGAATGAAAGCTGTTGCATCCAGACAAACTTACGGCCACTCATCCAGTGTTAACGATCTGACTCTGGATACGTGTGAACCCAGGTTTCGGTGGATGCCTGAACACTCGATACACATCAAAGCACCAAGATTTAAGCTGGCCCAGTCGGGATCTAAAATGGAAGAGAACATACAGTTTTACAACCTATGGAACATTCTGCAATAATGACATGAAAATGAGATATTTAAGAGCCATACATTGACAAACTGCATCACTTTCTACTCAAATTTGTAGACTGTTTGTATTTTCATGACGTTAACCACATGTACATCTACAAACTTGAAATCTGAACAGGTACCAACCAGAAAGAAGTAAATAGAACAATCTACAACTTCACTCATTCTATCTTCACATACATCGCAGCTAAGTTTATTGATCATTTGACTTGCGTACGATTTGTGGAAATGCTAAGATTCATGGTGACAGGAAAGACTACTTCATTACAAACTGATTTATAACTCTTAATAACCACATGCTATCCGAGACATCATTGGATCAGTGAGCATACTGATTCAGTAGTTTTGACACTGATTGACAGATAATGTAATCGACAGAATCTTGGATTTCTGATCCACAAGAAAAACAGTACAGAGTTTTAAATGAAATATATTGCACATGTACTCAGATTTTCATTTGGCAATGTAAGTGATGATCAGGGTATTATATGTCAACAAAAGTCATCATGCATTGCATTGGATAGGTCTTTTAAGTGTTTCCTTGGTGGCTAAGAAAAATAACTCCAAACATAAAGATAAAGATAAGCATAAGCATAAACATAAACATAAACATAAACATAAACACAAACACAAACACAGACACAGACACAGACACAGACACAAACACAAACACAAACACAACACTAACACAAACACAAATAAAACTCACTTTGTGCTTCGCAGTCCACACATGAGCCGTTGCCGCGGACTTTCCTGATGGTTTCTACGATGGCGCTCTGCTCCAGGTTGGAGAGCTGGCTCTTGCCCTTTGCACTCTCGTTGGTCTGCAGACATGCAAATATGCTCTGCTCGATCGCCACCACCCACTCGTCACGCTCCTGCAAATCAAAACACATTTTTATTCCAAACACAAGCTGGATAAATGGATATAAATTCTTACAGGCTGCCATGAGCTGCATCACGTTATGTTCTGTGGTCTGTAGCTTATCATATATGGGTAGTACAGTACCAAACAGCCTAGTGTACATGAGTTGCTGTAAGTGTAATGACACTGAATTGAACATATGGGACTTACGGCCATATTTACAGAGGTGGACTGAATCAAATCCATGGTTTGAAATTTAGTTCCTTGACTAATCAGTACACATTTGATACTGGATGTCTGTTAGCACACATGATGTATCATATGCATTTATGCATTCAAATATCATAATAGTCCATGGGCAAGATTTAAACTGCCTTAATGAATTCCAGCCAAAATGTAGTTTTACATACTAATTAATAACTAACTAATTTTATTCAACTGCACATGACCTGTCTCTGGTGAAATATAAACATGTTATTTTGTCAATATTTACTTTCATTACTGGGGACAGAAAAAAAAAATTATTGTTCTTTATTGTCTACTATCCTGCTGTATCAGCATTAGTCATAATTTTATTTCTCTACAGATTGTCTTTAAATATGGACTTTGTTTCTCTCTATCACTCATGATTTCCATGTTTTTTTTTTACGAACAAACTCAGTTGAAAGTGGTATATAACAAATTTGTAAGCTCTACTCAAAGATACAATTTTGTGCTTCATAGAGCATATACATTGTGAATCTTATCAACTATAACTATTGATGGAACTTCAGAGCTGAAAGAAAAAAAAACATTTTGTGACTGTTGGGGGAGGTGGAAGGGATGCTGGAAGGAATGAAAGATTTCAAATATGAAAATTTCTAATAGTGGAGAGTATTTTTGGTCGAAACCTCACCTCTGAGTTGGTCGCTTCAAAGTGCCATGATCTGTTGTCCAAGGATACGATGATGAACTCACAGTCTTCACTCTCTGAGGGTGGCGTGAGGAGAGAACGGGACACACGGGATAAAACAGCTGATCAAAATATCTGAAGAATGTGCATTTGTATGCAGAACAAAGTGACTCTTGTCTCTTCTCCCCCTCTCCCTCTCTCAACCTATCCATCCCCCTTGACAAGGGCTCTGCAATATGTTTGAGGAACTTGCATCTTGAGTGAGCATACAAGTGTACATGCAGATTCACCAAATCAACTGGCCCATAAATGAAGTTTATAGCTCCAAACATATACTTTAGTAGGCAATTATATTCATTTCACAGACAATGTTGTTCATTCATAAGTCTGATTGTACACTTGATGAGCATTAACTACAAAACAGATATCACAAATAAATCCAATCCTTCATAATAGCTAGAAGGCTAGTACAATTCCTCATCAAAAGCTGGGCTTATTTTTACAGAAACCAGAAGTATAAATTGTAACTCTTTAATCAGCACAAAGACATGATAAAGAAATGTCATTTCACTGAACAATAGGATCATTTGTGCACATGTTACTTACACACAACAATAAACAGGGCAACAATTGAGCCTTGATTGTATTGTGAGCACATAAGAACATGGAGCTGTAGACTACAATTGAGCTCTCTTTTCTTTTCATGTGTACAATTCTAGGATCCTAGGACATTGGGGCCAACGAGCACAAAATACGTAATGACCACAGTCTATATATATCGAGTCAGATCTCTAGGAACAGATGTGAAGACACTACCTGAGCTTGGATAAAACATAGATTTCTTATTTTTCCCAACATTTCAACTCTTTAAACTGCACAATATCATTTGATTTCACAGGACATGTCCTGTATATATGTGTTTGATTACTGTATGCGCCGAACATTTCGCAAAGTTTTTATATTTCACAAATTTTGCGAGTCAGGTGCTATTGGCGAATTTAAAGACACATGAAAATATTTACTCTGATCGCGACGTGACGTGCATGCTCATATTTCTCCATTCAGTACTGTACTTCATGATTGTGATTTTAACCACACGTAAAATTGTCGGAAAGTCCCAATTCGCGAAAAATTAGACTTGCTAAATATATGACATATAGTTGTACAGTACTTAGTTCATTACTCCAAACCCTATCAAACCCTGGATGGGAAAGCCTAGACAAAACTACCATGAACGACTAATGGTTTACTACCATCAAGGTAAGAAATGGAGTTGAAAGGTGTCTGAGCTTTCAATCCTAGCTGATGAAGATTCAGCTAGGATCAAAATCTCAGGCCCCTTTTGACTTCATTATCTTGCTACTACTGTAAAAGTGGAAATTTTTGCAAGAGAATTTTTTTTTCTTCACATGGTCAAGTAAGACGAAGTTTGCACATCTTTAATTCTGCAGAATCAAAACATTAAATAGTTTTCCATATATCCAGCAAAAAATTTTGGTGTACTTTTAGTTTTGTGCTGGTTTCTTCTTGTGCCAAATGCGCAAAAAATTTCACACCAAAGAAACTTCCATTTTCGCAGAATTTGATAAAGCAGTTTTGAGCAGCTTTTTGTTTGGCTACAGGGTGACAAGAGGGTACAAACTCACCTTCTAACGGGTGGTGGTCTATACTCTTATTACCCCCAGAGCTCTTCATTCTCCTGTGCTTCTTCTTAGACCCGTGACCATCTCGACTCGTCATCCCCATTTGGGGAAATGAGAGGGGAGCGTCGATGCCGTTTGAGATGCCTGCATTCCAGGAAAAGAGTGAGAAGAGAATGGCGTACTAGCCTGCCTCCAAACTTGTAGAAGGAGTCACATGACAAATTCACAAAGGTGGTTTAGATCAAAATCACGGTTTATATTTAGTCCATGGACTGTTAAAAATGAGTGTGAAATAGCTGTACCTTTCACATTAGCTATAAATGCATGGTTACTGGATGTCTGTTGACATAAATAATCTGTCACACCCATTTACGCACAAGAAATTTGCATAAACCATGGACTATATTCAAAACCACCTTCAGGAATACGGGCAATAGATTTCGATCAATGAACACAAGCATCAAAGATATGACAACATTGTTAAGTAACTACATCCAGAATATTATGTTACCAAACAAACCCTGAGGAGGAGGAAATACAAAATAGCATGGAAAGACACATCGATGATATTGATCAGAGTTTATTTTGTGTTTATGTGATAATTCTAGAATTGATATTTACAGATAAATGTACAGTATGTAACTTGTGCCCAACAAGCTATTCAGTTGGTTTGAATGATTACAAGGTTACTCATACCCAAATACATCAAGACAAGTGTTTTAAATAATGAAGACAACTCTTTCCATATCAGTGAAGTTAATTTGTCAAATTTCTCAAAAAACTTGAATGAAATTTAATAGCAGATCCAGAGAATAAATGAAATTTCACTGTATAATCAATGTGTGTCCATAGCTGCCTTCTCTGGTGTTTTACAGCACTGTAATACGAAGTGACTTATGAAACTATCAGTACTGGTTATCTGATGCACAAAATTCCAACTGATTGTAAGATTGCATACACGGCAGCATGAGTAGATATACATTGTATTGTAGGGCCTACACACAAAAAGGAGCTATGCAAAAAATATATCTTCCAATCCACAAATGCCTGTTATGTTTGGAAAGGGAGTAATACATCTTAAGAACAATACTACATTTGGAGAGCAGCAGTATGGGCATTCACAGCAGGGGAATTACGGTACAGGGCTGTGCTGCGTCAAGCGCTCATGAAAATTCTGAACTTATTCATGATATCATACAATACTTCCTATCATAACATCACAATACTTCATTACAGAAAGAAAATGCACAGCAGCAATATTTGCATCAAGCAATTTTGTCTTGGGTTGCAGAGATCAGAGGCTTAATATATATCTATAAAGAAATGTTCGGTTTAAGAGCCATCATACAATGTTTGTGCATTTCCCAGCCACCACCAGACTTTTCTCCAACCTGTGGTTATCAGACATGCACAAAGACAAATGCATTTTGTCACAATGAAAACTGAAAAGAAAGGCATGAATGTTAGGCAAAAAAGGGGTGCAGAGGATGGACCAATTTCACAATGGTTTTTAGGGAGACCAGCGAGAGTGAACAGCACACCACCACAGCCCACAACACCAAGTGATAGCAGCACAAGGTATATCACAGAGGCACACAGACAGCTAGACACAAACACAGACAAGAAAACAAACAAACAAAAAAGCCCAGACTGTAGCACCACCAAAAGACACATACAGTATACAGTCAAACCTGGGTAAAGTGACCACTTTGGGGACTCAAAAAAGTACTGGCCTTTATAGACTGGTGGCCATAATAGAAAGGGTGACAGCATATATGACCTTCAGCAAGTATTAGCTAGTACACATCACAAACATGTCTCCTATACATATACTGTATAAACTGAACAGGTCTTGATACACTACCACACTACTAGTTGTCGCACTTCAGACAGATATACATTTAGATGTAAATTACTTGTTTTGTTTCTAGCTTCTCTGATTTCTTGTTAAGCAATTTGATTGTCTCCCCCCCCCCCCCCCTTTCCAAGAAAAAGATTATCAGTTGAGATTCAGCAACTTGGGAAGAAGCAAAAACAAATTCAACTTGGTATGTCCACAGAAAGGCCTTAAATTGGAGTTTGTGGCTACACATCAAAACTTTGACCGAAGGAGACAAATTAGGTGACCATTGGACAAGCTACATGTACAATGTATATACATGGTCACTATAAGCAGGGTCTTCAACACACTTACTGCCCAGGTAGTTTGTGGTGCCTGCATATTAAGAGAGTGGCTGCTAAAGACAGGTGACCATAACAACCAGGTTTGACTGTTGTCCCCAGATTCTGCTTTGATTTTGTTTCTGACAATCATACAAACTTTTCGGCTGATGGAAGTATTCACAGAACATGAGAATTCATAAACCACATGGCAAAAAAAAACAACAACCCCAAAACAAAAACAGCTGCTTGTCATATGGAAGAAAATTTAGAATGTGCTAATTTGAATAAATCTATGTCACTGTTCGACGGTGACTTCAAAGTTGCTGCAGCAATAGTGAGGGAATAATTTTGGAGGTACTGCATGGGGGGGGGGGGGACATGGGGGGGCGTGGCGGGTGGGGGAGGGCGGGGCAGACACAAACAAACACAAAACACAAATGGACTCAAACACGGAAAGGACAAAAACACAGACACGGAAAAAAGATGTGATCTTGGTCGTCCTCTGCCCACCTTTTCTGCCGCCCTCACCTGGCGTGACAGATGAGTTTGAGATGACGACGGCGTCGGTGAAGACCGTATCCCGCGGTAACGAGGTGGATTTGGTCTTGGCCTCTTGCACCTCTCTCTGAGACAGCATGGGACTACTGGTGTCTCGAGAGAGAGCGGTCTGGTTGGAATGGACTGATGTTCCTACGAACCAGGGACAAGAAAAATCATACATGGGACTATCATCAACTGGACTGTCTTTTTCTTTTTTGTTACACCATTTTCTTCTCTCTCCTTTTGTTAAGTCTTTGAAGGGGCAAATTATGGGACTACTGCCGTAAGGAGAAACATGAAGAATTTGAATGTAAAAAAGTGATATGTCCATTTTCATCAAATTGAGATATTTGAGATGGAAGTTGGGGAAAAACTCAATTAAAATATGTGATGAATTTAATAATATCAACAATTTTTCTTTGTTATGAGTGCAGTATCATTGAAAAGATTTAATTTTTCTTTCTTTGATGATGACCTTGCTTAAAAAGGTTTGAAAATGGCATTTATCTGTTTTTGCATCAAAACTCTTCATGTTTCTATTTTCTTTGTTAATTCTCACCAGATGAGAAGAATAGAATTATCATTGTCAAAACAAAAGTATAGAACTGTTGATATCTAGGAGAGTTACACCTCTCCAATTCCCCCCCCTTTTTTTTACTCTTGCTAGGGGGAAAGTAATATCATTAGGATTATGATTTTTTTTTCACTCCTTTTTCTTTGCACGTAGGAATGTCATTGGCTTTACTGTACCTTGACATACATGTATTGCATAATTAAACATCATCAGCATCAAAACAGTAGATAATTTTAGTCACTTTTCATCTGTGTTTGTAGGCAAAGTTTCCAGGAGAACTGTAGTATAGTGGATAAACCAGTGGAGTTTTTACCAAAGATTTCCTGCATTTTTTTTTTTAATTCCTTCATTTAGTCTATGATTCCAGACACTCTTGCTATTCTCACCTGCATGACCCGATATCGTCATGGACTTCATGTTGTTGGCGATGCCATTGGCCCCTGAGTTGGTTTGTGCCGGCGCCGATCCCGGTGGCATGTTGGCCCTGGCTAGCGGCGGTCTCCTTCCCGGGACCTTCACCGTCGTGTTGAAGAGTCGGATCTCCTTACCGTGCACGTCATCCATGTAGTCCTAAATATTGGGATTCATGATGGAGAGATGATTTATGACGTAAAGATTGCAAAGACCATTGCTTCATGGACAAATACGTAGAAGGATGGGATCAAATAAAAGCAAAATTCAGCTAACCAATGGAAATGGTGATGTCTTCGCTTGATGTTGCCTGTATATTTTTACCTCTCTTGCATACTATGTGTTTGCTTCCATCAAAGGCATGGAAACAAGCCATCAACATTGTAGGCTTGTACACTCATGAAAGATAGCAGAGGTTCTTCAGGATCCTCACAGATTTGCTGCAAAGTCAGCAAAGGGGATGAACTATCAGATGGGATAGATTTAAGATAAATCACAGCTTAGGTAAAGTATTGTGGTTATGACTGTAGATATTATAAGTCAAACAAATCATGCCAGTCTTGATAAAGACTGCTGGATATTTCTTCTACCCTGGCACCCCACAGGTACTGGGCAGAACGTTCTGTATGCTAGGTGTTACAGAAAGGTTTAACTGTCTGCCATCGAGAGAGGATTAACTACATGTGAAGTCCTGCAAAAAAACATCCACATGCGTACCACTTTGCTGCGCATTGATCAATTTTCAAACAACATGTGATGCGGTTACCTCTGAGAAAAGACAGTGTCCTTACGCATCATGAGCTGGAAATCTTAAAGAAAATGGTGATGGTTGGAGGTGCTAAACTCTGGTGGGACCACAGGGGACTTACGTGTAAGCTGGGATGATACGTTAATCTGCCGTCATCACACAGTGTCACATACTTCTTCTTCCACTCCTTATTCAGCGGCTTGCTACTCCTCTTGTACAGATAGCCCTGTTAAGAATGGAGTGAGAAAAAAAAAATACAAGATTTAGCCAAAAAATAAAGTTATACATAAAACTCACAAACCACTGCTCTTGACTCATGGTACATCTGAACACAAAAGGAAGCCACCTCACATAAAAATTTTGGGAAAAACGTATCACTCAGACCAGTCGGCTCATGGTGAGGTGGAGGGGTATATTAGGATTGCGACTGGAACATAATTGTGTTTGAACAAAAAAAAAAAATTATCATTTCATATCAGCAAACTACATGGTAAGTTGTGAGGTGAGGACGTCATCACCTCACTATTTGCATATTCATATTTCAAGGTAAACTTCACAATTTCATAACTGCCCTAATTTTGACCCACTTTTGATCAAATTTTCATCGTTGTTCTTATCAGATGTTATTCTCTTTTCTTAAGAATTTCTTCAAACTAGTCCAGTAGTAGAGTGCAAAATAGTGTGAATATGCAATAGCCTATTAATTTACACAGGATTGTCAGCTCACACAAAAAATACATTTATGCACTGTATCCACATCTCCTAAAGGCAATTAGCATAACATATCTTTTTGAAAACGGAAAAATTGCACTAACATTGCAGGCTACTTGTACATCAACATATGGAAAACTAGAATGTCGCTATGGCGACGGGTATATCTCTGCCATAATGCATGGTTCTCCCAATACATCTACAGTCATGTCTTGTTAATAGACAGTCAGATAGAGACAAAAGTGTCAATTAAAAAAATAGGTTTTCATAATTATGATGAAAAAGCTAAAACATTGTCAATAAAATATGCATATCTAATGGCCTATATGAAATATTGTGTCAAAAATGTTTTCATTTATTTCTCTGACCTGTGTTTATAAATTTTCAATTTCCGTTATTTTGTAAATGCTCTGTGCCTCATGGGAAGAGCGTACTAAACATCAATTCCATTGTGTTGCATAGTTGACAGCTCCATCCTGGGAACTGTGTTATCTGTGTTATCATGCTCTGGGGTTGGAGAGTAGCATACTTTGAGAGACAGGTGGTCAATTGTTTTGAATGTAGATTACGCAATTGTCATTATCCAAGCATCTGAATGCACATAATGAGGTGGCAGCAGGGATGACAGGATCAAAGAAAGACCTTCATTATGAGGGAGTTCATGGTTAGCGGCATGTCTCATTTGACCCCTACACCACAGACTTTCAAATAACATGGAAAGGACCTGTGACAGAGCATTTTTTTTGTTGAAGCATGCCACCTTTGTAATCAATGTCAATGAAATGGGTGTGCAGCTTTTGTTAAACATTATTGATGAATCACTTTCACCTGTGCGTTCTAAAAAGGTGAAACACACAACTTAACATTCCAAATCCTCATTTGCCTGAGGATTCTTTTCGCTCGAAAGTCAATGGTAAATACACAAACATTCTCATTTGACCTTTATTTTGCACATGCGCAAATCACAACCGTGAACTCCCTTTAGTCCACGTATGTACATTAGTAAGTCCATGGTTATTAGTCTATATTAGTCTATGTGCGTAATAGGTCCATGGTGAAACAGACTCTTCTCACCTGTTTGATGGGGATGCTCCTCCCACTACCGATACCCCTCTGGTTGTGGTTTGGTAGAGAGCTGCTGTCACCCCCATTCTTTGTCTCACTGTTCTGAGGTTTACCCTTGTTGGGCTGGATTGAGAATTCACAGAGAGAAGACAGGGAGAAATAATGATATGAGAGTAATAATGATAATAATAAGATGATATAATAGTATGATCTTCTTGATCCATGGCCCTGCTGCATAAAAAGATGCGATCAAAACATTAAGTCAGATATCAGTAAATTAGAATTGAGTATTAAGAGACTTACATGTATGTTTCATCTCAACTTTCATGCAACCTGCGCTTGGTACAGTCAAATCTGTCTATAGCGGCCACCAAAGGGAGACGAGAAAAAAGTGGCTGTTATAGACAGGTGGCCACTATAGACAGGTTTTTCAACATGCTTTTTCTCTCAGAGGGAATTGTTTTTAGTGGTTGTATACAGCAGGGGGCTGCTATAGGTAGGTGGTCGCTATAACAGATTTAAACGTAGCCTCTTAAGTGTTGCTATTGGTCTTCAAGAGGGACACTGCCATTATCACCTTAGCATTGCCAGGTCCCCATCTACAACAGGGCGAGAGGGACATGGTGGGCAAAAACATCTAGCCACTTGATGGGATTCAAACTCAGAACGTGCAATTGTAAGTCAAGAGTCTTATCCACTATTCCACAATGCCCCCAAATAACGATGCTATGTTAGGATGATAAAGTAAGAAAATATTCAAACAAAGTCAGGGCACTATATAAAAAAAGAAGAGGAAAAAAAATCATCTGGGAAAGGCTCCATACTTTGATCAGTTAAGTGGTCTTTTATTCTCTTTTTGACTGACAGTAAATTCTAGCTCTCCTCAGACAAGCACACAAGCGGATTGGTAGCTCCCTGATGTTCTTGTTCTTTTTATTACGCCCTAATTTCTGCTGGAGGTGGGGTGGGGGACACTCTTCAAGCGTGAGGCTGTTTTTCTCAGAGGTCCACAAACTAATAACATTCAATAGATATCATGTGATTAATATTTGTGTGTAGACAGAATACGATATTTACATTTCTATTATTCAAGATGCATTCAAAACATCATTCAACTGCATGCTATGATGCCTCCCTAAAAAAATAAATAAATAAATAAATAAATCAACATCAACAGAATACCAGTAACAGAATTCGAGCAACAGACAGGGACTGAAAAATATTGATATGTGGGGAATGGCTGGCATCGCTGATAAGATAATTTATCTGGTGCTTGGAGAGGAAATCATAATTTTGTTTCCTCTTTAGACAGTGATACGGACATCAAAACATCTCAGAACCTGACATTTCACGAACTCTCACAGTCTTACAGGCACCATGTCTATGCATAGTCAGTATGATTTCAGGTTTGTGGTCCTCAAAGGGTTATGTTCCAACTACAGTCCAACCTCCCTTATCCTGTCATGTCAGAACCCTGCAATCATCAGGATAAGTGAGATATGCTCAGGCATGACACGTAAGTACCGATAAATTGTGTTGGGAGTACACTACTTTAAAGGCATTGCTAATTTACAATTCACAAATGATTTACATGATATTTGAATGTCTCAAACATGTGTATATCAAACTAGAAAAGCACTTGTAGAGCGCAAACCTCCATTAATTAATTCATTTCAACCCACTATACAAGCATACTGAAAATCGCCCCATTTCCTAATACTAGTACAGAAGCCTTTTGTTTACATCATCAGCCCTACCCAAGCAGAGGATGCGCTTTAGAACGCACATGCAAACCTCAAATACGCCCAACTTGAACTCCCAAGTTCATTCTTGACTCTACAATGTATCTGCCAAAAGATTAAAAAATCCTTCAAAAATTCATAAAAACTCCCCAATCACTATCAAAATTTAATCATCTATTCCTTGTGTCATTATCAACTTTTCCTGCAAGTTTCATTCATATCTGTTTTACAACTTATTAGTTATTTTTCACACAGACATACAAACAAATAAACACCACTGAAAACATAAACCTCCTCCCTTGGTTGAGGTAATAACGTGGAAATGAAATGGAATGCGAGTGAAAATACACCTTCCTCTCGGTCTTTCCTTCAAGAGGCTGTATTTTGGTTGGTATATAAATCTACATAGTATCAGAGTAAGAGACATTTATATCCTGACTAACTAAACTCCTAGTATTTCGAAGGCAAAATCATTGCTTTGTACTTCTTAATAAAGTTTTGGGCTGAAAACAAACAGACAATCTTGTGCGAGTCCGTGTCCGGATAACAGAGATATCCAGAAAGGTGATGACTGTTTAACCACGCTGGAGCTGTACAAATTTGTACCTGAATTATAGCAAGCACAATTGCTTATAATAAGGAATACCAGAACACTTTATTTTTATCAAACATAAAAATATTTTATTTGATAGAGATGCCACAAAGACTGTAGAAGAGAAGGGGGACATATTATGAAGTTCATGCAGCCATTTATTTTTCTTATTTCCTATATATAGACTGAAATATTCAGGGCAAACCTGGTGCACATTAAGAAATCAAGCTGAAATAACATCTTATCATGAAGGGTGCCTGTCTTGAATATCTCTCTAGTACTGAGGAAGAAAAGCTCTGATGAACAGCAGAAAAAAAAAAAATCAATCTCTTTATGAAACTTTTAGAATGAGGTAGAACTTGAAATTAGAGCATTCATCTCTAGGTGCGTTCACACTGACTGAAATATCACGGAAGTTTAATACTGTGGAATAGCGCACTGTTTCAAATAATGTCAACACAGTCACATCACGAAATACACTGCGAAAAATATTATTTAGGCTGTTATTTCAAAATTTGCATGAAATACACATGCGAGATTTTAGTGTGAATTGCTTCACGAAATACCACCAAGCACAGAGCAGTCTATTTCTCGAATGACCCGACATACGTTGTACCTTTTCCCATTGGAGATATATGCATGCGTAATGCTTACCAGAACTACCACAACATTTTGTGAATGAGACCTGTAGCACATGAATTATTGCGGTATCTATTATCGTGGTATTTCGCCAATGAGTATGATGCCAACAAATTATTGGGTTATTCGATACCATAGTAAATCTAATGCAGATGCACTTACTTCACAATAATAATGGCATATAAAACCTCAAGGCTATTCAGGGCACAACAGAGGGTAGGAAAAAAGATTTAGTTGTTTGCGCACATATCTACTATCATGTCAAATGATGCCTAGTCCAACTCTTGTGGATCTAACCCCAAGGAGTACCCCATCAGAGATGGACATAGGAAAACCATATGATCGATAAACTGGGTAGTGATCTGGAAAACAAGCAGATTGCAACTAATGTCAAATATCTCCTTGGCAAACAGTGCGGCTATCGTTCTGTGGAGGCAGAAATAAAGAATGTAAACTGAGGGGAGACGTATCTTGAAAACTGAGATTCAAATTGTAACTCATCTTTTGTCTCAAATCCAGCAAACGCTACACCTCCCGTGGTAACGTGAGATGGGGAGTTATCTGCACTCTGACATTATCGATTTCACTCGACCCAGATTTTGGAAGCGGAGAGAGAAAAGAATGCCCAAATCCCATCCAAAGGCCGAGGGGCCTTTTCCTCTGTCACACACACACACACACACGAGGCTAATGTTGCCATACTGCTGATACCATCGTATTCCAGAAAATCTCAGAAACACCTGCCGCACTGGCTGTGTGCCTTTTGTGGCTGTGAGATAAAATGATATTTCATTAACCCATCCAATGCATTTCTTTCCTAATCCAACTAGAAATGTCGCTACAGCGACTGGTTATACCCCCGCCAAACAACATTTCATAAGCTTTGGTCAAAACAACATTTCATAAGCTTTGGTCAAAAAAACTGAGGAAGTAGTTAAATCCGCAAGATCTTTCCTTGATCTTCTGCCATTAATATGCCGTTACCATGGCAACGTACTTTCGGGTACTGTCGAAAAATGCGTCTTGCACATCTACAACCACAGGCACACATCTGTACCAAGTTTCATGGAAATTGGGCAAAAACTGAGGAAGTAGTTTGCAACACAAAATTTTCCATCATTTTGGCTCATAATATGTGAGCTGTTACCATGGCAACATACTTTTTGTCACTGTCAAGAAATGTGTCATGCTGACCTATATCCTAAGACAAACATTCAATATGAATTCCATGAGAATTGGAAGAACACTGATGAAGCAGTTTTGCCATGAAGCATTTTGCCCTATATTTTACCAATAACATGCCGTTACCATGGCAACGCACTTTTTGCCACTGCGGAAATATGTGTCTTGCACATTAACATATTCAGATGAACATCTGTACCTAATTTCATTAAAATTGATCAAAAACTGTGGGAGGAGTTCGCGACGCAAGATTTGTACCCATTTTTGCCCATAATATGCCGTTACCATGGCAACGTACTTTTGGGTACTGTCAAAAAATACGTCTTGCACATCTACAACCCAAGGCACACATCTGTGCCAAGTTTTATGGGAATCGGTTGAAAACAGAGGAAGTAGTTCGCGACGCAAGATTTGCAACGGACCGACCGCCCGACCGCCCGACCGACCGCCCGACCGCCCGACCGTCCGCTGATTCCTATATACCCCCTTCAAACTTCGTTTGGCGGGGGTATAATAATCTCTGTTTGCCAATTGTCATGAAAGTCTTGAAACTGCCCATGAACTGCTGACAAGTTATCCTAAATATCACTCTTTTAACACAACTTTTGTAAATGCCTCTGTTTGATAGTGTCACATTGTTACAACAGAGCGGGTAAGTTTAAAGGGACTATACCAGTACTGGTTGAGGTGAGGATTCAGCTTGTAACGTTTTGCGAGATATTTGGAAACTACTCTTTGAAATGTTAAAGAACATATAATTCTAAGGGGAATCACAAAAGTTCACTTGATGAAAATCAGTTTTTAAATGACTGAGATATCTAAAAACAAGGAAAAACAAAGAGATCCTAATAAAGGTTGTGGCCTGTCAATTCTATTAGGATCGCTTTTTGGATATCTCAGCCATTTCAAGGCCAATTTTCATCAAATAAATGTTGAATCCTTCTTGAAATTACATGCTCTTTCATATTTCATAAGAGGTTTCTCATTATCTCACCAAAAAATGTTATAAACCTGAATCCTCACCTCAACCAGTACTGTACAGTCCCGTTAACAAACTGTATACGCCATATACTGAGTGAGTCTAATTTTTTTTTTTCTTTTCGCAAATCGGGACTTCCCGACAATGTCGTTAGTGGTTTAAATTTGCAATTGTGGAGTACAGTACTGAATGGAAAAGTGTATGCGTGTGCGTCACATTCATGTCGGGATAAGAGTTAATATTTTTGCGTGTTTTTAAATTTGTGAATAGCACCCGACTTGCGAAATTCATGAAAATGAAACGTCACAAAATATTCAGCATTCATAGTGCACCATTGCCAAGTGTTGAAGGGAATACCGTGGATGTCTTTACTCCACTAAAGTGTGTCTTGGTTTGTCATAGCTACAGTGCTAAAGGCACATTACATGTTTTAACTACTCAGGTATTGAGATCTAAAGAAGAATAGAATGCATGCTGCCCTCGTGTGAAAAGAAACAGAACGGGGCAGGGAGGAGCAGTCCCCTGTGGCAAGACACCAAAATATAAATCATCCATATTCAAAATGGCATTAGCTCTGAATCCAGTGTAATGAAGAGTATGAATAGCCTCGAGCAAATGAACTCAATTTCCGCTAAAAGTTGGTTTGCACTAGTCATGAACATTCAGCGAATAGTATAGATCAGGTGCATGTGCATTTAGCAATATTGGCAAAGGAAGAAATTAAATATGGCAAGCAGGTCTGTTTATTGCCACTTGGTCTACTATCAGATGGTCTACTTCCCATTTCGTCTAACACCACTAAGGCTAAACTCATTTGGTCTACTGTCAATTTCGTCGAATGCCCGTTTGGTCTAATCCTCACTTGGTTTAATGCCCAGTTTGGCTAATTATCGTTTTGTCTCATAACCATATGGTCTAATCACAATTTTGTCTCCTTGGGATTTCTTCCCAGTTGGTCTAATAAACTGTGGGCATTAGACGAAATGGGCATAGCCCATCTGAAAGTACAGTAGGCCATCTGGGGGGCATTTCATGAAGGAACTTGTCGGATAAAATATCTGACAAGTCTCTTTTATCCGACAAGTTTTGAGAAATTCTTTAGTCTGATTGGCTGATTTCTCTGAACTTGTCGGATATAATTGACCTGTCGGACATTTCATCCGACAAGTTCCTTCATGAAATGCCCCCCTGGTAATGAGGCTAAGTGGCAATTGGACTAAATGGTCATTAGACAAACTGGTTGTAGACAAAACGGGATTAGACCCTGTGGGTTGAGACTCAATGGCTATTGGATGAAGTGGGAGTAGACCAAGTGATAGATCATCCGCAGGTCAAGTCTCAGAAAATGAAAAAATTCAATAAGCAGATTTCAGAATGGGCCTTAAAGGCATAATTTACCATTTGCAGATGAAATAAAAACAAAGTATTAGCCCTTTAAAATAATTCTAAAATGTGAGTTAGGGATAGAAACAACCAAGGTAAAAATTTGAATCAGTATAATCAATGTTAAGTATTGTTAAATATACAAAATGTGAACAATAGTTCACAACAAAAATGTTTCCAGACTAAACCGTCTACAGTTATGGTTTAATGAGAAAGATGGTGATACATGTATCTCCTTATATTTTAGGATTTATTGCAAAAATTTCATATGTTAGGATGTTTTGTTATACAACTGACCTACACGTATGCATCAAAAGTGATATCTTGAACATTTTTAAAATCACTGCTTCCAAAGGTAAACAGGACCTTTAATATGATGTAAATGAATCATCATCTCCAGATACCCCACCCTACATATCAAACTTCATGCCAATATCACGACAGAACTAGGTAAATCCCCTAATTAAGAGTGACCAGTAGACCCTGTGATTCAGCTGAAGGATCAAGAGCGGTTTGGCCGATTTTTTTCCCTTCACAGCTGGCGTGGGAAAAACAACAATGATGTGCCAGTGCTGACAAACTCTTCCTGACAAGGGTGACAGAATGTATTCCACCACAGCCTTGACCCAAGACTAGGCTGTGACCGCAGACCAGCTGACAGCTAGACCCAAAACAAGACCTCAATCAATGCTTTATTAGTCTGCCAGTATAGACTATGATGTGATGGCCCCTTTATGGGGTCAACGTACAGTCAAAGCCAGGTAACTACGTTGTATCAATTTGAGGCACATATTAGGCCTATATTCTTTCTCTTCCTTCTGTACTAACATGAAAACAAATAAACTGAAATTGAACAGAAATAATATTACCCTATGTCAACATCAGGAAAATATCATACTGTAACATAAAGGAACTGAAAAGTATATTTTAACGCTATAAATTGACCTGGTAGTTGATTCTGACTACTATTCTACTGGGCTGAGCAGTCAAGAGTAAAAGTGCCAGCAAAGGCCACAAAATACAATTTCCTGCACTTTACTGGAGATTCACTTTCATCGACAAACATGACTCTTAATTTCACATTTGTTTGTTTCATTTCATTTCATTTTATTCCCTAGTTTTTTTTTTTTTTTTTTTTTTGGGGGGGATGTAATATCCTTCTTCCAGTCCACCACAATGACTTTCAATCACGCAATACAAACGTATCTTAACAAATGTAATTATATCATATTACAATTTACGATAAGTGAAGATGCATAAGCCCATATTCTTCTTTATGATAAAGCATCCTTGCATTGTTGCTGGTATATTTGGGGATGACTGAAATCCGCTCTTTAAAGGGATCATGGGAAAAGTTTGCAAAAAAAGTTTGCTGACACGAGAGAGGACCGTTTAAGAAATGCGATCCAGCACAGACATTAAGGAAGAGCTGAACTCATTAAAAGTCTGTCACTACAATTGACCGGGATGAGACAATGAGGCTATGACATTGTACACGTTGCGAAACACCCTCACAGCACAGCAATCCATTAACGCTATTAGCAGTTGAATGTACCTAGGCTATATACCTTTTCTCATTCCAACATTGAGCTTGGCTGACTCATTCGGTTCACACAAGACTACACTGTATCATCATGTCACAGCAATGGTGATTAAAGTGACAGGAAGGCATATGTCATCCCTCTTTCTTTCATGTCATTCTCATCCAATAAATCTTTTCCCTACCCTCCAGTGCTTGATGCACGCTGAAAAGAATTGCCATTATGTCAGGATTAGGGGTGGCTGTTTGATGGGTATGTGAACGTGAAGACACAAAAACGTCCCACAAGCCAAGTCTCATATCGTCTACAGTATGCTTTGAGAGACATCTTTCTCTACTGTGTTGAACCATTTCATTAAAAATATCTTTCACTGGTATTACAAGCAATAGATTCAAAGCACCTCCCATCTTTTCCAAAAGATTGGCTGGTCATTTGTTCTCCATCTTTTTAAAACTCCTCTTGTTTTAGAATGGCGAATGACAAATTAATTCTGCCTCTCCTCCAGCAATACAAGTACTGGGTACTAAAAGAAAGAGATCAGACATGAAGAGGGGTGAAGATGTGCTTTAACAGATATTGCATGAGAGATATTGCACAGAGGGTGCCAATTGATAAAAATATCTGTTAACATACTGGGTAGTCAGAAATATTTTGTGTCAAATAATCCCTCTAATTTCTACCTTTTGTTAGGAAACAAGTTATCGAACCATTTTGTCCTGACATTTAGTTTGAGAATACATGTTCATGTTCAGAAAGCTGAACACTTCTGAACACTGCAAATAAACCCTTTTATGTAAACACTAAAAACAGTTACCTTTTGTGTCATCAACAAACTACATGTACGTTATGTCTCCTATTGATTTTGGGTAAAACTTGGCAAGACTTGCTAACGATATTTATTACAGCACCTGTCACAAAAAGGGAAAGTTTCCTGGAACTCTTCAGATTCTCTGTGTATAAAGTTCTGCACATTTTTCTAGGAATTGAAAAGAACACTAAATACCTACACTGTAGCTAATTTAGAAGGCATGGGGAATTATTTGCTTTAGCATACCTCAGTAACAGGACAAGAGAATGTGTACTTGTCACAAACAAATTAAGTTTTGGAAAATTCTTTTTCATATTTTCTTTATATCATTCTACTCTTGTGACATCACTTGGTTCCAATGTAGGACTGCGCATTAAATTTAATGGTAACTTTAAACATTTGTAACTTTCAAACAGATTGTCTGAATTTTTTTCAAACTTTTATTGCTTTTATACTGATCTTTCTGAAATGACTCAATCTGCATGCATGTTTGGGAGAATCTCTCCCTTTAACAGATCTCCACATCCTGTGTGTGACATGGACCATCATGTCGTTGGTTGATGGGTTGGGGGGACGATGAGAGCTGTCAACAGCACCCCTTAATTACCCCCATCTAGGCACGGAGGTGCAAAGGGAATGTTCATTAATGTCTACTCTGTCTATTCAAGGGGGGTGAAATCTATTAATTGAGTGGAATGTCTTCCATTATGGGGCGCCATCAGACAGATGGTAGAGTCGCCACGCTCAAAATTGTGCACCTACAACAGACAGGCCCCATTGAGTTTTGTTGACATCACTTTGTAAGATGTAGTACGTTGAGATGGAAAACATGGACTAGCTGATACAAGCTTGACATGAAATGCAGAGAATACTTAGGGGACTTATATATGTGCTACTTAAATTTAATTTCACCTTTTCCCCTCTATTTGTTCATGTATAAATTTCTTTATTCATTAATGTATATATCTGCCTACCCATTCATGTATAGGCATGTACAATGTATGTGTCTATTTCTGGCATAAATGTATGTACATTGTATGCATTTATTTGTTTGTTTGTTTGTTTGCTTTGTTTTGTTTTCATTCAATCATTTATTCACAGAGTTGGCCAGTTACTACAAGATGCAAATTAAATAGCCATGTGACTTAAAAATAAAAGTAGTCGCACACTACATGTATCTAACTAGAAGGATTTCCTAATACTGCCTGTGATTGCCACGGGCTGTCATACAATTCTTCAGCTGCAGTATCTTGTATTTTTCATACAGCGAGGGCAGAATAATGATGCAACTGAACAAAATTCACAACAATTGCTGGGTTAAGTGCTCCACATGTAACCATAGACACCTATGCTCAGGAAAAAATCCGACAATCAACAACTAAACTACTTGTACTAGACCTTTCTCTGAATTCAACTCCTCCAATCTCTTCCCATAGCTTGGAAGGAGTGGGCATGGTTCAGGCGAAGAAAAAACGAACCCCCCTTTTAATAAAAAAGAAAGAAAGAAAGAAACGAAAAGCGAGGAAGAGCTTCAGTATTTGCTTTCACCCAGCCGTGCTCGACTCTCAGGAGAGCAGAGTTTTGATTTGGGATTTTCTCCGTCTAGAATGTCAGCATGTTTAGAGTATTTGTCCCCTCTAGCTGATAATGTGGGTGAAAAATAAGATTTTGTTCAATTCCATCTGTGTGAAAGAAGGGGTGGGGTGGGTGGGGTGGGTGTAGGGGTAAAGAGGAGTCCAGTTTTTTTTAATTTCTTCCAAGTAGATGCTTTGTAACATACTGTACCAGCAAGAGTGGCTTAGACATGTTTTGAGTCTCTATGGGAGTCGATGGGAACCAGCAATTGTTACCGTGTCCCTGGAACTTGCTACAGCAAGGGCTGTGATACCAATATTGTGGGGGGTGGGGGGGTAACATACACACAAAACATAACAACGTAAAACAATATGAAAATATGACCCTCAAGTCTTTTACGATGGCAGACAGCTTCCTTACTTTGTTCTGAATGGGTGGCTACACATGCACGATTTTTGTAGTTCAACCAGATGTCATACGATGCCCAGCAAAAATTACAAAATAATAACAAAACATCTTTTTTTTTTTAAACAAAAAGATAATAGTGAAATATGTAAATATTTTGATCAGATAGGGATTAATCACTCTAAAACAAACAAAATAAAATGTATTATTGTCTTCTTGTTTTTGGCTTCAAGGAAAAATTGTAAATTTCATATCTTCTTTTCTTGGGTTTTCCACTGCGACAGTGTGAAACCAGCAATTTTGTGCAACACCAGCATGTCGGCAAAGAGTCAGATGTTGCGCTGGCTCAAGTTACGACACCAAACACATGCCGCTCTTTATCTAACGGCTATCAAATAAGGCCCATCCATGATGGGAATACAATATTTGCTGTCCTTGCTGTGGCAAACACAGCTTACTACAGTAGCTATCCTCAAGCTTTCTTCTACGACATCGACTGAAACATGCATATTCTGAAGCCCGGAACAGAACTCCACATTACGAATCACATGATAAGCAAAGCTAGCACACAAAGACATTGCAGTACTCTGCTGGTAATGCTAAAATGAATGGTTCTGATAATTTGCCAACAGCCCACAGAAGAACATATCTGATTCATTTCATTTGACATTGTAATTCCGACTGTATGGTATTGATTTATTTTGGCAAATTTGCCTTGAGAAAAAGGATTACAATATAAAAAGATTACAAACAACATTTCCATATTATCTAGCAAATACGTCCTACTTGATCTTCAACATGAAAAAAAAAACCCACCAAAATGAATGCTAAAGCATGGATAAAAGAGTTTGATATACTATCAGCAATGATTCATGAATTTGAAGAAAGTCCAAGTGCAAATCCATATTGAAAGTCTTGGGGAACCAAGCCATAACTGGTTTCAACATGTAATGAAGCAAGCATCCTAAAGTAGATAGCAGTATTAGTACTGATTAGTTCTTGGTAGAGGATGAAATTAACCCTCCTCAAACCATAAATCTAAACCACAGCTACCATCTCATGCAATATGAGAAGGACAGGGTTAAACATAGTTAAGGTCAACACAAAGTGAATCTGACTATAAATCATTCCACCTCTTTGAGGATAATGTCAGATGAAGCGCACTATTCTTTCACCCTCCTCTCCGAGGCAACGGATGACATCGTGTCCTTGGCGGAATAAGAGCCCGAGCAACATCATAAAAGCCTTGAAGTCCATCTCGTTTTGATTTCTTCGGGAGTCAGAAATGTGACGGAAGGAGACAATCTTTCCCTGAATCTAATCACATTCCGCTTCCTCTCAAAGATTTCAAGAGCTTGTTTGTGAGTCCCCTCCCAGCCATTTTGCCCAGGCCACTTTAAAAGAGTCTGCAAAGGTGGGGAGAACCTTGTACCGAACTAAGCCTTGACGCAGTAATGGTTCTTTTGTGAGTGTGGGGGGGGGGGGGGGGGGGAGGGTAAGGGGAGGGGGCCTGAAGGGGTCAGAAGTTCAGAGTAATGGAATCTAAATTGGAAAACTCTTAGAATGTCAAGATCTTTGAGGAGTCTGGATAAAAGAAGCTGTTAGTACATTTTCCTCTTGCCAAACAAATTGAACCTTGTTACATGCTGTCACTGATGTGAAACACAAGAGAGGAGAGGGGAATTTTTCAGCACATGGACACACATACCATATGATAAAGCCTGCCTTTACAACTTTCCAGTAAACAATTTTCAGCAGTCTATAAAATTGCCAACCTTTCTTGCAAACAGTTGATGAAAACATTAAGATATTTTCAACATCATTTATATTCTAATAGAGGAGTGAAATTACCTGGATAAGGACACTCCAATAACAAAATGCTTTCTTTTGAGAATCTTGACCATTTCAAAGAACAGTGTGAATTCAGACAGGGTGTGAAAGAGATGCTGGATGGTTACATGAGAACTCTGCAGCATACATATTTTGTAGAAACAGCCAATGAAACAAAATCCTCACACTCCACTCCTTTCCCCACCTGCGTAGCATTTACAGGGCATGGAATACAATGTACATGAAACAGCCAAATGGCTCCTCGATGCTATCATAAAGACATCTGCAATAGAATTACACCATAGCAAAGTTCATCAGAGATCAATTTCTTCAAGACAATGTCTGGTAGCGTGAGAAAATGGTCCCAATGCTCTCCCTCCCCCCACACTCAGCAGTTATGCAGATGTCCTCGCCTTGTGTATAAAACAATATGGCTGCTTGGATAACTATTTGAGTATAATGATCCCATCACCTTCTTTTCTTCCAGCTTCACTCTCATTTCTTTCACGCCTTTTGACCTTCAACATGATGAAAGAACGAGGGCTGATACTTGAGCTGTTTTTCCCACAAGCATCATCGGGCATGTAGGTTAATCTAATCTTAGCCAGAAAGAATTAGACACTGATATCTCACCATCACCATGCAAATTGAAGTGATGTTATACCCCCAAAAACAAAATTACTGCAATAGATTGTTCCTACATGCGTGCCTGCCAACCTTGAAATTCAGGAAAATAGGAATAACTGGGAGAAAATAATGCAAAAAAGAAGAATTTGAACCCATTTCCCACATATTACTGTCAGTGTGCTGTTCACACAAGCCACACAGAGCAAATTTTCCAAAGAGAAAAATCAAGCTAGAATGATTTTTGCACTGCAATGCACATCATGAGAGTTAACCATTCATTCTTGTGTCCAAGCACAGCAGTTTTTTAACTTTAATGTTAATCATAAATGAAATTGATTTGAAGGTTTGTATGATGCTATATGTAGAGACTTGTCTTGTATCAAAGCACCATGAATGGATATTAAATGAATGTGTCAGAGCACTACTCAGAACAAATCGTATCTACAACATACTAATCTTTTGCTTAACCCTGTCTGTGCCTGAGACTTTGGACAGTGTTTACAATGCTATGGGGGTTTCTGTACCATTCAGCACTCAAAGCTAAGTCTTAAAGGACAAGTTCACCTTCATAGACATGTGGATTGAGTGAATGCAGCAATACTGACAGAACACATCAGCAAGAATCTAAGGAAAATTGGACAATCCGTTTAAAAGTTAAGAATATTTGAAGTTTCTGCTTAGTCACTGCTGGATGAGAAGACTACTACAGCTTGTGATGTCACATGTGTACAACTATATAAAGAAAGTATAAGGAAAATTCGAGATATTTTCACTTTTCTCGCTTAATAAAAGAGCACTTGACTTCCCTCTTTCAGAAGGCAAGGGGAATAATATTACCCTTAACATACTTCAGTGACGAGTCGAGGAAACGTGCACTTTTCTCAAAAAGTAAAATTTTGTGAAATTCTCTTTATATTTTCCTTATATCGTTGTACGCACGTGACATCATACACTCTAGTAGTCTTCTCATCCAGCAGTGACTGTGCAGTTACTTTAAAGATTCATAACTTCTGAACGGATTGTCTGATTTTCCCCAAACTTTCACTGATGTGTTCTACAAATATTGCTGCATTCACTCAATCCACATGTCTATGAAGGTGAACTTGTCCTTTAAACTTTGCATAGAGAATAGTGAAAGCATTCTATAATGACTCTGAGACAAATGCATATCTGTGAACGTCTAAACGCTATGCTCTAGAGGGTGTGGCTGTTAACGCATGAGGCGCGTGGAGCGCACAACGGGCGTGTAAACAATCCTGAGCAATCAAAAGTGAAGGACGTGGCCCATTCTAGGTAACTGCGAAGACATGAAGCCGAGTGGAATAAAACAATTTATGATATTTCTCCCAAAGTATCCATGCGCATGCAACGGAAATTGACAAGATGCCGTCAAGCCCATCACCGCAACATGCTGGCCGCATAATCACATGCACAAATATCCCTCTGCTGGGGGTGATTTACTGTCGCTGCCAAACACTTGCTCCATCCATGTTACACTGGATGCATTATGTTTGACACATCCTGTCTGCGTTTCTATCTCCTGGCCCAAATCTACGCCTGCCACTGTGATTTCAAATGCTTGTCTGCTTTCACTGCAGCGACTACAGATGTAAAAAAAAAATAATAATAATCAGACAGATTTGATATCAGGCTAGCTGAGAGATTATTGTGGATCATTATGATCGAGGTCCAGGAATAATGAAGCTTGTAGAGCATAAAAAAAAAGAATAAATAAATAGATAAAAGCAAAGAAATGGTTAATAAACAGGATAAAAAATTTGATTTCGATTTGATTCTCGATTGGAAAATCACATCCAAGAGAAGCTGGTGGAATTTGTAGGCAATCATTAAGAATCGTGCTGCCCCTTCTGTTCTCAACATGTTGAAATACAAATGAGTAACTACACTTACATTTCATGGACAAAAATTTAAAGAGAAAACAGATCAGTTTGGACATAATTGGAGAGTATATGAGATATAATTCTGTGTGATCTATAAATAAATGTAAAGAAATATTGGTGAAAAAAACACAAATAACATTCATTCTATTCTTTCCTTTTGCAATATTCACAATGGTGTGAAACGTGACATGCTGTTTATAGATAACCCTAGCAATGGGCTGACAGGCTGACCTGCGATCATTTGAATGTTGAAAAATGGGTGTGTATGTCGTTTAACAAGGATTTTCGAATGTTTGTTTTATTTTACTCTTACTTGACTCTTTGTATCTAAGATGTAACAATACTGCCTGGCTGAAAGAAAGCCATGGACAAAATATCTCAATTTTAATCCTTGCCGTTGTCCATTGTCATTTGCATTGCTGAGATGAATCTGCGTATCAGGAATACATGCCTGGATCTTCAACATACCGGTACTAGTGACCCCCACCCCCACCCCCCCCACCCCCCATGCAGGCAGCAAAGCACTAACAGGTATCCATCTTTTCCTAGACATGCAATGGGGTAGAGGTTGATAGGCTAACCCACGGATTGCCACCTTGTGGTCTTTGGACACAGTGCATGCACATCAAGGGGAAATCAACCCAGGCATATCTTGGGTACCGAGAATTGGTTAAAGAAACTTTGTACCATGGTGGTTGTGTAGTGGTGGTGATGGTGGTGGTGGTGGGGGGATGAAGTGGGGGTGGTAGAATGGTATTGGTAGAAAAGGAAGAGGAGGAGGGGAGAGGAAGGAAAGGGCAAAACAGATGGAGGGCGGAATGGTACAATTGTAGGTGAGGAAGGGTAAAGGGGAAGGGTTGGAAGAGCAAGTTTTCATTCTCATAAGGAAGGAAGGAGAAGAAAGATGACGGAAATTGAGAGAGAAGAATGAAGAAGAGGCAGACAGAGAAGCAGAGTTTGGGAAGACGGGTGGGAATTGTGGTAGGATGATGGGAATATGAAGGAGAAGAAAGGAGAGACGGGGGAGACAGAAGGAAGAGGCAAGACAAGAAAGGGTTAAGGATAGATGGGAGAAGGAAAGTAGGGAGTAGGAGGGGTAAGGAAATATGGTAAGGATGAGGAATATATTGCATGCTATGGAGAGATGAAAAAAGGGGGAGGGATGAGGAATGAAGTGTGGATAGGGGTGGGGGAGGTAGAGTGATGGCATGATGCAGATGAGATGGAATCAATGTTTTTACTCTCAAGGTGGTAATCATGATGGGACCAGAGATGGAAACAGCAAGGGGAGGGGATAAAAGGAGGGAGAAAGAGTCAACTCAGGAGCTGACCCAGGGAGAAAGAAAGGAGGGTAAAGTAAGGAAGATGCAAGAAGGCAAGGGAGAAAAGAAGGGAAAGATATATACAATGCACAGGAAAAGAAAAAAGAGAGGGGTATGGGAAGGGGGCAAGGAAGGAAGTGGGAGGTAGGCAAGCAGGGGAACGTAGGCAGATGGGGGGGGGGGGGGGGGGGGGGCACGATGCACAGGAACCGGCATCAAGGGTTTCGCTTTCAGGATGGTAGCCATGACAAGAGGCCCGAACCATTCTCTCATGCCACTCACGGCAACATAGACTGAAACACTTGGCGTGACAGCCGACCCGGGCGACTTGCCGTCCAGAGACATGAGAACGAAGTTCTGCGGGATTGCGAGTGGTTCATGGCATCAAAACTTTGTAGCCAAGAGTGACAACTGAATCAATAATCAGGCAGTAATCTCCAATTTGGCTTATCAGACTATCTAGGTATTCTCCTTTTGCCAAGAGCGACATCAATTTTAGCAGATTTCACCAGATTTCTGTTAAACTTCAGCTCCCTATCTCTCCTTTTAAACAATCTAACAAATTCAATCACCAAGAAGTTTGTACTTGGTAGGAGTGAATTACTATTTATAGTGCATTCTCCCAAATTTGACCCTACATTGCTAAAAATATGCATCAGTGGAATCAGAATTTCTGGGAAAATCAGTTTGCCTCAATCAGACACAAATCAAGTTATGCAGAGTTGGCCTACACGGAGAAGGTAGCAAACATTTACAGCGGAGGTTAAACATAGCTCCGTGAAAATTTTCTCTCCAATTTCTCACAACTTCGAGAGTTTCCACACTCTCACGTTACTGAACCGAATGTGATATGTGATAATGATTGCAAGTCACAATGCCGCTCTCCAAAAAACAGCCAACCTCTAGCAGCTGGGAGGTTGTGGGGTCACCATGGTTACTGCCGCTAAGGTTAGGGTCAGGTGGTTTCAGTTTTAGATGTAACGCCCTCCTCTCCTGACAGCTCCTGTATCTCTACACGTTTATCTTCACATGAGTCGGGTGGATTTTACATCGGTGCTGAAGCATATGTACTCTTTTGGCCTCTCCATTCATACTGGTGTCTAAGTTTAAAGGACAAGTTCACCTTCATAGACATGAGGGTTGAGTGAATGTAGCAATATTAGTAGAACACATCAGTGAGAGTTTGAGCAAAATCGGACAATCCTTTAAAAAGTTATGAATTTTTGAAGTTTCTCCTCAGTCACGGCTGGATCAAAAGACTACTATGGCTTGTGATGTCACATGAGTACAATGATATAAAGAAAGAATAAAGAAAATTCAACATATTTCCATTTTTCTAGCATAACAAAAGAACACTCAACTTCTCTCTTTCAGAAGGCAGGGGGAACAATATTACCCTTAACATACGTCAATAGCTAGTCGAAGAAGTGTTCACTTTATTCAAAAAGTAAAGTCGTGTGAAATTCCCTTTTTATTTTCCTTATATAGTTGTACGCATGTGACATCATACACTGTAGTAGTCTTCTCTTCCAGCAGTGACTGCGCAGATACTTCAAATATTTGTAACTTTTGAACGGATTGTCCAATTTTCCTCAAACTTTCACTGATGTACTCTACTAATATTGCTGCATTCTCTCAATCCGTATGTATATGAAGGTGAACTTGTCCTTTAAACAAGCACAAGATGAATCCCTCAGTGATCTATCACTTGGTCTACTCCCACTTCGTCTAATAGCCATTTAGTCTCAACCCACATTGTCTAATCCCATTTCGCCTACAACCAGTTTGTCTAATGACCATTTAGTCCAATTGCCACTTTGGCTCATTACTAGTTGGTCTACTTTCAGATGGGCTTTGCCCATTTCGTCTAAATACCCATAGTTTATCAGACAAAATGGGAAAAAGTCCAAGGAGAGAAAAATTGCAATTGGACCATCTGGTCATTAGACAGCATGATAATTAGCCAAACTGGGCTTTAGAGTAAGTGAGAATTGGACCAAATGGGAATAAGACAAAGTTGATACGAGACTAAATGAGCTTAGACGTAGTGGTGTTAGAAGAACTGGGAAGTAGACCATCTGACAGTAGATCAAGTGGCAACTAACCAGCTCCTTTGCTTTTATTTTCTAAGATTATATGCTCCTTTCCCTAGAGCCATGCTTATTTCCAACCCACTACTGTTGTCAAATTCCTATCGTGCATCTCAACCCACTTCTGTTGTCAAATTCCTATCGTGCATCTGAGAAGCACACACTGAGGATCAAAGAGAAGTGAGACATCCAAACGTTTTAAGCCTTTTTTCTTTACTTTAGGGCAGTTTGGACAGCCTCCAGTCTCTACATTCATAAATTAAACCATCTTGACTCATACACATGACATTTTGGTCATGACTTGAGTGAAATGGTATTGAGTGATGCTCATCCTTACTTAACATAGCTTCAAGCTGAGCTATGTTCCTGTATCCCATGAAATATGGAGTTATAACCTTTTTTGGTTTATGGCTTCATTGCAAACTGCTTTAAAAATAAATCACTTGTATCTTGGTAAATGTGTCCCAATAACCCCACTGAAGTTTATCTAATACGAGTTTCCATCTTTATGTTGATAATTGGAGAATTGGCCTGTGCAAAGGTTGTAACTATCTTTCTTTACCAAGTTAAGGAAGCTTGAACATGATCAATGATGCTTCATCTTGTCTTATGTGCTCATCTCTCACAAGTGGGCCTAAGGTAAATTTTGAATCCATAATGGGTCAGAAAGAAACCTGAAAAGTGCTTGGGCACTGGTTTTCAGAAAATTGTACAACTCTTAAGATTTCAGGAACCAATGACATTAGCAGATGCACATTGTATAGAGTAGATGATTCTTTAATCTTTGTCCACTTTAATATTTCAGGTCAATACTCCTGCACTCCAATTTGACATTTTCATCACTTTTTCCTCAATGCTAATCCCTGCTGCTATAATCCGTTTCGAGAATTACCATGACATACCTTGTCCTCTCTGCTATTATTCTTCAGAATCAAACTTGTTTCAGCCTTCTTCCTTGCCTTGCTTGGGCCTCCTTGCTCCATAGGGCAATAAGTCAACTACACCTCCTTGTGCAATCTCCATTACGCATATCGTAAGGCTGCGGGATTTTTCTTACTGAGGGATTTCCCCCGCCCCCTTTATGAATTAAAGGCCATGCTCATAGCAATGTCATTTTGTGTCGCTGGGGTGGCAAGACCTTGTATCTCAAATTTTGATGAAAATTGCTTTTTTGGATTAACTGTTAGATAATCAGTCAAGTGATGTCCTGTCTAAATCCTGGCTTACCTCAAAAATTAAGCCATCATGGCATGTCAAAGGAAATGCAATCTCATTTGCTATAATGCCTTGACTACTATGTTTTCTCGCTGTCTTGAACATTTGACCATTTTGAGATAGAGGTCTTGTCGCCCCAAAAGATCAAAAGATCTACATTTCGTAAATGCCTTGCAGATTTCCTTCTCTAATAGATATTGTATCAAGTATAATTAGTTTTCTATGTTAGAAAATATATGATGTACGTTGTATTTAAATATTAATAGCCATTTCAACCAACCATGTAATAATTTTTCGTTTGTGTTTAGCTTTTAGTATGAAGATCAAGGTGACCAATCTCGACTAGCACGTGTGCTAACTTTGGGTTTCCTTGTTAACAACAACTTTGTAGAGTTACGCTACATGTATCACATTTAAATCTCAAATGTCTTTATTTAATCATGTTATTGTAAAGGAGTAATAGATAAGTATTTTTTTTCATATATGTATGTAAATACAATTGTGTAATGATTGAAAATGTACATGTTCAAATGTTGTTGCTAATAAAACTTCAAACCTCAAACTTCAAACTCCAATAGTGATACATATAGCTAATCATTTACATCCATTTTTCTAAATATTACAGAATTTTCTTTTTGTTCTTTTTAACTCCTCCTTTGACTGCGTAAGAGAAATTGGTGAATGATTCTGAAGGACTTACCGTGAAGAGATTTGATTTCCTTCTCGACTTTCTTGTGAAGTTTGGGGTACTGCTGGGGCTGGGTTGGAGCGGGCCCCTGTCGGAGCCGTGGTTGGAACCCTGGCTCCCCTCGCGGATTGAGTCCCTGCTCCCCTTGCGGGAGCCCATGGATCCCGTGCCCCCTTGCCCCTGGCCCTGGGCGTGCTGGTGCTGGCTGTTGGAGTGGTTGGCACTGGGCGCCGACAGCGAATTGGGGCCTGGGAAGGGGCCCGACCCCGGGAAGGGGTTACTCCGCCCCGAGTGAGGGGTACTGGGGAGGGAGTTTGAGGAGTTTGAGAGGGACACCATCGGGTGATAGTGCTTCTTCTCCACTATTAATTGGGCGGCTGCAGTGGTAAGTGAATATGAGGGGAAGAACACACACACAAAAACAATTTGTTACAAGTGAACATAGAAATCTTTTCCTCTACTGTCAATATGCTTTACATTTCATTGAGATATCACTTTCTTTTCAAATGCTTGGAATTCCTTTCAAACTACCATATCATCACAAGAACAATATTAATGAGTTTTGCTGATGGGAACAGCACTGTAATGGCTTTCTAATTGCTGTGCTAACTGCAAACAGAAAGTGTTATTTTTGGTTAATTACATGTGTCAACCCTGCAATTACAGTAATCAAGGCCAACGCTGTGTGAATGAAAAAAGAAAAATCCATAGCGTAAAAGCCATGCCTCATCTGCTAGAGGAGTCTGAGGTCCAGACATGGTTGTTTCACTTCCTCACTTCCATCAATGTAATACATATAATCTTAGCATTGGTAGCCTAATTTTCAGAAGAGGTGATTAATCATACACACATACATATGTACAAAACACAAACCTACTTTATCTACTTCTTGGGCTATCATTACAGATTTCTGGCTTCTTTTCTTCTATGGTGTAAAACCTCTAGTTTAGTTCTTTTCCCTTTTTGCATCCAAAAATCAAGCCACTCCTTTCTCTTCATTTAGCCACTGGGGCCTTTCAGTTTTGACTCATCAGCACTTCTTTTTTTTTTCTCTACGTGTTCCCCTATTTATTTTCCCCGCATTACTGTCCCAGTCATCAATTCTGAATTTGAAAATTCTCTGTGAATCGAGACAGACCATCCCTCCAGATGATCGGAGATAGAACGAGCAGTCGATGGCAAAACCAGTCTGGTGCTCTGGCTATTAACACATGGTAAAACATCTTGTTCTTAATGGACACTAACTGCTGTGGGGAAAAAAAAATAATAATGGTTGGTGGGATTGCTTTGAACTGACATCCTTACTGTATGTGAATACATGATTGTAAAGGGTGTGGTGTATTATTAAAAGGAGAAAAGAGGAGGTGAGAATAAGTATATTGTATATATGGATATACCATTGCCATTTGAACCTCTTCACAACTCCCCACTTCACAAATACACCAAATATAACAGAAGTCCTGTTTTTGGCAATCATTCAGTTTAAAAAAAAAAAAAATCTACAAAGAGTTACGAACAAACTGTTAACACTACAATGACGGATATATGTTTAAATTTTAAAAAAAAAGGGTGAGATTTTGGTAATGGTTAGTGAAAGACATATAAGAGGATGGCAGGGTCACCTTATCTATGATTTGTGACTGTGACCAATATCAATATTCCCTAAAAATAAAATCAAGGTATAAGAAATATATATACTACATATTACACACATTTACATATCAATACATCTCTCTTTCTATCTTTTTGGTATCTTCCCTTTAATATTTGATTTCACCAAATTCATCATTGGCAATCCTTTCATGAAAAAAAAAATGATCTTAATCTCTTCACACTTAGAATTAAAGTAATTTTTATGCTTCAAATTAGGTGTAATCTCCACTGTGCTTAAAATAAAATGATGGCACAGTAGTGTACTCTCTCTACGAACTTACAGTTTGGTGAATGACATCTGGCCTAAAAAATGATTAAAAAAAAAAAGAAACAGTGGTATCAAAAAAGCTTGACAATAATTCCAACACACTGTTTACAGGGTTACTGGCTACGTTGAACTTGGGGCCCTTCTACCAATTTTGAAAATACTGATCCACATCACATCGAGAGGTGCGTGACAAATCCACCATATTGTAGAATTGGCACCAAAAAAACTGGCCCATTGATGATGGCAAGTTTATTGGAAACACACCTTGCGGTGTAATCAGGATCACATTACACCTCAACTTTTGAACATCTACAGAAGGAGAAACTGAAGTTTAACAGCATCCACAGACCCATAAAGATCACTCGGCAAAAAGAAATGTAATGGTTTAATTTTTTTTCCCCCCCTGACCACTCACCATCTTGGAAGACTCGTTCCACGTTGAGTCCATACATTGCACATGTTTCAAAGTAGGGGCAGCGCTTGAGGTCCGCGGCCAGCTTCTTCGCCTTCGTGTCGTCTATGAGCCGTGGCGAGCTCTGCGTTAGCGCATCTGCACGGGAAGAAGAGAATGGGCGATGGAAACAAAATAATGAGCGTGCGAGACAGGTCGAGTGAATGGGGCAGTTTAGTGAAAGTGAGAAACAGGAGAATCAGAATTTAAAAAAAAAAGAGAGAGAGAGAGCCAGTGATAATGGAAGGTGTCTGGTAAAGTCATCGGAAGAGCTGGGGTGGAACACCCTGCTCTGGTTTTGATGTTGGTGTGGTGGTAAATCTACCTTGACTGGAGTCACTGATCATACACACGAGTCAAGGGCAAGTACATTGTAATACATCAGAGGAAAGGATGACAGGACACACAAAAGACACTGTTAAAATGAAAGTGTGTATGAGAGAAAAGGAGGTACAGAGAGAGTGTGTGAAAAGGATGGGAAGAAATTGACAGCCTGGAAGAGTGTTCAGTTCAGTCTGATGCCTATTTCTCTACAGTATAAGATAAAAGAGAAAAGCAAATCTACAGCACTCCAGGTTTACTATTGGCAGTCAAGATGTTTTTGTTTTGTTTTTTGTCAGCAAGTTCCTTAGCCCTTTTAGAATAATTTGTCACTGAAAATGCATCCACTGTACCATGTCTAATCAGTTCTGGCATCTTGGCGAGACAATATATGTATGAGAACATTCAGCATCAGACACATGCATGGCAGGCGTTCAATTCATGCAAATTCTCTTAACATCTTCTCTACATTGATGTCCCCCCCCCCCCATTATTGCCTTCGAATTCAGCCGAAAACATGCAAACTCTCCCCTACCCCCTTCAATTTTGAAGATACAACTTCCTGTACTGCATTCACATCAATCCAGTCTTTTCCATCAATCTCATAATCTATCCAATTCTTGCCACAAACATAAAAATGTATTTTGGGCTTTATATTCTCTTCCATTGACCTCACCCTGTGAGTCAAGCTGGGTGTCTCACACCTGTCCTTTGTAATCATGAAATAAAAAAAAAGAAAATGCGCACTACCAGGAGCAGAAGTTGAAGAATAACTCTTTCAGGAATTCACAGCAGGTACCTTGTTGTACCACATAGGCAGCTCTTTTTATATATCCCTGCTATGGTTTAACACGAGGGAACCCTACAGAAAGTACAAGTACAGTTTTGAGGGGAACTACTCCATACACCGTATATGAATTCATTCTGTCTAGATTTAATGAAACAAACTCCATCCCATTGATGAGTATACGGCAGAGCTAACTGACAAAAAAAATATTGTTAACAAACGTTTTTGAACATCATAGCTCTATAAAATAAAAACGGAAAAACAATTGTAATAACACTCGTTACTGTTTCATTTTGTCAATGTTATGGCCAGTGTACTGTACTAAATCATGAATATAGACCTCTGATATATGTCTGCAGTTCTTCTTGTATTAGCAATATCTAATGAGACCTGTATTGGTGACCTTTAAAGATTGTCCATCAACAAAATCCAGTTTGAGAGTCAAACTGTAACCCTGTCTCATCCTGTCACAAGGATATTACTCACTAAACTTCAGAAATACTCTTTTACAGAGACACAACTCAAACAACAGGAGGTGTTGCTAATAACAGAGGACTACAAAATGTACACTTTGTACATGTTGCATGTACACAACATCAAGCATACATTTTGCGCATAGAACCACCAGCTTGGGGTAAATAAAGAAACAATCCTTGAAAGTGGGTGCTTCAAAATCATTGAAGTACAGAAACAATTAATCAAGATATCCTAGCGATTGCATGTAAACTCACAGATCTAAGGATGACGAAATAACGAAGGCAACAATGATTATAACAATATGGTAATAACAACAATAATTGTAATAACTGCAACAGTATTTATTGACTCTAATAGTAATATTGTTAACAATAACTGTGACAATTCATGAAATTCTTCTGTCGAGATGTTTTTCACTGCAACTGATTGACAAATTGCCCTACATCGAAGGGCAATTTGTCAATAAGTTGCAACGAAAAACTGTGACAATATACAGCATTGACGTTCAATCACTACTCATTTCAAAGCATCTGAAAACAATGTTTTACACAATAACAAAAAATGAAGCAAACCCCTGAAACTTCACAGTTGTGTTGCATCTAATGAAGTACCATATTATGTAAACACTAACAGAAAACAGCAAAGTGCATTGCACTCACCTAGAAGGATTTCCCTAACAGAAAGTCACAGAGTCAAGCATTAGAGACATTAAATATGGTCTCGAAGAATGAAGCACTGAAGCACTGAAGCATGAAGAGAGAAGCACAGACCTTGACTATGAAAGTGAAATCATGCTTCTCCAGCACAGGACTGAAGGGGGGGGGGGGGGCTACTTTAAACGAGGCCTGTTTCCCAAATAAGGTCAAGGCTGACTAGAAACACGGCAAGACAGCAGTTTGTCTCCAGGGTACTGTGTGTGCTTTATCCAAGGAACAATACATGGAAGACACCTCCCCCCTGCCCCAAGTGAACAAAATCCAGGGGTGCACACGTATACATTTGAATTACCATGGTATTTTGCTGATACCATTCTCATTGGCAAAATACCTAACTACTAGATACTGCTGTTATTCATTTGGTACCATTCTGAAGATCACGCTGATATTTTCAGGGGAAAAACAGGGCATCAGAAGTCGTGCTTTCGTGCAAATGCGCCGTCGACAAATTGTGGAATCCATGCATGCATCAGCGGGTCTTTCTGACAATGTAATTGTGCAAGAATTGTAAAGTATAAATACTACCATGGTATTTATGGTAAGCACTGCGCATGTTATCGTCGCTGGGGTGACAAGACCTTGTATTGTATCTGAAATTTTGGTGAAATGACTTTTTTGGATTAATGGTCAAATAATGGGTTAAGTGATGTTCTGGCCAAATCCCAAGTGTCTTACTGACTCCAAAAATGAAGCCACCACGGCATGTCAAAGGAAAGGCTATCCCATTTGCTACAGTGCTTTGGCAACCATGTTTTTTGGCTCTCCTGAACATTTTACATTTTGTAGATACAAGGTCTTGTCGCCCCAGCGACAATATATCTCCTAAGGGCAGAAGACAGGAAGTGTGTCAGGTAATGTGGAGAATACACGGCTGTATGATTGGTAGTATGTCATGACGAGATTTACACTCAATCTCCCATGCACACTTCGTTCAAAGTTTGAATTACCACCCTAAACAATACAATACATCCCAATGTATTTTGTGGTATATTTGCATTCACACCAGGATTTCTCTGGAAATAACGCGCGAAATACCTCACTATTAGAAATACCACAGGATTTCACCGTCAATGTGCATGCACCCAAAGACGAACCCCTTGAGTAAACCCCTGGGGAACAAAAAAGCCCTTGTACCAGAACATCACATTACATACAGAGATGACAGAACCCAGTGATCCCTCTCCCCTCTGTATAAGGAAACTACCCAAACTCCACAAATATCCAAACTAAGGAAAGCCTGGATCAGGCTGTCATACTTTCCATGTGATCAACTTTCTGTCACATGACCTGACCTTTAGTGACAGGGTCATCTCTGAACGAAATCTCAAAGTTCTTTTTTTCTTTTTCATCCTTTCAAACATCTTCAGTAAATGCCATCAGAACCTCTTTCTCTCCCCCTTTTTTTTTTTGTTCGTGGGGAGTTCTGTTTTCTTTTGCACAAAAGAGTAATTCATTACCGATGCAGCGCCAGCTGAGCACTGCAGTCTGAGGTAAAGCAAGATTTGCTTTCATGAGCCCTGGATTTGTACATGGCACAGAAAGCTTACTTAAAAGGCAGAACTTGTCAAAAACCAAGGTGATGGATGGTATAAATTTGAGTAACATTTAAAAAAAAATCATCTTAGAGGGGAATTCCAGCCCATTTAAAAGTTGTCTGATAAGAAAGAGTAAACTCTTACAAGCCCAACAGCGAAAATTTGATAAAATTTTGATGGAAATGAAGGAAGTTATGAAATTTTGAGGTTTTGCTAATGATGATGTCATGACCTTACAGCAGAAAATCTGAATTTTTCAATTCTTTTACAAAATCAATGGAAAGTTGTGAGGTGATGCCGTCATCAGCTCATTCATTTGCATATTCATATCAACTGTTAAACTGCTCATTGAAACTGTTTCTTTGCAAAATTTAGCAAAACATCAAAAGTGGATAAGTTCCCATGCACACGAAGGTCACCACGACAGTTACACCTCTCTCAGTCACTTCATATGTGGCTTCGGTGCGCAGTGATTCTCTCTATGAACAGACTCAGAAGGGTAGGTCCTATAGTTGAAGAGCTTCAGGAGCACTCCTGGGCCAAACTTTGTGTATAAATGAGGTATCAGAGACTAGGAGACAGCTATAGATCAGCCTTGTCTCTCTAAAAATATCTCTAGCAGTCCCCGTCACTGCTCCCTCGAAAAGAGTCACGATCAGGTGATCGAATGATAACGCCTCACAGTTTCCATGGCCGTCTCCATTCACCTCGATGCACTTCATGCAGTAAAAGGGGGACAAGAGATTCTACCCTCTCAATCTATTATGACTATGGGCAAAAAGAGCATCACTATGCCAGTGTGGTTATCTCCACTATGAGTGAGAAATCCTCATGACTTGGCAGAATAACATACAAAGATGGACAATGTCGCCCCAAAATAGTGCCATCTGGCAGTTAATGGTCATATTCATGACAACAGATGGTTCTCTGATAATTTTCTATAATGTGATACAAACCTCCTCCCCCCAAAAACAACAACTCATAAGCCTTATTGAGATGCCGAAATGATTAGACAAGTGTGAAAAGGTTACAGAAGGTGTATACGAAAAAGTACAGTCAAACCTGTCTTAGCTGCCACCTCTCTATAGTGGCCACCTGCCTATAATGGCCACTGAAAAATCCCCCAGACGAAATTACTGTATTGTGGACCCTTTATATAGCTGCCACCTGCCTAAGGCGGCCAGCGGCCACTCAGTTTGCATCCCGTGGTGAATATCTACCTGCGTATAGCGGCCACAAAAATTTAGCTAAACCATTAAATCAGCCATGAATATGATGTCTTTTACGCTCATTGCATGAATTCTACCGAGTCCTAGCTCAGTCACAATCACACAGACACCAGTGACAAGATTAATGCAGCTCTTTGCCACGAAAAGCTGTCTTACTACTAACTTAACTAGATTAGATCTAGGCTTCCCAGGGTTCCCACAGAAATTTGAAAACAGAATTCCATGACTTTTCCATGACTTTTCCATGACTAAATTGCTGCTTTCCATGACTTCCTTTCTGGAACGGTTTCCAAAATCAGACACGTTATGATGGCCTCCACCTCCCCTCACAGCCATCCGTTCCACCCACTATCGTACTCATGACATGTACATCTATTATCATTAGTATATGTCCCGGGAGTTATGTAGAATTTGGGATGTCACAAAACTGGGAAATATGGAAATCATAAACACCAATTATAATAGCAGAGTATGATTACAGAGTATGAGAGTTGCGAGACACGACAAACTGGAAAGCTGCCATAGCCAAGAGGTAAATGCAATTCCATGACTTTTCTATGACTTTTCACAAATTTTCCAAATTCCCTGACTTTTCCCTGACTTTCCATGACCACAAATTTTTCCAGGATTTTCCAGGATTTTCCATGACTGTGGGAACCCTGCTTCCGTAATGCCACCCTGAATAGATTCTACAAAGAAAAAGACGACTCCTAATAACATCTTAGAATTTTACTTTAAATGCTGACTAATTAGTGTTTAAGTTCCTTTGAATAAGGACAATATGGTACTTGTCTGGGTATTGTTTGTTATTTACGTAAGCTTCACACATTATCAATCTCCATCGAACTCAGCACTCGTGAACCCCGTTCATGCAAACCGGTACGAAACAGAGCAGTTCCTCAGGCCCGAAATGTTGTTCTTAAAATCAAAAGAACAGAAGCAGGCAAAGAAAAAAAAATAAAATGAAGTGAATTGTTCAACAAAAATCCCCATAATAGCTGCACATACAAACTTATTTGCTGGTTGTTGTTTTTTTTTGAAGAATAACACTTTCTGCTATTATAAAATGCAAGTGTTGAAATTCAAAATGGCCACCATCCTGTCCATAGCAGCCACCTGTCTATAGCGGCCACTTATGTTGTTTCCCTTGGGTGGCCGCTATAGACAGGTTTGACTGTATATCACTTAATGAACTTTCCATGATGGAATTAAGGTGGGATGAGTAATTCATACGTCTCTCATTCCCCCCCCCCCCCCCCCCCCGTCTTTCCAAAACTACTTACATATTGAAATGGGATAAAAAAAAGAAAGAAAATGAAAGAAGGAATTCTTCTCTTTTTACTGCCAAACCAGGGCCATAAATTGTACGTGTATGATAAAGTAGAGGAGTTGAAAAACTAAACCCTTTGTATGTTGACTGTAATTAAATGAATAATTTTGTGACACAAACTTAATATTCCATTGAGATTACCTAGTACACACAGCCCTACAGGACTATTTAGCCTCTTTGCCATGCTGCACAATTGTAAACTACAATGCGAGCTGAATGTGCTAAGTGAATTTGGAACAGCATTAAAAGCCATGACACAGTTTATTGTTGATTGGATTATATGGTAATGCTGTTTAGAGTGCATAATGCAATAATGTCATACCAGTTCATAAATGAGGCATGTATACTAGGAACGCACATGGAAGGCTGAATTTGTTCCCATGAATTTTTGGATGGCTTCATATCGCAAACCACTACAGTAGACTCCTAAAATAAAAGTCCCATGGCAGACACTGTTTGGATTACCCAATGGCATGTTCTATGTCTCAGCTGCCATTCACTGGAATGTATACCATAAATCAACCTAAAACAATCTCACAAAGGGAGGGGGGGGGGGGAGGGTGGTGGAAGGAAAAATTCTTGAGTGGAAAACCCCACTACTACACGAACATCTACAAACAGCTGATGTTACTACATAAAACTTTGCTATCATTCTCACATCTACGGATTTCTTGCAAATGTTTGCTATCCTTCTCCTGGCATACCTGTTCACTATCTCTTTGTCCTTGCGGTTTGCACCCAAAGCTGTTTGCTTGGTCATATAGTTCAAGATGATGTACATTCCTTACTATAATATAATCCTGCTGATAAATGGCATCATCTAAGAAGTCAATTTTAGTTACGGAGCACCAGCTGCTTGTGAAATACTGCCATGCATACCATGTAGGGCAGGGTGTTACAAACCCACTTTCCTGCTCGCTTGGGGCAACTATAAAACTTACTGTCAGGCAAGCAAATTGAATGGGCATTTGCCTGTCAAGAAGTGCGGGGCACTTGCCCAAATGTCTATTCTGGCAAGTCGGAAAAATACAATGTAGTTCGAATATTGCAATGCCCTGCATGGATGTTGGAGCACGTTTTATACAAGATGCACAGCTAAGAAAGATGATAACACAGGTGGACAGAGCAGATTCTTACACTTCCTTCCCTTTTCTCCTTCAGCTCCTCCTCCTCCTCCTCCTCTTCTTCTTCTTCTTCCTTCTCCATCTCCTTCTCCTCTTCCTCTCACCACAAATTGCACAGACAAAGTCAAAGTCGGCAAACCTAGCCAGAAGCTAGGAGTCTGGATAAATGTGCACTACCTCTGACATTTGCGGAAATGCTAAATCAAATCAAGGATTTATTGATGTACTGTAGCTCCGGACACCACCTCCCAAAGGGAGCGGACTGTCCAAATCAATGAAAGCCAGCTACGGGGATGTACAATAATATATTACTCTGTACTTACGTGTGAGGATAGGCATAACAAACAAAATATCCTGGAGGATTTTCTTCTTTTTGAAGTGACAACCCACATACAAGAACACACAAAATACACTTAAAAGTTATAATCTCATGAGATATTTGTTATTAAGGGTTGTGAGTCCTTTACTTGGTAAATTTAGCGCCAGGTGACTTCGAATGAGCATGCCAGCGGTGTCTTCTGGGAGACTTTACGGACAAGGATAGACTTGTGCGTCTTGCCAGAAATCACACATTGCTCCTGACGTCACAATGTAGCGCAGACCGATGCAACATAATGTCAAACTGACATATGACGGTCCATTTTCAGGTTGCAGACAGTGGAAAGCTTTTGTCTACTTAACCCATAGAGGACAGTTTGATTTTGCCACAACACGCATTTCCCATAGACGCTTGCCCAAGTATACTCGGGACTCGTCCTCAATGGGTTAATAAGGCCGTACAATGCAAGCACGGGATGTTCTTGTCGGATACAAGTGATAATTCTAAGAAAGCATTATAAGTGCTAAAATATACAAAATACAGTTTTCCTTTTCATGCTTAGCTCCAACTTTCCCCTCCCCTCCCTTCCCCCTGAAACAAAAAAGAAGAAAAAAATGGTGCATGGACCAAACCCTGGGAAAAATAACCACTCTTCATTTCTACTGGCTTGATAAGACATATTTCAAGCCATCTGGGTCTGAGAAACTGCCATCATAATGTTAGAAGATCACTTTGGTCAGAATTTCAATATCTAGCCTCTCCTTCAATATTCATTCTTACCCATTTAAAAAATGCCAAGGTACAAGATCCTACATAGCCTGAAAAGGAGCAAATCCCTTGCAAAACACAATATTACGTAATAATTTTATCGGATCATAAATTCACAATGCAGGCTAATGTATAAAATGATGTGATAGAGGGTGACAAGATATCAAGGCTGCTCATTGAAATCATACCGACAATCAAATTTTATTAGTACCGCCACCTTCAACGATGTGACGTAATGTATACGTGTACTCCCCCACCCCCCCCCCCCCCCCCATGCTGCCTCGATCCTGGTTTTATGAGACAGGTCACACCAATGTCTTGATTACTGAGTCTCTACTGTACCCCCGGGCAGCGACAAACAAGCAAAGAAGTGGGCTAAGCTATGCATATGGCACAGATGGGGACCTCAGCCCAATATTTTCAGATAGGCTGCACAATCTTCTATTCTACTTTCTGTCGACGAGAAAAATCCTTGACTGTTTTCACACGGGTAGAGAAACATAATTGCATTGCTGAATTACAATTACAATTACGATTACTTTACAGTTAGCATATCATCTATACACACTACCAAGGAAGGCTGTGCGGATTCTGCGGGTTCAACCAGTTGGGGACGGGCTGATTTTGCTATAACAAGCATTTTCCATAGACACTTGCCCGAGTATACTCGGGACTAGTCCTCAACGAGTTAAATTTCAGAGCTAGGAGAGGAGATGTGGTTTCTTTCAGAGTTCCAATCAATCACTCTTGAGCGCTAAATAGTGCAGTTTTTCTGCTGAAGTGGTTGAGAGGTTACTGTAAGCTCCACCCCACAAAACACGATTTGAATGTTAATCTGTACATGACTGTTTCATTCCGTAATTCTGGAGAATGTTTCATGAAGAACACCTCTGGATCATCATTTGAATTACGATTCAAATGACCCTCTGAGATTCCAATCTACATTCACACGGCCAAAATGTATTATTTGAATGCAGATTCCAGTGATGCATCACTGGAATCTGTATTTAAATCATGCACTCTCGGTATGTGTGAAATCAATCCTTGTCTACCCGCACTCTGCTTCTACCTCAGTCACCAATAAAAAAGATTCAGGTTACCCCCATTATCTCGGGACACAATGACAAATTTCCTGCTCACTTGTTAATTGCCTAATGATATCTTCTCTTAAGTTTTCGTACATAGTCTGTCAAAGGAAAGGGTAGAGCAGCATATCACAATGAACTTGGTATGCCAATGCTCTGAGGCAAAGAAACTACAGCGCCTATAAAAGCATGTCACGTAATGTTGCACAAAAAAAAAAACAACCAAAACAAACCCTGACACTCAACCATGACAAAAATGATGCATTCATACAATGTTCAATGAAGTCCTTAAGAGCAAAAAATTAATCTCTTTCCAAAAATACTAATCATGAGATTTTGTTTTTCTTCCCTGAGGGGAATCACAGCTGGAGTTTAAATGAACTGTTAGAACTACTCCCATGCTACAGTCCCAGTTGCCAACTTGCCAATTAAAGGTATACAGCCCTTTGGGAACGCAAGAGATCTTTTATGAAATCTTTTATGAAATGATGAAACAGACACTAATCAAATGATCAGTTGAGAGCATACATGTGACCAGGCATCTATTTTGCCCAAGACGGAATTTGGCTTACGACCAGTCTTTAGCACTTTTGCTTACGACCAGTCATTAGCACTTTTGCATCACGATGATGATCAAGCCAGATTTCATCATTTGATTCACTTGCAATGAGGGTGATCTATCAAACGACAAGGATCTGCTCATTCTAGGATTCAAGGATCATTCTATAAAACAAATAATACACATCAGTTTATTTGGGCACTAGTATAATTACCCACAATTGGTATCTTTGAAACAGTCCAAAGGCCCTAAGCTACATGTGTTGTATTGCCTCAGAGGGCATGAACGACTATTCCAAAGGGACTAGTTATTCTTCCTAATGCCTTCACTGATGTGTTATTTGTATACTACTGCCTTCATTGATGTGTTATTTGTATACTACTGCCTTCACTGATGTGTTATTTGTATACTACTGCCCAGCCAAAAGTCCTCCTGCTCCCATCAACATTTCCTCTAATATACTCAAGTAAAGTGATAATGTTATGATTTTTGAAGTGGCGAGAGTGGAGGTCTCACTGAAAATGACCCTCCCCCCCCCCCCAACTTAAAATTGTATCTTCCCAGTCCCTAAGAGTGATTGAGTTATGGTTTGTAAGAGCATGGAGTAGCACCATGGTATGAACAATCATGACTAGAAGATCATCCACTAGGAAAAGGGATGCCCCTTTTAATTACCTGAGACAAGCTGTTGCTCAAAAGTGGGGAGGGGTCTTAGGAGAAAACAGGAAGTATCTCTTTCCTTTCAACCCCCCTCCCCCTCTCTCTCTCTCTCTCAAAAAAGGCATACAAAGAGGTTTTTTCTAACAACGAATGCTGTTTTGCACACACTTCATTGGTGTTTTAAACAGCAATGACGGATAGAGAATACTTTCAGCATTTGCAGAAAATTTTGATTTTTTTTTTCTTTGAATATATTTACTTCTCACTGGTGCTAGACAAATAAACATTTGCACTGAAATGAGACATATGTAATTCTAGCTTCAAAACCAACCTCTTGAGGAATTCTATGTATCAGTGTAGAGGGACGGCAGAATAGATAACTTCCCACATTAATTTGTAAGTCGTCATACAAAGATACAGATGGGCTAGTATATGTCATTTGAAGCTTAACTTGGCTGTTTCTGTGTCGTCTTCAGGTTATTAGGATCAAGCACCATCTTTAACGACTTCCTTCCCTTTCTCCTTGTAATTAACGACCAATTAATTCAAACGAGCACCCTCGAACCTTGCAAAGGTTACTTCGAGATCTCTTTTCCTGCTTTCTAGAAACTGAAAACTGTGACAAAACAGTTCTGACATATTCTACGAACCTTTGAAACAGCTAACATCATGGTTCAAGGTCATATCTCCATTTGCAAACGTCACAAAATTTTGAGTGGTTGAAGAATAATGTCTCCCAATGTTGTGTATAAAATTTTATGGAAATGCACGTCAGATTTTGTTACAAAAAGAAAAGAAAAAAAAAAGAAAGAAAAATTAACCCCATGTCAGTCGTGAATACATTCCCCTTACGTAATGAAAATAATGGTTGGATTTTATTCGGGGTCCAAAGAAATTCAGTGGAAATCTATCATATTTACTGTTTCTGCCTCCATCATAACTAAATTTCAAGTTTTATTATCATGAGGAAAGACCTGAATTACCTAACTCCATAATTCATATGTACCAGCTAATGAAAGGAACCTATTTTTTAGGGTTGTAAAAGGGACATACAAATTTTAAAGGGCTAACATAAATGTCAGAGCTCCACTTTTTTTGTTTTTTGTTTTACCTCAAGGATACCCTTAGCTGACTCATCAGACTCATGCATGTATTGTTAATGAGCCATGACATACGGCCGATGCTTGGAAAAACGTGAATCAATACTCTAAGAATAGCCTTACCGGATACATATGAAAGAGGCTCAATAAACACAGAAACACAGCAAGATGGGGACATTTAAGAGAATTTGGATACATGTGACTCTCTTGATCTCCACATATCAGCAAGCAAGTTTTGTTTGTTTCTTTTGTTATGATTGTAACCTTTCAAATTGCCTATTGAACCAAACATAATGGAGGCTATGACAATAATAAAATTGATTAAAAAAAAAAAAAAACACTGAAGGAGATCTTACATGTATGTGCAACCGTATTCCAATACACTATCAGTTATGTGCATCATTATCATGTATGGTTAAAGAAGTAAACAAGTATGATACACTGTTAATCTCTATGGCTTATTCCACCTAGCTTAAATAACACTTCATACAAAGTACAAGAGTGCATCACAATGTATCTATTATATTTTTTGACATAAGCCAGATTATAAATCCCCCACCCTTCCCCCCCCCCCAAAAAAAAAAAGTTTTAAGTTAATCTCATTCAATCATCAATATCATGCATTTATTCGGGGGTTTAGTGAAAAGGACCGAGTCAGAATCAGAGGGAGGACGTAAGAATAGTGTTGATATCAGAGTAGAACACACAGGTTGTGGTTTGGAGCTTATTTTATCATTCCTATGAGAAATTTTAGGGCCATTCTCATTACAAAAAGTCCCAACATGAAAACTCACAGAGTTTCACAACGCACATGCTCATTACTCCAAAGACTCGTGAACTTAGATCTGACAAAAGATTTTCAAAGTTTCTAAAAAGACAGTGCATAGACAATTTACTCAAGTTCTAACATACTCTAAAGGAAGAAAGGATGCGGAAGTCACATGAGTAACTTCGCAATTTTTCTGCTGAGTGCATTCTTATCACAAAACACCATGCAAAGTTTCTCACAAAGTTATCAACTTGAATGCATTCAGACTTGCAAGTTTTCTGATCAATCTGATAAAATTACTTGCCAACCTTCACACTAATATTGCACGATTTCAAACCAAATGAGAATGGCCCTATGAAGGCAGTGGTAAATGTAAAACTGCCACCATCAAGCCATGCATCCTTTCGCTCTGCTCCCTGCCCGCCCCACAAGGCATCGACCCCTACAACTCACCTTGCGTGCCAACGAGGATCATGGGAAGGTCGGCCGTGTTGCGGTAGTGAGCAATCTTAGCGTAGAAGTTGTAGAGCATGTTGAAGCTCATCTCATCCTCCACACTGAAGACCAGGATGACAGCATCTACCCAGGAACAGAACTGGAGTTCAGGCGGGCCACCCTCATCCCGGATGAGAAGCAGGTAGCTCCTGTCGTCCACGGCGATTTCTTTCTTAAATCTCCCTCCTAGTGGGTAAGAGATATGTACGTGTGAAAATGATCATATCACACATCAAATATCCAATATTTGCCATGAGGACAATACTGTAAAAGCAGAAATTTTTCATGGTGTTGAAATTTTTGCGCATTTTGCACAAACAGCATCCAGCGAAGAATAAAAGCCCGTGAATATTTTTGCTTGCCATATGTTCCAAGAGTTGATGTCTTGATTCTGCGGAATTAAATATATGCGAAACTCACCTTACCCAGATGAGCGAAAAAAATAAATTATGCGAAAATATCCACTTTTACAGTATTCAGAATATTTGCTAATGCTCTTCAGTATTAAATAACATTTTCAAGCAAATTTGGCAGAGTTTCAGAGACCAGAGAGGCAACCACTAAAATGATCTCAAAATACACCTTTCTTTGTTTTCTCAAATACAAGATTCATCCTTCTTTCATAATGAGCATAATTGTTCACTTATCCAAATCATCAAATATCTGATATTGCAGTGTGTAAATTATGTACTTGTGTTAATCTCTCTCATTTCATACACATTGACAACTCACTATGACCTCCTCAAAAACATTTAAAATTCCCTCTTTTCCAGTAAAAAAAAATTTACTGCTCTATCAAATTTTGAGATTTTACCAAAAAGTTTCTCTTTCATTTATATTACTTTTCAGAAAAAATAATTCGTCATTTCTGATGACATGTAGGCAACTGCAATCTAAAATTCGCTTTAATCCATCTCCTTTTTGGATGCAGTCATGACTTAACCCGTTGAGGACTGACTGATTTTGCTACAACACTCATTTCCTACAGACACCTGCCCGAGCATATTCGGGACTCATTTTCAACGGATTAAAACACTTTAACCTCTTCTGCTGTCTTCTACCTCTACTCTTACTCTGCCAGCAAACAATATCCAATCAACGAAAGGTCACCATTAACACTCCAGCTTTATCATTAACACAAGTTAGAGAGCACTACTTCAAATTGTAATGAATTTGTACTTGACAGCACTGCAACATTAATCAGCCCTTTCCATGCAAATGCATATTTTTTTTTTATTTCCCCGCTGTAGAAAGGGAAAAAACAACAAAATCTACCAAAATATTAATTCAAAAAATAAATTCATGGTTGAATTTTTACTTTATGTCTCAACTAGAAATGTCGCTATGGCGACTGGTATGCCTCCGCCATAATGCATGATTCTCCTAATAGGTCTAGATAGTACATGTGGACAATGTGTGATTACATTTTCACAAAATTGGCAAAATATTGAAATGACAAGTTTGTCACAAATGTGTTGAATGTTCACCTTCCTTGACCTAGGTTTAATTGGATGAATAGGAGAGCATGTATTTGGGATTTAAGGACTTTAACTTGACTTTGACCCATTCATATGTGTATTATGCATTGAGTAATTTTCAAGGTATGGAGAAAAAGTGCAATTTCTGTATTGAATTTTCATCTGGCCTTTGACCCTAAAATTCATAAGATAATCACTGTCAGGCAGAACATGCATAAATATGTAGTACATTTCAAGCCACTTCCGAGATATGGAGGAAAAAATTAGTTCAGCACTTTCACTTGATCTTTGACCTTTTGACCTTTGAGGCAAAAACAAAAGAAAAAAAAACTTTTCAGAGAATCTCTATTAGGTTATACATGCATACGCCAAGTGTAAAAAAAAAAGATTATCCTGCTGGAACTGCATAAACATGGGGGAAATAGTAAAATTTTGAAGTGTTGCCCTTCATCTTTGACCCCTGACCTTTGACCCCATGAACTCTAAATTCTCTAGATAATCACTGCCAGTCAGTACATGTATATATACTATGTTCCATGAAGATACCTTGAACAATTTCCAAGGTACAGAGAAAAAAGGTGAAGTTTTGATATTTTTACTTGACCTTTTGACCTTTAACCTTTGACCTCATGACCCAAACTTTCACCAGAGAATCTTAATTGGGTAATACATGTATATACTAAGTTTCAAGAAAATATCTTCAGGCATTGAATAGATATGTTGGAAATAGTAAAATTCTATGTATTTGACCTTGACCTTTTGACCTTTGACCTTGAGCATGTGCACTCAAAAGTTGATAGGCACAACTTCTCCCCCTAATACACATACATGCCAAGTTTCATTAGGAAACCTCAAAAGGTTTTGATAGTTACCCTGTCCACAAAATTCATTACAGACGGACGGAAGGACGGACGGAAGGACGGACGGACGGACGGACGGAAGGACGGACGGACGGACGGACAACCCGAAAACATAATGCCTCCGGCACCACTTCGTGGCGGAGGCATAAAAAAATTTGGATGGACAGGTACGTATTAATATGCATTTTCATCAAGTTATTGCATTAAACAGACTTGGGATGGCGAACCTGTGAATATTGATAGTTCAAACATGCATATAAGATGGAGGCATTAACAACTAAGTGCTAGTGAATGATCTGGAGGGATGTTTGAACTGTACTTGTATGGAAGTCTATGAGGGAGAAGTTTCCCACCAAAGTTTATTGACACACAGACCCCAGCTTCACGTGAAGAGACACGCCCTCCAACTATTATACACTTCAACCACCGAGGGCAGGAAAGAGTTTGTTCTGGTATGGTCATCTACTCAAGATGACCATACCAGATCTTTACCCAAAATCTGCTCAAGATGACCATTTCATGAGGAAGGAAACTCTCATTCCAATCATCTCTTTCGTAGTAGAAATATAACTGTGTACACAATACAACTCATATCTATTTCCCCTCCTTGTTCTTGATGAGCTCGTTAATTTAGTAAACAAACTTTGCTATGATGTATGAAAATTCTTAGAAAATGAGCTAATCAGGGTAGGGACATTTCAAATGAATTGTCTTGAGTTGTTTTTTTTTCAATGTCACTGAATGAATCTACACATTAGGGGAAGTCTCCCCTTTAATACTAACAAAAGTAAAGCTTGAAAGTGGGAATAGGCTTGAGGATTTAACAAGACCCCCAAAGGACATCCAACTCACCTTCAGGAGACTCTTCCTGCATGTAGGATCCTGTGAGATACCGGTGTACGAGGGCGGACTTTCCACTCGTTAGACTACCAACCACGCCCTGTGTGACAAAGAGCAAACGAGGCAGGGAAATTGATTAACATCATTTGAGTCATTTCTTCATCTGTATGACTTCAGAAGAAAAATATTCCACGACATTGGCAATGATAATGATGATGATGATGATGATAATGATGACGATAATGACGATGACGGTGACGATGATGACGATGATGATGATGATGATGATGCTGATGCTGACGACAATGATGATGATAATGATGATAATGACGAGGAGGAAGAGAAGGTGGAAAAGACAGAAGAGGAAGGAAAAGACAAGAATAGATATGATGGCAGAGGATGATGGTAATTTGATTGCAAAGTTAATATGAACCGTGATAAAATCATTACATCGTAGCTATCATCTGAATGCTGCTGTATCTGAACACAGATACAAGATTGAAATACCACCTAGACTTCTTACATCACTCCTTGTCCTCACCTCCCTACCCATCTACTACACAAAATAATAATAATAATAATAATAATAATAATAATAATAATAATAATAATAATAATAATAATAATAATAATAATAATAATAATAACAATAATAATAATAATACGACATAAAAACAGAGAAAATGGAATGAAAGAAACCAGCTACATGCCAAACTTATTACTTTATGAGGATGCTTCATTATTGGAGTCTCTCCAAAAACATGCTCTGAATAAAACATAATGCTGATTATTAACCCACTGAGGCTGAACTGATTTTGCTGTAACACACATTTCCCATAGACACCTGCCAGAGTATGATCGGGACTACACTGTAGTCTTAAACAGGTTAAAAACATTCAACTCAGAAAAACATGTTATTCTATGCAGTATGGAAGTAAGTCTTAAGGATTCCTGTTCACGTGTATGAATCATAGAATGCCTGCATCAAAAACAACCTGTTACGAGTATGAATAGCGCTCTCCTTCAACCCCCCCCCCCCCCATGCCTTATTAAAACACACCCACACAGAGAGTGGGGGTAAAGAACTTGGTTTTCTCTGCACTCACACGTCTTACAGCCTGTGGCGCTGTTATGATTAGATTCACCATCTTGATAAAATTCCCCACTTGAGGATTATGATACACCACCAATAGGGGCAGACTGGCCTCGGTTACCATCATCTACTGATCATATAATGCCAAACAAAAATCTTTTTAAATAAAGCTAACTCTCTTTTAATACTGAGACAGTGGACTGGACTGATGAGAGTTTACACCTTTATGCAGCTAATAAGTAACATTAAAAAAACACAAACAAAACAGAAATCACTAGAAAGAACCACATCGAATTTGAGATGAGGGTGTAAGTATCTATTTTGAATTAAAAGATGGACAATTTCAGACTCTCACATGTACAATTTTCAAATAACTTCTGTGCTCAACTGCTGATTTACTGTAGAAACCAGAATTAAATAACAAGAATTCTGGATGGTTTTTAGACTTTTGCATTTGAACATCTATTGAAATTGGGTATACTGGGTACAGACTTTTACAATTTATAGTGATTGAGATAAGGAATGGGAATGTTTTCAAAATTTATAAGAACTCACAATGAACATGGATGATGACATGGCAGCCTCACCATAAGAATGCATAATTCACTGCTCAAGGAAGCAGAACTACACAGGTGAAGCAAGTGGTATTGTAATGGAGCTGCGATGCTACATTATTGGGATATGTGAGCCTGCTACTGTATGTCATTATCCTTGTTCAGTGTATTACGTTTTTGTTTTTCAGAGTATTGGTTACTCTGCTCAAGGATCACAATAAATTCCTCAAACATACACATGGTACTATCCATGTAAATGTCCTACATGATGTGAAATTATATAAATCGTCTGGAATGTCTCTTTAATTAGACTGCACATCACTCACTGAGGAATTATACTTGTCAGCTGCACGACAAGGAAACTTACATTCTTTCTCTTTTTAAAAGCAAGCAAGCAAGCAAACAAACAAACAAACCAGTCTTGAGTTACAGACAAGAAATACTTTTATTTCATTGCACAACAGGAAGAAGCAATACAAAGCAAAAGCTACAACTTCTGCTGATTTGACAACATAATGATAAACACTTACCCACAAATAACACTGAATACAAACAGATCATCTCGAGTACATAAAACACGCCTCCTCAAATGCATGCCCTTACACCCACACATCATTTAATACACTTTAACAAGAAATCCTCTCGACTTCACATGTGACCTTGTTCCCCTCTCTCGTCAGCCTGATTTCGTCCTCAAACGAAGCGTTCACATCCTACCAGATCATCATTCTCCCCATAGAGGGTGAGAGAGGAGGAAAGGGAGGATGATGATGAAGGGGATGATGATGAGGAGGAGCAGAGGTGGAAGAGGAAGAGAATGAAGAGGGAGATGAGGAGATGAAAGAGGAGGAGGAAGAGGAGATAGAAGAGGAGGGGAGGAGGAGGAGGAGGAAGAGGAAGAAGAAGAGGAAGATGAAGAGGAGGAGGAGGATGAAGAAGAAGAGGAGGAGAAAGCGGACGAGGATAAAGAAGTAAAAAAGTGAGACTAGGAGAGTGCATATAACTGTGTGTGTGTACAACTGTCTTGCATATATTTCATTATAACTGTATTGTAATGCTCATATCTTTATACATAATAATGTTTTATGTCCAATTTGTTAAACTTCTGCCCACTAAATAGTGTATGTGTGTGAATATACATATGATGTGTATGTGTGTGTGTGTGTGTGTGTGTTAAAAGATGAAGGGAAACTGAGAAAACAGAAAATAAAGACAATTTATGTGGGAATGTGAGAGAGACAAAAAGACACATAAATGGAGGTAGAGGGAAAGAGAGAAGAAGAAGAAAGAGAATGGGGGGGGGGGGGGTAATATAAGAGTACTGCTAGTTCAATACAAACCCGGTTGTTGGATAAGATATAGCCCACATCTCCATCCCCCCTGCGCGAGAGGGGCCCCCCTTTCCAATTTCAAAAACTAAAACTGATGGGCTGGGAGAATTTATTGATGTAGCATGCCCATCTCAATATTGCCATCTCCCAAACTTGATTGCAGGAATTGATTCGACACTGTTGGTGCCACTTCGTTCCCATGTCCCCATTCCTTCATTCTCATCTCGGCAACGTCGCGCTGCGAACATTTGATGATGCCTCAGCGAGATGGGCCTCATGCAGTTTGGGGACACAAAACTGTGAATCAGTGTTGCTCTCTTTTTCACAGCACAGTATCATTCTATGTTCAAATTAATATTCTATGTCTGTTATATTTATTTCATTTCACTCATTTGCTGATTATCTTCTGTGGATGGATTCAAACTATTTGAATTTGTGGTAAGGAAATACAATTGTATTCTTCTTTAACAGGTGTTTAAAAAAAAGAAAGTGTTTTTTTTCCCTAATATACTCATGAATGCAACATTTGATAATTGAATATGGGAATTTTTATTCATCCATTATTCCATCTATTTATCTATCTATCTATCTATCTATCTATCTATCTATCTATCTATCTACATTCTATTAATCATTTTACTAATTCCTTTTATATATCCTTTGTAAGCTTTGCAGAAGTACATGTTGGTTGAGGTGAGATATCAGGAATAATCAGATGAGTTGTTATTCATGCCAGTAATGAGTCTACGAAATAGAGATAACTGCAACTGCAGTTGCAACCACAATACAACTGATGCCAAAGCCTCGAGGCCAATGGAAATGAAAGTTGTGATTTACCACGAGTATCCAAAGACTGACTGACATACCCTCCACATCACCTACTCTCCTTGTTGATTTCGTTAAAAGGACAGATAAAAAGCCCTCACGTCCCCATCTCATTAATGTACCATCATCAAACATTTTCCCCCTCCTCCCCATCTCCATCCCCCCCCCCCAACGATTTTTGTTTGTTCGTCTACCCGCAGACCACTGGCCTCCTCTGACCAGACTTACGTGCACGCGAGACGTGACGCAAGTGGCCGAGGGTCTGGCAGGCTACAGCGGATAGTAATAGGATTACAGATGACCACAAGGTCAGGTTTAATCTCGCAAGCGAGGCAGAAAAAACTGGGGCAGGGGCACTAGCTGTGCGGAAAATGCAAACTCCTTTTCACTATGCTCATAGCTGCCACCAGGGCAGAATTTGCTCCAGAATGTACAGTAAGATGTCTTGTGTTGTTTGCATATTTTTCCTCCTCTTCCAAGGTTTTTCAAGAGCGGGGTTGCCATAGCAACTGTTCTCCATCTCTTTCTCTCCGAAGCATCAAGCACGATCACATCGAGCACATCGCCCTTTGCCACGCATCTACAGGAACTGTGTGTATTTCTGAGCCTCAATTCCTGTCCTGACATTATATTGTGGCTACTATGGAAGCATGATACCAAAACAACTGCCATCAAAATTTATTCATGGATCACATCTGACACGAAGTCAGTACATGTAGATATGGTTTATAGACGGTATGGTATGAGGACCATGATAACAGGAAATTGAAGCCAAATCAAATACTGCAAATGCTGATATTTTGGCACACAGATATTTTCACATATAGCAGCCGGTTGAAGATTTTCTGGACTTGCTTGTTTCACACTGTGTGAAACATGATGATTGTGACAACAACAACAAAACATTAAATAATGTTCAGAAAAAAAGAGGGACTTCTCAAAAAAAAATGTTTTGTGAAATATTGCCTAAAGTGATATCAAATCTATCAGAAAAAGTAAAGTATTGGTACTGGTAGACATTTGATGTTGCATCTCAAGCATGCTGGCCTTGGACAGTACAGGCAGGGCAAATTTTTGTGTTCATTCTTGTCCATATTTTCCAAATCAAGAGCCTATTCACAAAATTTACAAAAATAAGACTGCAGTGAAAATCTCAGCGTTTACAATACTTGAACAAAAGAATGACAACTCTCACCAGTTTCAGCTCAGGTACTGTCCTACTCAGCGTCCATTCTTGGCTATTTACAAAGGAATCTGCAGAGGAAATACAAAAGTAAAAATCAGCGATTAAACACCTGATCACTGCAAGAAAGTCACACTGTGACAAAAGAGAAGGACAAATTATAAAAAAGTGGCTCATAGAAAGACTGCTAATCATCACATAAAAATGTGGACTCAGGAATAGATTTACAATTTATTTTCATGTCATATCAATGAACATGTTATCTACATAAGATGTGGATGTGTTGACAGAAATATTCACATTTCATCTGAAGGTACTATACATAGAGAGACATAGTGAGAGTTGCACAGACTAGATATCACAAGGTCCACTCCATTCACTGATATAAATCATATTAACACATGCTAGTTTAAGGTTATCACCATATTGAACGCATCAGAAAAAACAGCTATAAATATACAGACACACATTATCTGACAATTGTCTTTGCATAATTGGGAACTAATCCCCATACATCAGAATCAATTGCAGTGATCTAACTCGTGCCATTCTCATTCCCTGCATCCCACTGACTGATAGAACAAGTCTTGGGAACCAAATCAATTTCATTTAATGACTCTCGCGACATTTATTGCAACATGACATTTAGGGGGATGGGTACGGCTGCACCGTCTGGGCTGCAGACGCGGGCCTGATATTTGCTTCGGGGAGGGTGGATTGACTTTTCTCCCACTCGCCCTTTGGTTTGAAATCTGTGCTTTCATTATCATGGACTACTTTATTTCTCTCTCTCTCTCTCTTTCTCTCTCAGTCTATCTCTCTGTCTTTATCTTCATCCATCTCTCTTTTCCTATCTCTCTATCTCTCTCAATTCTTCTCTCACGCTGTCAGAGTCCAGTAGGAAGACACACACAAGACATGAACGACAAACACAGACATGCTCAATCCTGCATAGAGGAAGCAGCGGTTACGATGTGTGTAGTTACAGGGAAAGAAAGCATCCACTCTGCATGCAGTAAAAATAAATGGTGACCAAGACTTGAACACTGCACTCTACACCATATGAATTCCTGTGTTGGGTACTTTTCGCGAATTAAACAACATATGAAAATATCAACTCTGATCCCGTCATAAATGCGACATGAACACAGACATTTTTTTAATTCATTACTATACTCCACAATCACAAATTTAACTACATCCAAAATTGTCTGGAAGTCCCGATTCATGGGAAATTAGACTTGCTAAATATAATATCATGCTGTTATACAGTGTGTATAACAGGACACCATGATTCTTTTTCATTCTTGACCACATCATTACGATGATCCCCCCTCACATGATATGTTTTGCTAAGTATACAGTATTGAAAACTACATCTAACAAACTACTGTGCAACAACTTTTTAATGTACTTGGTACCCCAGATATAGTTAACAAAAAGAAAAGAAGAGAACAGACCAGAAACTGCTTTCCTCAAACTGTAAAAACAACTAATTTTTGACGAATGAATAAGATTTAATGTCTGTGTTCTCTGCATCACTTAACATAGTCAATGAACAGACAAACACATTTATTACTTACTGCAAAAATGCTAAACCAAGCAATGCTTTAACATTGTCAATGCACCAGTGACGCCGAGAGCAATGGACAAGCAGACGAAGTCAAATTTTGGCTTTTGTCCACGCACAAAAAAAGATCTCCCCTCATTTAAATTGCCTGAAAGCATGTAACATGTGAAGTGTGGAGAGAGTGGCATCGCACTTTTTGGCTACACATTGGTGGAGAACGTATTTGAGAAGCACTCAGAGTGAAAATGGTTAGAATTGCTAATGGATACATTTTCTCGGATGATATGCGAAGAGGGACTCGCTTGGAGAGTGTGTTGAAACGAGATGAGGTTACCTTGTCAGCATCAGGCCGGGCTTTTTTTTTTTTTCTTTTTGTGGTGGTTTTCCACTCATGGGTTGGCAGAAAATGAATGTTGGGCACATTCATTCACCGCCGAGTGTGATATTTCAGCACCTATGTCTCTCACAGGACCCAAAGCGACGAGGAGAATCCTCAATGGTGTTTCATCCCCCCTTTCTTTCAAAGCTCAAGTTGGCATGGTGATAGCCTAATATCTTCTCTCTGGCATTTTGAACACTCTCTTCTTTGTTCTAAATCTTTTGAACCTCTCATTGTTACTACTGATTGGGATGAAAGTAAGATCGGACCACGACAAAAAGAGATGAGAATGAACGCTCCTAAACGTGAGTGATGGATCCACGAAAGATGAACAGATATCTTCCTCTGCGTATTAATGACTGAGATACAGAGAAGCCAGATACAGCACAAATTGTCAGCATTCACCTCAAGAAAGCATGATGAATACGCAAGACTGTCAGACTTAATTTAGAGCATATACCCCGAGCCCTCGAAATACATCAAATGCAGGGGTGAAACTAATTTGTCTTTCAACACAATGACGAGAGCCCAGTAGGAAACGAGGATTGAGAATAAAGTGGCGTTGTATTTTTCATATTTTTTTCACTATATTTGGTAATGGTACATGTATGACTCATCATGTTTTTCCTAGATACGAAGGACAAAGCGTGTATTTGTGCATACATTGCACTCGAGTGTGATTGTTTGTCTTTGTGCATCTGTGTGTATACTTGTCTTTGTTTGAGTTTGAATGTGTGAAGTCTGGATGTGTCTTTGAGTGTGTGTGTTAGTGTACAGAGTTATATATGTGTCATGTGTGTGTGTGTGTGTGTGTGTGTACTTGTCTCTGGGTGTAAAGACCTCATATGTCAAGATTATGAATTTTCAGGAAAGTCAAACAACTTTTTTCACGAAATAACATCAATTTTGACGCCAAATAATGCAGAAACATTATTTTTCAATTGGATTAATTGTTCTTTAAAAAAAATAAAACAAAAACGAAACAACCCCCCCCCTCATCACTATTCAAAAGTGATATTCAAAAGTGAGTTTAGAAGTTAATATATGCCAAGTAAGATGCAAAGTCTTGTCACTCCAGGAATGATATATTTCATGTTTGTGTGCATGTGTGTGTGTCTGTGTGTCTGTCTGTTTGTGTGATCAATACTGATTCATCTCTCCTAAATCTCTCCTGTCAGGCATACAGTATATGGGCCTATTCATCACATCCTTCGTGATCTGATTTGTCTCTGGATTCAATCATGGACAGCAAGGCATGAGGTGCTGGAGGGTATCAAAGAAGTCATACAGAATACTGCAGTGGAAGGAAACATACCCCACATGACAATAAACTACCCCCACGGTATGATATCCCTATCAACCTTCCTGATGGTAAATGCCATGCCTAATTCTGAGCAATGTATTTCTTACTACTCAGTATGCTATTTTACTTAGTGTTATTTGATGTGATGAAAGCATAGACTTGTGGATGAACAGCCTTTGGCTGAAGCAAGTGCCCGTGTGGAAATGAAACAAATGAATGAATAGGATATTGCCAAAGAGACCCTCCACATAATAAAGATAACAGTAGCAAAATAAATGAGCCTACCTTCTGAATGATGTCATGTGACAATCAAAGATACTGACTGACATCACTTTCATACTGGCCTGTTCTATTGTTTTTTATGACCCTTGTAAATTGACGCAAATAAATAAAAGATGTTTATTGTTGTTCGTTTACACATTGTCTAATGCTAAATCACAAAGCTATCTCATTCAATGTAATGCCTATGAATATGAACAGGCTAAAAAAGAGAAGGCTGTAAAAATTGCAAAAAAGACAATTTAATGCAAACAGCTCTGCTCGGGGAAACAAGTAAATTGTCATTCATTGCTTGATAGTGATCACTATCAGAGTTTTGGAGATTATCAGAGCAGTCCGAGCCCACCAGCCTAAGAATTCTCATTTACATACTAATTTGGTATGGAAACACATTGTGAGCAGTGCCTAGCAGTCTCAAGTGATTGAACTCAATTCCCGGAAGGTCCCAGGGCTATGCTAGTGGTACCGTAATTCCATCAGCACAGTTCATAAATTGCGACCTCCTTCTCACTAGTTACGTTCAGACGGGAGCCCTTAACCTCGAAGTTAGGAAACTTCGAGGTTAGAGCTTGTAGTTAGGGACCGTGAAGACGCACTCGTAGTTAGCAAACCTCGAGGTTTGCTCGATGTTTCGAGCCACGAGAAATCTTATGGTTAGCGCTCTAACCACGAGCCGCGGGGGGTCCCCACTCGTAGTTAAGCACCGTGTGGACACAAAACACAACGAACTCGAAGTTAAGAGTGACCTCGCCGTAAACTCTAGCCCCCACAATTTCCCTCTGCTTCCGGGTCAACCTCCCAAACGTACACCACAAATACACTACACGTGAAAAACCTATGACGCACGACACAACAACCAGTCAACAACATCATCTTTTCTTCCCATGCGCTTGATCTCTGAAACTGAACACGTCGAACTCGCTACTGTATTCTATATTCTTCTCCGACGCTAAAAAATGTTTACGACGAATATCTTCATAAAGGCATAAAGTCATCAGTGCAGTGCTATCTCTGCATACCATGACAGAGAAAAAGAGTACCTGTAAGCGAGTCCGACAGGGTTCGACTAAAGAATAAATAGACGCCTTGTAATAGCAGTGTGGGCTGAAACTTCCGGTTTTGTGGTTTTAACATCGAGTGGGACCCACTCGTAGTATGGGAGGGCAGAAGCTTAACCTCGAGGTTTCATAACCTCGAGGTTAAGATTCGTCGTGTGGACACACGTCGTAGTTAGGGGGCAAGAGCTAAACCTCGAGGTTAGGGCCTGCCGTCTGAACGTAACTAATAATACTGAAACTGAGAATGACAACAGCTCTATATTTCATAAAGCTGTGAGAACTCTGCTGCCTCAAACTGAAGGAGATGAAAACAACTGACAAAGCAACCCCAGTGGAATATTGCATTCTTTAATGAGGTATAATAATATAATGTGCTTCATATTCATTACAATACATCACATCATAAATCTGAAGAGACAGTTCATGACAAAAATACTAAATTTTGAGAATCAGAACACGGTTATAAGGAATGCAGGGAAATACTGAATTGGGGGCTATACATTAGTACTGTGATAGATTGCTCTCACAACTAAAGTGATGATGATAAATACATAGCAGTACAATTAGTAAGAACTGTAATCACAATAATACCAGTGTAAAGGTCTCCTTTTTTTTTGTAAACCCATGGATGCTATGCTCATCAAAGGGAACATTTCTTTTATGGTGCGCCCTACCATTGTAATACTCTAAAAGTGGATATTTTCGCGCAACTAATCGCGCTTGGCCGGGTGAGAAGAGTTTCCTGTTTTCAATTCTGCGTAATCAAGACATCAACTATGGAACATATATGGCATGCGAAAATATTCACATGTTTTCATTTTCGCACTAGTTTCTGGTTGCGCGAAATAAGCGAAAATTTCAACACCGCAAAAATTTCTACTTTTACAGTATTTCTTTTACCATGTAGCTTTGAAAGCTAAGCACTTCTATGCCCAGGTTCAGGGAGACATTGTGAACAAAGTATTTCATCCATGAATGTTTGCGCCAAGCAGGTATTGAACCCAGGATATAATTCTTTATATACTAAAGGCCTTTCCACTTTTCCAGGTGGTTTTACTTCATTTAAATGACATTCACTAATTCATAGTCCTACAGCTTCATATGCCAAAAAAAAAAATGCACAATTTTACAAGTTGACCTCATCCTCCGACTATGACCACTGATGAATGCAACACTATTATGCAATCACATGATAATGATATTTCTTCTGAGATACCTATGCAAATCATTTACCAATTTTAACACTCAAGTAGTAACTATGTTTATATATGGTTTCTAGATTTCACTCAAATGTCACTGTGTCCTTGCTGGTTCTCTGTTCCCAATTGAAAATAACGTGGGTTAAATTTTTAAAAGAAAAAGTAAAATTTGATGCCGTGTAGTTTATAGGAACGACGAAAACATTTAGATTGACACCTGTAACAAACTCTTTTCTCATGCAACACTCTCATGTTGATCTCATTGACACTGTCATAATACTGGGTTAACTTTCATTACATCATTTTCCATCGTCCAATTGATTTTGTTTTGCTGCACTGATCTTCCTTGACAATGTGGCTTCTACTGAGCGTCATCCGTCATCATCCATACATGGCTGCAATTATTCTAGAATCTAATGGACTGTAAAGCTCACCGCCACACCTCATCATTGCTGTAAATAATCCAGACGCGCTCAAAGCACCACTTTTCCTCCCTCCTCTTTTTTTTTTTTTCTCCTCCAAGTGTTGAGGTGAGTCACCAATTGGTAAACTGAGCTTGAATTCATTAAGGGATCACACCTTTTTTGCCAGTTTTTTTTTCTCCCCTTATCCCCTGGATACTGTGTGGGGGTAAGACGAATCAAACACACACACACACACACACACACACACACACACACACACACACTTGCTATCCAAGTCACCATTCTCTTATAAGTCTAGTCACTGGTTTCCATAGGAATTTGAGAAGGGAGTCCCCGGAGGAAACGTGGAGAACCTAAAACCATCCGCGCCTCACCATTCATGTTGCCACGGTTTCCAGCCTCCTCTTGGCTTCCTATGACATCACCCATCCACCAAGAAGGAGGAAAAACCAGTCTTGGAAGAAATAACCACGAGAACCCCCCCCCCCCAATATTTTCCCCCAGGGTGATAAATGAGAAGAGCACAGACACAATACTAGTAATAGAAACAGACATACAGGCATACACACACATGTCCCTGGCCTGCAAATATTACAGCAAGCATGGACTGCTATGTGTATCGAAAACTTGACAGAGATGAAACAGGGAAAAAGATAGCATTCTCAACCCTCATATAAGTTTCTTTACATAGATAATTCATATCCAGCATTCATAAATGCTCCACTAATTTTCTGCCTTTGCCTGTATTGGCCTTCATGAATGCAACTACAACATTGCAATTGCAGAGCAGTTGAGCAATGATAGTCACATGATAATGTACAGGAGAAGAAGAAAGTCATCCCCTCATAAACTTTGTACCACAACAAAGCATTCTGATTCTTGTAGGGATGGTATAGTATTGGTGGGGATGAGAACTGAGCATTTGACTCCTTGCAAGATACCGAGAAACCACTTACGAAATGTTACAGAGCATACCATTCTTAGAAGACTTCAAAGTTTATTTGGGGAAAATCTGTTTTGAAATGGCCAAGATATCCAAAAACAAAGTAATACAAAGAGATCCTAATATATGGTGGGTTCAACCTTTTATTAGTATTGCTTGCTTTGGATATCTCAGCCATTTTAAAACCAATTTCATAAAAAAGTTGAATACATAATATACATTCTATCATATCTGACTGCACTACAAGTTCTCCTTCAATGCCTATAATACAACTCTGAAAAACCATAACACTTTCCACATGTTATCTGTAGTAACTACTTATTACACATCAGAAAACAAAACAAAATGAATTAACAAAAATGGGGATGCTTCTACAACAAATAAACCAAGTTGTTTTGCTAGCTTGCGCAGTCGGAACTAAAAAAGAAAGACTGAAAAAAAAAATGCATGCGAATGTTCCCCGGGAATAAATCTCGAGATTGCTTGCATCCAATATCGAGTGCAGTTCCCGTTCCCATAGTGTTTGGTTACATGCCCCTCACATTCAACAAGGAGTGAAGAGAAAAAGAAGAAGAAGAAAGAGTGAAGCTGAAGAAATAACACGGTACAATTCCAGAGAGGTTTGTGTTTGGGATTAGATTCCATTGTTCATCTTTTTTTTTTCTTCTCCCACATTCACTTTCATTGAGTTACCTCAGGCTGTTATGTTTTAAATGGCAGTGCTAACCTTTTCAAGTGGACATACAGAACAGAGAGAGAAAAAAAAATGCGGAAAGAGGGGGGGGGGTGCTGCTATTTTGAACTTTGGCACTTAATACATTCTACCACATAGATTCTTATAATTTCACTACTTAAATAGCCACAGGTACAGAACAAGGATTTAAGCAATCTGGAATCCCAAGGTACTTACAGTACTGCTCTTTGTATGCAAAATGTATACCTTAAAGGGATCGAATAGTTTTGGTTGAGACATAATTTCAGATTTCAAACATTTTTCGGTGAGATAGTGAGAAACCTCTTATGAAATATGAAAGAACATGTAATTCCATGAGGAATTCAATGTTTATTTGACAAAAATTGGTTTTGAAATGGCTGAGATATCCAAAACAGAGCGATTCTAATAAGGTGTGGGACCCACCTTTTATTACAATCGCTTTGTTTTACTTTGTTTTTGGATGTTTTAGTCATTCCAAACCCGATTTTCATCAAATAAACTTTGAATTCCTCTTAAAATGTTATGCTCTGTACTATTTCATAAATGTTTTATTCATATATTGCAATAACTTAAAAGCCCAATTCTCATCTCCACCGATACTTTACCATCCCTTTAAGTTATCTAGACATTTGCAACAAGGGACAAATAAGCTAATTTCACATAGATGGGCAGACACTACAGGCAAATAAATGACTGCATGATAGGTGGGCATTATGGAAGGGGGGGGGGTACTGCATACATCATTTGACAACAATAGTGTTCCATGACTACAAGTTGCTCTACAAAGAGAAAGTACCCTGAAAAGAAGAAGAAAAAAAAGTATATCCTGTGAATACTGTGAAACAAAAGCAAAAGAGCACTGGAAACTAAGGAAGAAGACAAAAATATCACATTACACAAAAATTGAGAGGAAATGAATCATGGAAAGTTGCACCTGCATGGCAATTAATAGAAATCTATAAAAAGTTGGCTTCCTTGGTAAACATTGATGTTGCTTACATCACACTTGTGATGTCTTTCATCTACAAAAGGTAATTTCCCTATAATTTGCTGCCTAAGAATATATTTTTCTTTTCAACGGCCTGCTGAACATGAATTGGGGATACTTTGTCTGATATATCACAAATGTTATCATGTCATGAAAATAATATGAAAATAATTCCTTCATAAAGAAAAAAAAAGTCATACTCAGTTCTCTATTTTTTTTATACTACAAAACAGATGTACACTTGTGCTCATGTGATCAACACACTTCTAGATGTTTTTGACAGCATGACGGCTTTACAACTGAACTTCTCAATCCCCATAGAAACCGTGATTTATAGTACATTATCAATTAAATTCGAAAGCAAAACTGAAACATACTCTATGGCGACTTGCGAAATGACTACCTGCACCGCTAATCCATATAGCAGACATACAATCAGTTGTTGCATTGAACTCAATGATCATGTCAAGACATAGAGGTTCATCTGCTGGCAAAGGGTTTGGTCGTGAAAAACTGTAAAACCAGAACGTTCTGTGTGCATACAACTGCTGTGAATTTCGTGAGTCAGGATTTGTGAGCATATTAAAATGCACGCAAAAGTTCTTGTCTACATAACACATTGAGTGCAGGAGCAATTGGCGAAAGTGTCACGCTGCAAAAAAAGGCTGTTAACTACACTATGCGAAAGCTTCATGCTGCGAATGCTTTTGGTTTTACAGTATGCATGCCTAGGACATTCAACCCTCTGTATGCTTTGAATGCTGATTGACACAGAAAAACCCTAGTTGTCTAAAGTCCTTGCATGGGAAGGGCTGAAGATAAAGACTTCAGAAAGGTTAAGTTTTATGTTATTTTCTTGCCACAGTTTCCAAAGAAATATACCTTGGCCCCAAGTCTTCACTTTATCTTGTCTTGGGCATAAGAGAATGCTGTTATCCAGACTGACAATGATTTCAAGATTACACAAATGAAAACAATGATAGAGCTTTGAATGGTTGAAGGAATTTGCTGATCAGAGAACAAGCATTTGGCTGAGACCTTGCTGGCTCCACTGGTCACTTTCTTTAGTGCCCAGGGCAGCCATGAAATACACCACTAATCAAGTGTAAGAGGGCTTTTGAAAGTAAATTCCCCATTCACAAACTCGCAACATGCTGGTGGCTACTCCTGAAACTGCATACTGTATACGCTATATATTTCGCGGGGGTTTTATTTTCGCGAATTTCGCGAGTCGGGAGCTATTCGCGAAATTAACAACACGCGAAAATATTACCTTCCAAAATGAATCCCTTGCCTTGATGATACAAACATTTCAGTACTAGTATACCATGTCACGGCTTACTGAACAGACCATACTGGCTAAGCTTGTTTACGCACGTCCACGTCTACTTACGAATACTGTAGAGAGCCAATCCATTATCGCAAGGGGACCACTCATCAGAAATCTAGCGCGATGGACTTAACCGCTTCAAAAATGTTGAATTCTAACTTACTAGTTTGCAGAGTTTGGCAAGTCTTTTTCATGCAGTGTATAACTACAGTAAACCTCGGATAAGTCGACGTCGAGTGAGTCGAAAATCACTTAACTCGAAGCAAAATAAAAAGTCCCGATTTTCCCCTATGTATTTTCCCTAAGAAATATTTGGATAAGCCGAAGTACGAGAGTCGAATTTCGGCTGTGTCGAAGTAAAACAGTCAATCCCTTTTGTACAAAATACACGTAGTATACATCACTTGAGCCGAAGAAGATTTGTCTGGCATTCTCATGACATTTAGAGGAGAACAAAAAAATCGGCATGTCGCAGAACCTCGTCCCTGACCTGCTGCACCCTGCAGGTAAGCATGCACACTCACCGTACCGCTCCGCCGCACGCATGTCGAATACATACACACATGTATACATGTATACATGTATACACACAGCACATCGATCCATTTATCCATACTTTATCCATGTCAAGCCAGAACTCCTTGGTCAACCAATCGCTGCTTTAATATTTTAGTGACAGGCCAAGTGGGCGGAGCTTGTTTGTGCGTGCCCGGCTGGCTGTATAGTTTTGTTCAATGGAGGTGGGATGGGCCTGGGAGAGTGTTTGTCTCAAGGGTAGGTTGACAGAGATGGCTACCTATATTGCACCATAGACATAACACATGCATATTGCCACATTAGCGCAGACATTCTCAAAACTACGTTTAACTACTAGTATTGATACAAATTCCATGTTCAATTAAGAACAAAATAAGAACATTATCTTCAAGAACAGACAAATTTGAATGCAAACACACACACGCACGCACACACACACACACATGCATGCAAATGTACTATAATACATACATAACTGTGAGTCGAAAAAAAATCGGCTCTCGCGAGAGTCGAAGTTCACTTAAGTCGACGCATTTTTGTAAGTCCCGAGAGCTTCGACTCATGCGAGGTTTACTGTAGTATCATTCTTATTTGCTAGTAAGTTGAAAATTCACACTTTCTTTGCCACTTCATATTTTCTCTGGTCCCCCAATCGCGAATTTAACCACTCGCGAAAATGTGTGACAGCGGCAATTCGCGAAAATTTATGTACGCGAAAATTATAGCGTATACAGTATAACTGAATCTTGATGGGTGTAGCCCTAAATTTAACCTACTCAAGTTTATCATCTTAGCAAGCCACTGACTTACTGGTTGACAATAAAATGCTGATGGTGATAACCGGCTTTAAAAGCTAGGACACTTAGAAGGAGAATGAATCCTACACATGGGTGGACCGACTGAATGCAGGGATACTAAGTAGAACACATCAGTAAAGTTGAAGGAAAATCACACAATCCATTGAAAAGTTTCAAATTTTTAGTTTCGGTGCCACCATCATTCAAATGGGTACACCATGCAATGGGAAGGCTGGCCTAACTCAGATATACAGTCAAACCTGTCTATAGCAGCCACCCAAGGGAAACGAAAAAAGTGGCTGTTATAGACAGGTGGCCGCTATAGACAGGTTATCCAAATTGTGTGCATTGCCTACATGTACATGTATGTGTAGGCCTATACGTATGCACACGCGTGTGTTTCATGCATTGAACAATGCCGGTGTTTATGAAACTGTGTAGTCTCTAACTAACAGTATAGTATATGTGTGGATACAGTCGTAAAGTCGTAACACTAGAGCATTATTATAACTGAATGAGTGATGGATGCAGTGGTGACGATCACTGAACGTTGCCCATGAATGACTAGCACGGCTACTAAGCAGAAAAACACGCTGAATTATCGGCTCGGTTCAGGCTCCATCGGGTCTGTGGCCGCTATAGACAGGTTAAAATCTACCGCGGGAAACAAAAATTGTGGCCGCTGGCCGCGTTAGACAGGTGGCCGCTATACACAGGGTCTTTAACACGACTTTTCTCTCGGGGGGATTTTTCAGCGACCGCTATAGACAGGTGGCCGCTAAGGCAAGTTTGACTATATCTGGGAATCCCTACAATGAACTGTGTACAGATTTATCACTCAACTCTATGTAAGTACCCACACAGCCAAAAAAATCTCAACTAAAGCTAACATCAGCGATGACCATGTGATTTGATGCACACATTTGTTAATGGATGGGCAATACTATTCTAACAGGCCTATGCTATGAGACAACTGTACTTGGCTTCTGAATGTACCCCAGTGGCCGTGGTTGCTTCAATCTCATCAACTTTTTCTCTCAATGTTGCTACCGGGTCCTTCATTCCATGGAATCTTACTGTCCCAGTGTCATCACCAGGATACATTCTTTCAAGATGATGCCATGACTGTGGTCGAAAGTAGAATGCAAACCACAATGACTTCCATACCAAATCTGTAAAGTCTTCCTTTTTTTTTGGGGGGGGGGGAAGAAGGAGGGTTTGAGTTAGTTTTTCCGTTTTATTGAGTACATTCCACAACCCTTTTGCAGGTTATAATGAAAGACTCTTAGCCAACCACATAAGATGATCAACATTACAATAGATTTAAGGCAAGACTAATGAACTATTAGCACAGATGATTTCACATTCCTGTGGCCAATCTCTTGAAGAGTTTTAATTACCCAAGATCAGACTTGAAGACCGCCGCATGGAGCTCAGTGTCCACTAATTACTGGACATCTTCACTGCCAGACAAGACATGATCTCATTAGTCCTCTATTTAAACTTGGTGATATAGGAAGCCAAGAACAGAATAGTCTCTTGGGACGATGCCACCTCTTCGGGCAACTAGGCTGCAGTACAGAGACAGCTGGTGCTTGAAAGGAATCAGTGGTTTAAAAGAGCATTAATGGGAAGGAATTTGTAATAGCGTATATGACAACTTGAAGGATAAATGTCCCTCAGAGTAGGAAACTGTCTATAAACAAAGGATGTGATTCAATACCAACAGAGTTTATAGTAAACACCTCCAGCCAAGTGTGACTCGAAATGCAAAGTTTGATTCCTTGTGCCTGACATGCAGTTAGTGAGCAGGCAAGGTATCAAATACAATTGCTTCAAATAAGCCATTCTTAAACATGTGCCTTGTGTAGAATTTATTCACAGTAGATATGCTAACTGCGAAAAAAACCCAACCAACCAACCAAAAAAACAAACAAACAAACAAACAAAATTGATGGGGCCAGACAAGAAAAGTCATCAATTCCTTAATAGGTTACCACTCCTTGGCTCTTGACTGGGTAACAACATCACGGGAATGGTTAGATTCACAAGCACTTTACTCACAGTAACGTGCCGCTGGTGTCGTGTCGCCAGCATGGCGACAGTGTCGTAAACTTGCCACGCAACTGCGTGCCTCTAAATGCAACAGTGACGCCTCAGTAGCTAGTCTCTTAGTATTTTTTTTTTCTCTCTCTCTCTGCAATGAACTGCAGAGTATGATGCCATAATTAATGCATTGCAGAGAACCTTTTAATGGCTGCCACACTTTGAATGCTGTCCCGAAAGTACAGCCTGTTGCTCTGACATACCGAGAATTATCAGACCAAGGTAACAGCACGGAATGGTGTACATATATTGAACGCATTGCTGTCAAAGTGGTTATTTTTGCGCGAGTAATTTTTCGCGCTTGGCTGGTTGAGATGAATTTTGCATGTTTTCAATTCCACGGAATCAAGACATTTACAAGCGGGACATGCAGTGTGCCAAAATATTCATGTGTTCTTATTTTTGTGCTGGTTTCTGATCATCATGCGAAATGTGCAAAAATTTCAACACCGCAAAAATTTCCACTTTTACAATAACCACATGATTTGTACCGAATGCTGATCAGCAGAATGCATCACTGCGCACAATACACATTATTTTTGTGCTGGTTTCTGATCATCATGCGAAATGTGCAAAAATTTCAACACCGCAAAAATTTCCACTTTTACAATAACCACATGATTTGTACCGAATGCTGATCAGCAGAATGCATCACTGCGCACAATACACATTTGTAGATGACAAACTAATCATTTCAGATTACAAGTGCCTCACTGAACTGTAATCCGCAAACACAGATGATATACAAAGTTGTCATCCATCAGTACTTTCATCCTTCAGAGTATTGCTGTAAAAACAGGAAAGACAAACAAACATACTCTGAAACAAACAAACAAACAGCACTGACACCAGAGAGGCTGAACGGATTTACGGGCTTACCCTTACGACTTCTCAAGATACTGCAGCTCCTCATGCGACATAATACCCTGACAGTCCGTTTATAATACTCCATGGGGTATTCCTTCACTCAACCATGCAGGCTAAAACTTTTGACATTACACTCGGGCAAGTTTCATCGTCTACAATGAGCAACAGTCATGCCAAACAAAGTGGGCCTACTCTTCCCATTGTTGCGAAAGTGAAAATTTAGAAACACCCACGCATTATTACAAGGGCAACTATTTTTTTTCTCACTCTCTCGTGTTAACTTCTCCTGAGTTAAAAATGAAAATGATGACACACATTCTCATGGGAAGTATTCCTAGGGTGATTCCCCCATAAATAGTTCTTCTACCATAAATAGTTCTTCATCTAGTGCCAGCCGCGGGTATTGCCCATTTGTGGTTGAAGAAGCTCAACTGTCGGTAACATGGAGAGAGAGATGCAGAGAGTGAGAGCAAAGAAAAATCAAGAAGATACAAAAACATGCTGGAAACAAACACATACCTAAACCAAACCAAACCAAAACAAAACAAAGCTGGCTAATTTTGTTTCTTACTTTTGATGACACGAAAGTCCTATATCACATACATGTAAAACCCTCTAGATGACTGCGGATGTGAATGATATATGAGCATGAAGTCGTAAAACACATAACACTATTGACCAGGACTGTACGCATAAAGTCTTGGTGAAGTACTATTCGGATATTAGCAGCACAAGATTACTGCTGACTTCTTGCGAGAATACCAATTTGTGAACGTGTTTCACGCGTGTATGTTAACACGTTTCACATCACTCGCAGATATGCACAACAATGGGGATGTCTGTGTGTGTGTGTTTACACACACTAACATACACATGTACTCACACACATAAAAATAATCAAAATCAAGAAAATATCAAATTTCCTTCATCATCATGAAGTGAAACAAGGGGTATGATCCGTCGGTCGTGACACAGCTTTTTGAGATTTCAAGCATCGCACAATGACTAAAAATTTATTTTGAGATTGATGAGTTTCCCCAGATGCTTCCGACATCTTTGAGATCCTATTATCCTGACAGCTGTTTCAGATTTGCGAAAGGCTTGGTACTGCAAAGTTTAATCCTATTCATACTTTCAACAGCAATGAGTTTGCACAAAACCGTTGCTACAGCAGCCAACAAACAGATCCTGTATAAAAGCAAGGTTTGCATACTGAGAGTGTGCCCTGCACATTCCAAATATGAAACACAGTCAGTGCGGTTTGCAACTGACTTGTCAATGTCATGTGAGACAGATAACTGTGGATAAGCACAAAGAGAATATTCAAATGAAAATGAACATGAAAACAATTAATTCAATTTTGGTCTTTCCTCTTTTTTGCTCTGCCAAATCACAAAGACTTTTCAATGTGTAGGTTCCTATAAAATGACACAATGCAGTTGCCATCTTTCTTGTGTTGCAACATGTCAATTGGAGAAGTATTGTTGTATGGAACAACACCAAATACATTCATTAGCACCAGCGAATTCATGGCTCAGACATCATGCTTACCAATTACTTATCTCCTGCTAAAAAGAAGCTTACTCATCTCTTGCGAGAAAGAGAGAGAGAGAGAGAGAGAGAGTATATTCCCTTTATACATGTAGTTCTTATCCCTTTTTAAGGCCCTTTGCTTTGTTTTCTTTATGAACAATCTTTCACTTTTGTATGCTATTTTCAGCTTTTTCCTCCTTTTTTTCCTCATGCGTTCTACCCACTCCTACCTCTCAACTGTAAAATAATATCTCTTACAACCCTGTAATTTGCAACCCGAATCGGAGAGAGCCGCATTTTCGTCTGCACAATTACGTGCATGAGCACGACTGATTTTTGTTTAACAGCAATGCCGAATCGGAATCCTTGGAAATAAGACAGAAGAAAACTAAAACAAAACAAAAAAACCACACACGTACACACCGACATACACAAACAAATAATCGGACGGCAGAAAGCAAGTCAATGAATAAATCAAGCACGAATTCATCAGTAATGCACATATTACCCCAAATCAGCATTTCCACATCATAGTTAATTCAATCCATTACTGATCTGGGAAGCGGGCATATTGCTTACTGCCTCACCCTCAATATTCTGCCTATCCTACAATTATCAAAGGTCAGACCTGTGCCATAGGCATATACAGGTAACTGCACACAGCCTCCGAGACGCTCTGAGAGGTTCATTATCCTCTTTTTTGTTTTTCTTGATATAAGTGTTTAACCAAATAAATATACTGTAATTGTTCCACGAATGTTCGACCAAAAAAGATGATAGGCGACAGAAGTTTTATTTTTGGCTTTCTTTCTCAATGTTAACAGCATGAGAATCTCCCAATTGGATAAATTGAAATGTAACAACATTGCCCGGTATTACAACGTTTGCAACTTACAATACTTTTGCCGTCTTACGGTGATGAAATCATGATATCATTGTTTTCTCATCTTGTTAGAAGCAACAATCAAAGCAAATTAGGGAGAGAATAAAACCAACAAACAACCTCACAATGCCTGAAATGACATGTTTATCAGTTTGCTTCCTAGAGAATTACATAGAAGAGTCTGGAAGTTAAGACTATTTTTGATTTGCAATTTAACACAAGGCAAGGTACTAGCAGGCTTCTGAAAGAACTGACCACCTGAGAAAAAAAATGCATGAATTTTTAGCACGTATTCCGAGCAGGTACATCCCTCTCAATCAAACCAAGGCTATAGTCAAACTATTCCCATGTCCACCCCCCACATCCAATTTCTTTTTGGGTAGTCACAGATTTATCGAGCGCCCGAGAAGTAGGTCACAAGTGAAGCCAGTGCAATTGACCTGCTCACGTTTTTTGAGGCATACAAGTGCGCAGGTGTGTGGAACGGTCACTGAATAATGAGTACGCTCCATCATGCAGCAATGGACGTAAAAACCGCAAAGAATTTGAAGCATCTTGAATCTTCGCATCAATATGAACACCTTCATCTTTAAAGCATGAACCACTTTTACAACAGGCAGCAAAGGCATGTGTGCAAACTTGAGAAAAAAAGAAAAGAATGGATGCGTTCTGGTTTTTATGGCTTATTATCTCTTCTTGATTGATCTCTTGCATCTAGTTTAATCAAGACCGGTATGAATGTAATGAATCAAGACTGATCATAAAAAGATTTTACAAGATTCTACAGTATCTTAATCATCTCTTAGGATGGTAACAAGCACTGGGAAGTTTTATTTCCCATGCACAGTAACCATAAAATGAAAAAAGCATTGATTTCGAAAATCAAGAATACCAACCAAACTTACTCTCCCAATGATGCGTATTTCAAAGCACATTGGGCTCGGGCATGGAATAGAGACTAGACTTCGAGATACATTTGGGTCAATAAAATCTTTTCTACTTCCCGCAGTACCATGTTTGAGCGAGATTTGATGATCACTTACACTTCTTGGCTGGGATAAAAGCATATTCCATCCACAGACACATTTGCGGGTGGTTATGAGTGCACTCTGCCATTTATAAGACCCATTTATGATCTTTCCTGAAATTACTCACAGCTAGTGCTGGGAAAGAAACAGCCTTTGTCCATGCTTTTTTTTTCTTCTTTTTTGCTTTTGCTAGACATAATGGATATTTTTCTGCCACAAAAATACATCAAATTTGTATGTATGAAAGACGACGTGTCAGCTTGGTGACTAATACTTGCTGAAAAGACTGCCTCAAGAACTTCCATGAATGGAGAATCAAGTCACTCATAAAAGTAAGCGCTCCTTGAGGTCTACCATTTCCACAATACTGAAACCAAACAGCAAACCTTTCCTCTAGACAGGAGTTGACTTCATATTCTGCTTTGAATCTTGGTATAACAACCATTTACATTCCAGCATTCTTCTTTTTCTGGTGACAGCTCTGATGATCTTCATCATCACCATCATTGTCATTAAAATTACCTTTGTTACATTTTGCGAGGGATTTATTTTTGCAAATTTCGCGAGTTGGGTGCTATACCCGAATTTAACTACATGTACATGCGACATTTTCTGGTTCTGACATGAATGCAATGTGCATGTGTACATTTACAGTATCTGTCCATTACTGTATTCCAATATACAAATTTAACCACTCATCAAGTTTTTTGGAAAGTCTCAAGCCTTAAAAACTTAAGACTTGCTAATTATATGCTGTATAAAGAATGATACTATCACTCAAAATTCTTGGCACTGTGATTGCAAACACTTTAAATACCTGGTATCACATCCTGTAAAGAAAGAAAGAAAGAAAAAAACACTTCATATAACTGCACAGGAAATGTGCGAGATTGGTAATGAAGCAAATTTATATTGTGGACAGTAATATCTCAATGCAAGTTTACTAACAAATAGCAGGGGGAAAAAAGGTAACAGTGCAACTCCAAGTGGATCTTTCAGCTATTAAAGGTCCTGTTTACCTTTGGGAGCAGTGATTTAAAACATTTTCAAGATATCACATTTGATGCATGTGTGTAGATCTGTTGTATCACAAAATATCCTACAATATACAATTTTTGCAATAAAGCCTAAAATACAAGGAAATGTCAGTATTTTGCTCAATAAACCACAACTAGATGGTTTAGTCTGGAAATATTTTATTATACCTATTGCTCACATTTTGTGCATTTAACAATACTTAACATCGATTATACGGATTCAGATTTTTACATTGGTTGTTTCTATCCCTAACTCTCATTTCAGAACTATTTCAAAACACTAATGCTGGGTTTTTGTTTCATCTGCAAATGGTAAATTATACCTTTAAACTCTGCTCATGTCATAAATGGAAGTGCATCATTATCTTGTTAACATTAATAAACAATACTGCCCTATCCTCTATTGCTAAACAATGCTCACTGATGTACAATCCACACTGACCTCCTATGGGGGGAAAACATCTCAAAAGTGCCGGTCTGAAATTATCCCATTTCTGCCCCTTTCGGGAGGCACATCTCATTATCTGTAAACCACAATGCGGCCACGATTCCCACTAGAAATCAGCGCATGGCTTCTCCCGCGATGAATAATTTGGTGCATTATGGGACATCAAGAGATGCCTCCAATATGACACTGCACTTTTTTTTCCCCTTCAAACCTACAAAACAAACATGACGCAAAAACACATTGCATGTATTCATGACCTAAAAGAGCTCCGACATTTCTATACATTCATTCATTTCATTTATTTGGCAAATTTAAAACAGTACAATTAATGACATTTAGAGAAAAGACTACACCGTTGTTGTATACTGATGTAAAGACACCTGTGTAGCATTTGCGGCCCTCATTATTAATGAGGACAGACTAAATTATCAAACAAACATTTCCCATGTAGTTTATAGTTTGATTGTACTTTTTCTGTAACTCCTGAAACAGAAAGTGCAGTGTCTCTTAATGAAGGTGCTTGCAAGATTTCTCTGTGGAGCGGTCAGGCAAAAGGTCAAGCGAAGGAGTGGCCATCCATCCTCTAGATTGGGCCATCATCAGCTTGTACCGAACCCATTCACTATCACACGCTGCAGGCAGTGCCTCTGTAGGATCAATACTGCTATAATAGGTCACGGTACATTGTATCATTTCTTTGTGATCCCTGCACAACTTTTTTTTTCTAGGGGGCGTGATACTCCACACAAATATGTCAGGTATGCAGATTCTATGAGACAATGTCATACTTTTCCGTCCTTTCCCTTTCCCCACATACTGTATACACAGTAATTTTTGCATTGTCTTTATTTTCACTATGTACCAAGCGATTACAGCACCATATTTACAACATATAGTTTTTCTTTTCAATAAAAAGGGGGATTTTATCCAACAGGTGCAAAGACATGACACAAAGGTAATGATGTTTGCATTTGGATGAACTTTGCATTTGTGTGAGCCATAAATATGAATTATGGCCACATTACCCTTGCAGTTGTTCATGACCTCAACTACCAATGTCATGTGGTACAGGATCACACTAACGGAAATGAACTGTTGCGGGTACAAAAACATATATATGTACTGCTGGCAGTTGCATCTTATTTGACTGACCCCTTAAAATTGTATGGGACAGAGAAATAAGCACACCGCTGACGGGAAATAGAAAACTGCTGTGAGACAGATATTATCGTTTGTGGTCTGACACTATCAAGGTGCAATCAACATCAAAGTAGAGACGAAATTTGTCCTGGAGGTCTCTGGAAGACACAATGGATTCCGGTTTTGACAGGTGCTGCCAACCAATGAGTCATCAGGGAACAAGAGGGGATGCCGTCACTCCCCTCCCCGTCTCTTTCACAACCAACCGAATCATCAATGCTCTTCGATTGTCATTTGCCCATTGTCACATGACAATTGTCATGTGATTATATTTGACAGGTGACGGCACAGATATGGCCAAGTCGATACCATTGGCATGACTGTGGTACATCCAGCTGTGCTCCAAACTAATGCACTATGCAGGAATGTAGTCGGTGATCTATGTATGTACAGGTTCCATGACATTTTCTCCTCCTAAGTCAAACATAAATTCTACGTACAAACATCACCCTTAACCTAATCCTCACATGATACTAAACTTAAAACCCTATCACAACCCAAACTCTAACCCTAAGTCCTAGCAGAAAATGAGACCGGACCAATCGTCGCAGGGGCAAATGTCATGTCACCCTATGTGCATGACCCACAATGACAGCCTGACAGAGTTGCTGAACATTGATTGTCTTTTTTTAAATTCTGGTATCTTACTAATTTTCAAGATGCTCCGCTTCTCAATGACGCATCTATGAACTGTTATTATCCCTCTTCATTTCCAAAAGAAATTGCCCGTATTCACAGAGGTGGTTTAAATTTAGCTCATGGATTAAGCAAATTTTGTCTGCGTAAATGTGTGTGACAGGTCATGTATGCAGACATCAAATAATGAATGAGCGCTGATACAGGAACGTGAAAGGTACGCCTATTTCACGCTTGTTTTAGTCCATGGACTAAACTTAAACCATGGATTGGATTTTAAGCTACCATTTTGTGAATTGGGGCTAATAATAACCATGGCAGCCTTCTGGGCAGAGGCATCAAAACCTAGCACGGAATTGGCAAGAAACCCACCTGAACAGATAATCACAGGTTTGCAAAAAACTTTATTGGCAATCATTCTTATTCCTATATACTACACAGGCAGCCACTGTCAACAGTGTATGAAAATCTTGACCAGTCCATAATGTTTCTCAAGATTTTGTGTCATTTTCTAGCGAACGTGTCTTCGATCAATCTTTCAAAGCTCTTGCATGGATAAAACTTTTACGCTCTATTCGTAGTGACACTTCTTTCACTACCCTATGGAAGAAACAGGAAAGAATAGATTGGGAAAATACAGGAATGCCTTTGTACTTTCCACAATTTGTTTGCTCTCTGTAGACGGTCCATGCCCGGCAAGGTTATTACCCTAGGCAAAGCTATTGTTAACGACAGTCCTTTTGGATTGATTTGAACGTCTAGTCTGTGGCCGCACAATCTTGTGGAGACTACAACAAACCCCACAACAGACCCACAGAATAGAAAGGAAAACATTGAGTGAAACTGAGCAGTCCACACTCCGTGACACACCTGCCATCAATTGTGTTGATACCTTTATTCCTTTACTCTATTGGGTCGTGAGTTATATACTCAAATCTGAAAATTAAGTGATCATTGCCTGTCATCATGGATTATACATACCAAGAGGATCAGAGGAGTAACTCCTTTAACTATTATTAACAAACTCATATGTTAAAACTTGTAGTTAACATTGCACCAAATGACAATGAACGTAGGCCTACAAAGAGAGAAAAACAAATCTGTTTTCTGCATTTAATACACAGAAATGTCAAATGCTAGACTAGGATCGGTTACACACGAAAGAAAATTCGTAACTTGAATCATCATTGTAATGATGATTGCAATTCGTCTTTAGAATTATCGGACCTTACACACGCTCGCTCGAAAACTGTGATTAGAATTCGAATTCTCGAGCTAAGGCGCTACGTAATCCTTGGTGACTTGTCAATCAAAACGTACGATCGAGTGCATGCATGCGGCGCGCGAATTATCTACGGAAGTGCTTAAAAGGTCACGTAAGCTCCGCCCCTCAAAAGATGTTTTGGAGGTCAAGCATTACACACGCAAATTTCGCACCGTAATTTCAGTGAAACTTCACTGGAATTCACCTCCGGACTAGAATTTGAATTCGTGATTGTGATTAGCATTCGTGATTCTAATTTGCTTCCACACGTGCTAAAAATTCGTCATTAGAATTATTTTTCACTGGAATCATCATTCAAATGAATTTTTGACCGTGTGTAACCGCTCTAGATTTTTGAAAAAGCATCAGAAAAAGTAAGACCTTGCTTTTTTATCTTTGGAGTCAGATGATACAGGTATTGAAAATATCTAATGTTGAAACACCAATGATAACACAACCTCAGGCCTGATCTATTTAGTGCTTTAAGATCAACTTTATGGTATTGTGACATAATGCACTGTCATATTCAAATTTTCTCATCCAGAAGATATGGGTGCTTCTTAATGATCAGCCATTATATAGCCATTATCTGCCCCATAGTAATTACATTTTGGCCTAAATTCTATCTTTTGAAAATACAACATCAGAATATTCAACACTGGTACTGGCAACTTGAACAGTGATAATGTAACTCCCAACAGTTTCATAGAGCAAAATAAAAAGGGTAAACATTCCCCCCTTCCTCCTCCCCTCCCCCCCCCCCCCCAAAAAAAAATGATCATCCATCTATACACTCCCCTGATGCCATTCAAATTAATTGCTTTAAATTCTCTCCCAAGGCTCGAGGCATGTGATGCACACTACTCCCGCCCCGTATCACTCCCAGCTTTGTAAAACTCTTTCAACAAATGCACATACCTCCCTATACTCCCAATATCGATAATGGGCAGAAGAGAGAGAGAGGAACCCCCCCTGAAGAACATCCATTAGCCTAAAGACAAGAGATATTCTGAATTAAAAGCCATTAAATGATGGAAAGAGAACTTCCTGTTCATTTTCTACAGTGAAATCTTCCTGCCACTTCCTACAATCACTTATAATACATTTCACCCCATTTACATGGTGTTGTTTTTTAGTTCTTTTATGCTTATCTGACTAAAATACTGAACACAAAACATCAACAGGGGTAATACGCTAAATGACCTTTTTTTTTCCCTCTGGTAGGGTAAGATAGGGTAGGATAAGAGAAACCAATCACATCAGGACATTACTTTTATACTGACCTTCAGGTAAACAGAAAGACTGCTGCAAACTCGTGATTATAAACTGAAAAATATATACAAAAGAGAAGACCAGTTGGTTTGCATATCTCCAACATATCATAAATGAAGACATTCATTATTTTTTTTTCCACTTAAGTAACCATAGTTACATTTCATTTAGAAGACAAAAGATAAATACTATATCATGCAAGCCATGTGGCACAATCATGACAGAGGCTACTACAATGATATTTCTACATTCTGTAAATCACTGAATAGTTGATGACTTCAATACAAACATTATATTCCTACTACTTATCAAATTTCAATGAAATGAAAAGTGAGCTTGACTATTTGGTTTCCCCGCTTTCAAATAAAAAAAAGTTCCTCAAATATTTAAAGCTAAAATGTGAGGTGGAAAGCTATGGAATTTGCCTTGACATAGGCTGCATTTATCAACTTTTCCATGTTTGAAACGCGTGTCAATACCCACAATCAAACTGCGTTTGGAAATGCCTTTTGGCTCATGTTTCTCTATTTGTTGCATTTATCAACTCTGTTGTGAGTCGATTAGGATGCCTTGTCACTGCACAGTTCAATTGTGCAGTTTGACCTGAGGAGCGGAGATGTGTAGTTGGCAGGTCCAAGCTATAAACGCATTTCAAAATGACTTTGAATTATCAACTCTACTACAGAATCAAGTTTCTGGCTCAAATGCATTTGCGATTGCAATTTTTTCGGCATTTCAGAAACGTGTTTCTAACCCCATAATCAAAACAGCTTTGCGTTTATCAACTGCCCAAAACTCCCTGAAAGTTGGTTGGAAACCTTACTTCTGCACCAGAAGTGAGTTGATAGGTCTAAATGCACCCAGAGACTGTCGATGGGTCAATATATCCCTAGATTCACAAGTGTGCCAAAATAAAAACACAAGACGAGACAACATCATTTAGCAGGATTACAACAAACTGACTACATCTATAACCAAAAGTGCATCAACGCATGTTTCACATTTTGTTCTCCTACAAAACGTGACATTGTGCAGAAATTAAGCAGATTCCTGTTTTTGAGAAGTTTCTGGCGATGTCAATACGCACAGCTGCCTCCTAATTCACACCAAATGAAGAGACTTGGACGGGAGACATACAGAGAATATCACTTCAGCCAAGAATGTGGCAATCAAAGTTCACTTCTACATATTGCTTCCCATGCAGGAACAAGATGACATTTTCATGTGCACTAAAGCCTTAGTAAGTTTCAATTACTGACAGACATTTCACTGGCTCTGGACCAACACGGCTCAATCCCATATATATATATATTTTTTTTTTTTTTTGGGGGGGGGGGTGGGGGTGGGGCGGGTGTGCAGTGTCACAGAAAAAAAGGTAAATCTTCGGGGGGGGGGGGGTTTCAGGGATTCCCTCTCAGAGCAACTGCCCCCAAATTGACTGTAAATTACTGATCATGTAGTGAACTGGACCTAACTGTCTCTTGGTATTTCAATTAGGTGTGACCCTAGGAAGAACAAACTTCTGCATGGAAATACACCTTATGGTAAGATATATTAGTAGAAACATTTCTACTTGGAAAAGGCACAAATCATAAACAAAGCCCCAAAAGAATTTCCTATAGTTCTAGAGATTTAATTCTGTTTCAATGTCAGACAAACTTTGCATGTGCTAATACTACTCTTTTTACCTTACTTTTGCTATCAAATACTTTGAATACAAGTGCAAACGATGATTTGCCTCCATGCCCATGATAGCTTTCTCTTGATTCTTGGCCCACTGTTATGACAAATATACACTATGCTGATCCAAAAGGAACCAATTTATGCATAAATCTAATATGACTGATGAAGGATGACTTTACACATGGCACTATTAAAAAGCCCAGTAATTCGAAGAGTCAACTTTGATCAAAGTTCTCGTAGAAGGGTGCAAAATAACAGAGAGAGTGCCAAAAACCACTTGTGCCATGCCTCCTTAGGGGCATCATGTTAAAGGTCCTGTTTACCTTTGGGAGCAGTGATATAACACAATTTCAAGATATTACTTTTGATGCATATGTGTAGGTCAGTTGTATCACAAAACATCCTACCATCTAAAATGTTTGCAATAAGGCTTAAAATATAATATGGAGATATCACTATTTTTCTCATTAAACCATAACTGCAGACGATTTAATCGGAAAATATTTTTATTATAACTATTGTTCACATTTTGTATACCTAACAATATCTAACATCGATTATACTGGCTCAAATTGTTAGTGATTGTTTGTATCCCTAACTCACATTTCAGAACTATTTGGAAGCACTTATGCTGGGTTTTTGTTACATCTGCAAGTGGTAAATTATGCCTTAAAGGAGGAGTGTCCCAAATTCTCTTGGTCATCCAGATGATTGACAGCTGGGGATAATTTGACCTACTTTTTTGGGGGAAAAAGCACACAAACTAAAAGAAAAACGTAGACAACAAGAGCAATCTGAACCCAAATACTCATTCAAACACATCATATTCTTGGCTTCCAAGCCCTGAGCAAAATTTTCTGGCAATCAGATATATTTGTTTATTTTCTCATACCAGCTATATTTCCCAGGTGTCTGCTAACGGATTCAAAATTACTGTGCTTGATGCCGTATCATGGCCAGACTCTGCGGGCATTTGCCTTTGGTCTGACAGGTAAGGAAACAGTGGGACAATCCAAACCTGACAGTATGAAAATCATGACATCAGAGAAATTGTCATATGTCAGTGAAAGTTGTTAGGCCCCCGAAACATCACACACCATTGTAGCAAAATTTTTCTAACTTTGGAAGTTTGCATAACTTTCCTGTGATCATCTGTATATACTCAAAATTTCTCCTCGTACAAAAAATCATGGCATGCGTTTTCCACTCAATCAATGGAATCTATGTGCAGCTTGCTATGGGTGCTATTGTTACATCATTGCTGTAGTTGTGTGCAACGGACTGCTAAAAAATTACACACACGTACTATAGTGGCACTGACTCGCAATTTTCTGACACCTTTTTCACAAATGCATCCACTCATTAACCGTCCAAGAGAAATGTGGCCAATTCAGTAAATATTGTATTCACAAACTCTGAGAATAATGCACACATTTTAAAACGAGCACCCATAAAGAAAGAAGCGTGGTAAAGACGGAAAAATCATGGTAGCTGCACATGCCCCTGCGATGACTGGCACATAGAGAGTGATGACCTTTTGACCTTACCTTGGGAAATAATCTGCATTATTTTGAATCACGTTCACAAATTCCACGTCTGGTCGCTATGCCAATATGATGCGGATAATCGCAGCATCGAAATTTTGTGGATTACTCTGGTCCTACTGCAATTTTACGACCAAGTGATGCAGATATTATCTGTATAATTGTGTCTAACATGAAAGGGCTAACTTCACTGTGTTTCGAAGCAGCATGAACGAAAAGAACAAACATTGCAATTTTAACGTTGCACCATTTCCCACTGAGAATGGCTCTACCAACAAATGTGACCCCCATGCATCTGCAATTCCCGAGGCCAAGTGATTATCATTAGTTTGGACACATAATGAAGCAGCACAGCTTCTCCATGTGCCAAACATACAAATCGTGTAATCTGAGGAAAATACGAGCTAGAATCCACTTCTACGCACTGAGATTGAGGTGCGATATAGAAGTGTAGAGAATAAACCGCATCCACAATCTTCGGACGGGACAAAAAACAGATAACATGTTTGTCTCATCACTTGGGGTCCCATCAAGGTTCTTGGTTATGGCATTTCACAGAAAGAGCCCCATGCAAAATGGGAGAAAAAGTGTTATTCAATGATTATGTCTGACAATCTGCATAATCATGATCGTCAGCTTGATTTGCAGCTGGTTACTCAAGCCAACAAACAAGCGTCGCTCTGAGCTGCTGACTGATCAAAATGCCTAATTTTCTGTCTGAATTGCTAACAAAAAAAAATCCTTGGTAAATGCAAAAAAAAAAAAAAAAAGTAGAAGCAAGCTCAAAAAAAAAGCAAAATAAAACTAATATTCAAGAAGAAATCCTGAGCACTCAGGCTATTACTATATCCTCATCTCTGTTTACCATAAATTCTCCTTTAGGGTTAAAAAAAGAAGAAGAAGAAGAAAGCAAGCTTTCTGAGATTTTCAGAAGCCATGTATTTGTGCGCAATTTGCATAAAATTGGCATAAATTGACGGTAGTGACGTGTTCATATGAGCCTACATGTACATTAGCCTCCATTCCTCCCTACACACTGGCATAGTTTGTACTGCAATTTTGAGAGTTGCCCCTGGGTATTTTCTCCCTCTAAGTAAAGGACGCGTCTTCCAGCTATATATACGTCTAAATTCTCTCCAGTAATCTGTCTGCTATGACGGTGCTTGATCCTGCTCCAGGCTCTACGAATATTCCTGGGCTTCTTTCTATCCATTAATCATCTTTACAAAATCTAAGAGGATTTAACACAAAACAGAGAAAATCACTACTTATTCACCTTCTTCATATTTAAACCTCACTAACAGTGTTTGTTCACATTTGTACATTATTGTGGTCCATTTATTATTGCAAAATTACCAAAACTTACTTTAATATGATATGTCATATAATATAACATACATTTGGATAAAATATTTTAACATTTGATGTAGCAGTCATAAAAAGAGAGGCAAAAAACAAATAACAAACAGGAAGCAAACAAACAACTGGCATCGCTGGTTTAACAATGGCATATTTACAATTACATGCATATTTGACAGTATATATCCGCTCAGTCCTCCTACAAGATTTAATCTCATGTAAACAAGGATAGCACCACTTTTGTTTACCTCGGTCCTCTAGTTGACCTTTTATAAACTTCACAGGCTGCAAGTCACCTGTAAACTCCGTTCAGGGACAGGTTTCTCATGACAGAAAACAAGTTTACATCATTCTATTTTTGGCAAGAAGTAGAAAGGCACATGATATAGAAATTCTGTAGAAATTCATTTTGCATGAAATCTAGGGAAAATAATAAAGCTACAAAGCAGTACACTTTGAGCCATGGAGTAGATAATACTGCAAAAGTTGAGTATTTCAAGCATTTTGCTTAACCAGAAACTAGCCCAAAAAATAAAAACAAATTAATATTTTTCATGTCATATGTTTCACTAATAAATGTCTTGATTCCATGGAATTAAAAACATTCACAGTTCATCTCACCCAGCTGAGAGCAAAAAACAAAACAAAACAAAAACACGAGAAAATAATCACTTTTACAGTAGTATGAAATTGAAAGAAACAGGCTTAACCATTTGAGTGCATGTAAGATGACTTCAAGGGATGTTCCACTGGTATTTCATCATCCACTCTCCGATAACAAGGTTTGATTCTCTATCATGCTGATAACAGATGAAATGAAAAAAATCATCCTCATATTCTGTAGTTTACACAAAGCAACCTCTAGGGTGTCTATGAAAGAATTGTTTTGGTTTATACCTGATCCAGACAGCTATTTTTAGACTTAATACATGCCTCAATGACATTGAAATCATGTTACTTAAACAGGATGCTTATCATTCATTTCCATTCTAACTTGCATTGGAACAAAAATGCTCGAGTCATTAATCTCATTCAAAACAAAAGACTATCTCCACAGGAAGTTTGCCGTCACAACAAGACTGCTATCTTTGTGTTTTTCTATTGAACACTCTCTTGTCCCCCCCCCCTAATTCTTCATTGCTCACATTGACACACACACAAACACACACATACACCTTACAAAACCATTTGTTCATATTTTACTGTTTACCCTCATGTACAAAAAGTGTACATCTCACACACACACACATACAAAAACAAACATCCCAATTTTTTCTCTCATCTGTCTCTTTATTTTTTTTTTCTTTTTGTCTGCAAATCTACCTCTGAAAACAGACAATCTTATCCACACTGATGTACACATCCTGTCACTGTTCCATTGGTCCTAGTTATCAAACAGTCCCAGTCCACCCCTCTAAAGCTGTCCCTTTGTTACCAAGAATAATGGCAGCTGGAGCCATGGGGGTGGGGCAGGTAGTCGATTGATTGGGATGATAGCATTGATTGACAATGATGGTATCGTATGGCAACTATACTCACGTGTAAATCTGTCATCCACATAGTTGTGTGTGTCCTCATGTCATCATATGTGTAGGCCTACATAGTGTTGGCATTATGAATTGCATCATATAGGCCTATACACACACATCCCTTCAGGACCCTAATACACACATAAACACACACACACACACACACAATCTACACAATGATATGATACAAGAAAATTAGGTGAGCTTCCGAGGAGGTATTCATGATTCTTCATGTTCTTATGTGGTCCAACAAATTAGTGTCCATGAGAAATGCTCACATTTCATAAAATGGTACAAACTGTATGTGCATGGAGGAAGTGTGTACATTTGCTAGCTCAGTGGGTTTTAACATAGGAAAACAGTGATTTATTTGACAAAGAATGAGTGCACTCCAAGGTTCCTGTTTACCCTTGGGTTATTTGTTTTATAGAAGCTAGATGTCTGTTCAGTTAAGAGAACAAAGAGTGTGTCAATTAACTATCAGTATACACAGAACACACACAATGCCAGTAATGACTGATGTGTGATGGACAGCATGACAGGGAATCTCACTAAAGACAATTACAGACATATAAAAAAAAATAACAGTTATCTTGTCGGTATATTGGGGTATACTTTACAGAGAAATACTCAGGCCTGAATTCACGAAGGTGGTACAATCTTTGTCCATGGTTTAAACCATGGACAAAGTTTTTAAACCATGGACAAGGTTTAAAACTTTAAACCATGGACAAAGACCGTAGTTTTTTATTGGGCGCCAAGTGTCGCATGGCCTATTTCATTATGAAATCAGTTATTTCATCCTGGGAGGGTTTTGTTACACAAGTTGTATACAGTGTATATCCGACCTATTCATTGTGAGATTCCACTGTATAAAGTATAAGCACATTCTATGTTACAAATCAATGTGCGGTTGTAATCTGCAATTTTAGAGCAGTTGGAAATTGTGCCTAAATGACGACTGTCTACAAATATCCAGGTAAAAAGAAGGTAACAAGTTCTAAAGAGATAAAACCAGAAAAATAAGTAAAAAGGAAAATAATCTATCCTTTCCTGTCTTCTCCAGCTGTAGAGAACAATGAGGCTTGGTTTCATTTGACTGCTTCTTATTTCTGTAAAGAATAATGTAGAAAGAAAAATGGTGTTCCAGGGTATTCCTGTTCAAACACTTGCTCAGCCTTTGTGCTAAGATAAATTTCCCCTGGTTTGAACTTGGCACTGTATAACTACACACGCTAATACACACATACATTTACATACACACATACACACGCAACACACACACACATTAGCCTATGTTGACCAGATTTGGAGTCCAAGGTCCGAATGATTCATATAATATACACACAAAAAACAAACACAAACAAGTACTCAGCTCACAACTGGAGCACGCCAGTGCAAAATCAATATTCCTAGATCAATAAAATATGCATACGACCACTACTTATGAGAGAACAAGGGGAATACTGCATTTCATAGAATGACTTATTCTGGACTCTCCCCTTTTCCACCATTTTTGTTTTCAAATTTTCAATTTCTTGTTTTTTAGTTGTTTGTTTTTTTGCCACTTCTTTGTCTTCACACAGCTTCCATTATCATATTCTATCCCATTCATTCCCTCTAAAAGAACTAATCCTTTAAAGAGACACAAATGCAGAGTCACAATGGTGATATCATCAAAGAAAAGTTCATATTGATCTTTGTCCAAGAGAAACAGGCTTGGGTGGTTACGGGATTGGTATAATCTATCCACACATCTGTCCTTTTCCTGTAGACAATGCTAACAAGTAAATCTCGTAATTCCGTTTAGTTCCTGGCGCAGATTAGCTAGCAATGGCATTAAAGCATCAGCGCGAGCATGCCCCTAAGACCTCAAGGTTGCTGGGCACCGAATTCAAGCTCATTCGACCATGAGAAATCTTTAAAGCACGTTACATGCCAAATTGGATGAATTCAATTGAATAAACCGCAACATACCACATAATTGTTCCACACCTGCAGAATAATGGCAGGCAGAGATGGTTTGAGCATTTCTACAAAATTTATAAAAAGTACTCATCCACACAATCTAAAAAGGCCTACCTAAATACATAGAAAACCTGAATTGGATGGTACAAATGGGATTATATACTATACATTACAATTTGAACTCTATCTTCAAAAGACAATATGTGACACTGTGCAAGCAACTAAAGTTGTACCCTTCCATAGTGCTCACTTATTAAACATGGATGTCATTTCATTAACTGAACCGCTGGATAAGCTTGACCTTGAGAAAGATCAAAAGAATAGGTGGCTCCATGGCAATGCTGATTAATGACATATATTTATTACTTTGGTCAAATTGAAACAAGGCCATTGAGGTTAGAGAACTGACACACAAGGTATGATCATAAAATGAGAATAAATCTCACAAATGTGTCAGTACTGTATAAGATGGGCAATTCTATTCTAGCAGACCTGTGCTATTACTGTAAAACATGATATTTTAGCAGTATGAAATTTTCATGAATTGGAGCCCACAGCCTTTTTCACGGCACAAAATTTTTGCAAAGTGCCTCTAGCATTCAATGCATATAGTGTAGACAAGAGCTTTCGCATGCATTTTAATTTTGCGAATCTTGACTCTCGCAAAATTCAAGAAATTAAAATGCATGTGAACATTCCTTGTTGTACACTAATTGCTTTCGAATGTAAAGAAAGTGTGCAGCAACTGAAGATCCATTTAGTAAAGTCTCCCTTCCTTCCCCACACTACCGAGTCTTTAAGTCGTTCCCATCCATGAAAAGCAAGGTGACAAGACATGGTTTGTGCGCATTTTCCGCTTCGATTCTTACCAACATTGATGATGTCACTCAGACACCTGTTCTTGCGCCAGCTGAGGCTGCGCTTCTTCCGACGAAAGCTCAGCGACCTCCTGGCCGCCACCTTCTCCCCGTTCTTCCCACCGCCACCGCCGACAACTCCCAACCCTCCTCCCTCTTCCACCACGGAGGCCGGACTGGTGTCCCCTAGCACCATGCTGGAAATTGATGACCGCATCATCTCCACATCATCAGGTATTCATCAAGAGCGAAAAGATCCTATCACGGATGGACGGAATTGAACTTGGGAAAATGCTTGGACATAAACACACAAACAGTTTTCTGGTAGACCCGTGTCAGATCAAGATGGTAGTAGTCAATGAATTATTATAGAAATATCACACAGAAAATAATCCTCTTGGGATTTCTTATTCCAATAATCCTAAATGTGGACGATTTCAAGATAAGGGCCTCAGCGCAATATCAGCTGCAATGCGAGATCCATGGACAGGTAGAGTTGACTTACACAGAAGTATGCCTTTGAATCAGCATCCTTACTGCAAAGGGGAACCACTGCACTGAATGAAAACAAGTCCTTGTCACAAATGCACATGAGGAAACTGTCATCCGCAGTGTAAATCACACTCTTCCCATTCCTGGTGAGATTACTCAGGCCTGAGGTGCTTCGGGGCAGAAAGGGCATTAAACACACTCCGCGCACATGCTTAAAGGCGCACAGTGAGTCACTGCTGGGATTATATTAATCCACATATTCAGCATCAAAACCCCGGCACGGCAGTTATGCTATGCATCCTTTCCATATTCACAAACTGGCATTGGAGCTGTGAATGAGGAGGAACTTGGCAGGAATTTGGGTTTTTCTTGAGATTCTCACTGCGGGTACGACTTGACACGGTGGCTTCCCTCCGCAGCAGGGTGCTGGAGTGAATGACAGACCGGTGGGTGAAGACCAATGAATGTTTGATTCACCGGGAGAGAGGGAGAGCCGAGCACACTGGGGCACACTGCCACCACCGTGGGTCATGAATACCCAACGCTCTGGCTGAGTCATACACAACCGGACCTTATCAATGCAGAAAGCATGGTGTGTGTTCACGTGTGTCCTCTAACCGTAGGTCTTGTGTGGGCTTTGTGTATACACAAAACAACGCCTGCCTGCCTCACATAAACAGCAGGTCAGTGTAGTATTATTGGCCTGTGTCGTCTGCTACTGCAAGGGAGGGCGAATTGGGCGTGCGCACCCCATCACACTGCAACAACGAGGGCAGGCTTCCAGTGCCGTGGGAATTTATCATCACTGGGGGATTGGCAACTGCCTTGATCAATGCAGAAGCAGTCAACTGGGTCATATCAGCTGGCGGCAGCGTCGCCCATGAGCCGTCCCTGATCGGCACGCGCGTGCTGCAGCGCTAAATCCACATCCGAGGCTCTGGATGATGATTCCTATGTGTCATGTGACTTAGCACGTAACATTTCAATCTCATGAGAGCTTTCCGAATTCAGCCAATACATCACTCCTAGAGAAAACCCAACCAGCACCTTAACAAATCATACTTAGCAGTATTTCCACCTACACAGTAATACACGTCACATGAACACATATTAACAGTGTGGAACATATTCTGCTGTTGAATGAGGACATAGACCTGTGTATGGCACATAACATTTGATGCACATTATCCAATCAATGAGTGATAGGCATGCTACCTTAACTATGAAGTGCCAGTTACTATGTAGAAGTAAGGCACAGTATTTGTCAACGCTAATGACTTTGGTGAATTGTACAAATTTAATTCATGCAATATTATTAACTTAGAAATGTATACTTCGGATGGTGATTTTTATGCTATCATAAAGAAATCATTCTATATGGCAAACTCTTTAAGACATTTAGATTTGTTACAATGCAAGATAATCAAAATAACAGTTAAAAATGTTATTAACTCTTTGGCCCGAAATCACGAAGGTGGTACAAATGAAACCATGGTTTAAACCATGGACAAAAACCATGGAGCGCCAAGTGTCGCATGGAATATTTCATTACGAAATCAGTCATTTCGTCGATGAAATGATTATTTTGTAACAAAATGATAACATTTTGTAACTAAATGAACATTTCGTCCACGAAATGATAATTTCGTTAACGAAACGGTCATTTTGTCAACGAAATATTCAGTGCGTAACTTGGCGCTCCATGGTTTTTGTCCATGGTGTCATTTGTACCACCTTCGTGAATTTGGGCCTTTATATATCACTGATAAAAGTGCAAGAAACCACATTATTCCATTACAATATAACATGAATATTCAACTTTTGAGTTCCATAGATCCATCCATTATGCACAAGATACAGACAACAGGAATATAGTTCATTTCTTATGTATTATGAATATATACACTGTAAACATACAATTTGTGACACCTGGAGCCCTACAATACCATACAGCAACTCCTGGATTATCAGCGTGCTATAACATGACTAGTTGTACAAATTGCATACAAATTCACAGAGCCATTGACAGGCACACACAGACAGACAGACACACACAAACACACACACACACATACACACACTCACACACACACACACACACATACACAAAGGCATTCCCACTACTCCTTCCCCATATTACTCATACACCGACTCCTGTCCATTCTCATCAGGTATCTCAGCTGGTGCTAATGTCATAATTGCCTCGATAATTTGACAATTACAATCCTATCAGCAGACCGGTAGAGGTGCAGTCGTATCCTTAAAATGCAACAAGCAAACACTGCCCAACCAGGTTGACTCTTGACTCTCAGAATATCATGTTACCAATGATACAATCAAAATTTATAGAAATAAGCAGCATTTGTGTAAATGATGTTATGATTGTGACCTACCTACTCATAGTATCACAAAGATTCAAACTGTCAGGTGATTCAAATAATGTGTGTATAATATGTGGGAATCACTTCCATGCCAGTACAACAGACAAAAAATTACAATAATACAACTACATCAAAGGCCCTGTGTACCATTGGGAACAGTGATTTCAAAAATGTTCCGAGTTATCACATTTGATACATAGTAGGTCAGTTGTATCATAAAACATCCTACTATATGAAAATTTTGCAATAAAACCTAAAATATAAAGATATCACTATTTTTCTACCAAACCATAACTGTAGAGGGTTTAGTCTAGAAACGATCTTATAAGTTTTTTTTTTGTTTTTTTTAATAGATACTTTATTTTCTGCAAATCAATAAATCAATCAACAATTCAATATACATAAGGCACATAATCATAAGCATGTAGGAAATATACGAAGTAAATTCAAAACAGAGTCGTTTGACTTGCATAAACAAAGACATGAAAGGAAAATAATGATATAATATACAGTATGCAAATCTATGCAGCGGGGATTACAACAATTACAATTATGGAGCGATTGTGCAGAGGGCCGCCAAGTTATAACCATTGTTCATATTTTGTATATATCTAACAATACTTAACATTGATAATAGTGATTAACTTTTTTTTTACACTGGTTGTTTCTATTCCTAACTCACATTTTAGACCTATTTTGAAGCACTACACCTGGTTTTTGTTTTATCTGCAAATGGTAAATAATGCCTTTAATCTCCATTCCCACAGCTTGCCTTGCTGACTGCTGTTTATTCCTCTCACTGTCAATGACACCTGCCTTGCACAGGATGTCATTGACTTTTCATATACAGCTATGCTATGAAGGGTTGATCATTTCTGAATTGTCTATGTGTATGCCATGAGCAATGAGCTCATTTCATTAATATGACCAGATAAAAAAAACCAACACATCAACTTGCTCGTGAACATGTCCCTCGGAACTATGAGCATGGCTTAATCATAATTGTCACCATGAATTACACATGAGCACTTCATCAATATTCACGAGTCTCCGAATTGAGTCACGAATGGGCCGAGATAATACGCTTGGAATTTGATTGGGAAGTAACCGAATCAAGAACATGAAATCACCGTCCGAACAAAAGGAAAAAGCAGTTTGACGAATATGATCTTAATTGGAAGTCAGTGAAGGAAGACAAGACAACAAAACAGATTTAAATCTAATGGATGAAAGTCATCTATTACACGCAAGTCTTAATTTCATCATGTATTCATCTGAAGGGATGAAACTGGATTGTTCGGATAACAACTTATTTTGAGCTCTGAGATATAGCATCCTGAAACAAAAGAGTGTCCTTGGCACGTGTCTGCTAAAGGGAAATGATAAAGACCTGATACAGCCAAGGTAGGAAACGATCAAAGCTCTTCAAAATACCCTTAGTGACCTTTTCACTGGTAATGGGATCCAATTTCCTCAACAAAAGCAAGTTCAACTTGTCTTTTTCTTTCTTTCTTTCTTTTTCTTTCTTTCATTTTTTTTTAGATTAAGAGACAAAAGACTTGACTGAAATCAGAAATTAAGCAGGCTCTGACAGTGACACGCTGATTAGAAAAAAAAAAGTACTACTACTAGATTACCTCTAAAAATATATACAGAATTTAGAAAAGCTAGTCAAAAATTTGTCTTCAACAGTTGGCCACAAAGGGGCATAGCTTGAAAAAAAGAAAGAACAAAAACTGATGAAAATACATCATGGGCTTCGGGCATACAAAATCATACAAGATTGTTCAATAGTACCTGAACATATCAATATCTAAAACATATAGATACAGTAACATAAGAAAAAAAGATATGTGCAATGCATGAGGTGGCTTTCTAACACGATGTGAAGATCTGACAGTTGAAAGAGATACATTATAAAAAGACAGCCCCCCCCCCCCCAATCCCCATTCTTCCATCACCAAAGTGGAATTTACCAATTACTTACAGGAAGCAGATCTGCCAGATATCAAATATATGGTTAATTAACATAATATCTCAGAGTCAAGAGGCTCAGAGAGATGAGTTGTGAAGACTGGTGTGACAGATGAGTGAAGGACGAGGATGACTCATTCTACACACAGCCTCCGAAGCGATCACGTGACCTGGAGAGATAAGGCAACATGTGTGCTTCCCCCGGTTGAGTTTGTCGACGACGAGCAAACGAAGACTGGGATGAGGACAAAAGCAACATTGTGATTTTACCCTTGATGCAATCAGCTGGTATGGTTCTAGTGCTGTGTGCTGTTATAGTATTGTGTGTGTGTGTGTGTGTGTATGTGTGTGTGTGTGTGTGTGATCCTTATTCATATTCCTGTTATTCTTATCATTATGCTTATTTTTAGTCACCATTTTAGCAAAGAAAATGATACCTATATCACAATTACTATACTACTGCTGATCCTTACCAATATCATCACTACAGTGTTTTACTTCTACAATCACTACAAATACTATTTCTTTTTCTGCTTCTATTACAACTACACTACTGCTTTTACTTGATTATTACTTATTATTGTCTTTATCAATATCATATTATAGCCATTTCTGTTGTTACCTATCCCACAATAATTATCAACTTGGCAGAAGCAACATTTCTTTTTGGACATCACTTTAAGACTCACATTGCTTTTTAGCAACATATATCTTAACTGCTTATCTACCAGTTTGATACATTAACTTCCTAAAATATGTGGAAAGTCACACTTTTCTATTAGGACCTACTGAAACATCATAAGAAAAGACATACCCTGGTAAGTGGGAACAGCACTGACTGTTCACATCGTATGCTAATATGCACATAATGCCAACACACTCATAATTGTAGAGGGCGCCAGATACTAAAGCCAGAAAATCTTCATTGGGCTGTGAGGGACTTTCCCTACTGTGGTTGAAAGAACCACATACCACTGCACACAAAAGGCTGAGATGAACTTACAGTGTCTGCTGCCATCTATAGGTGGTATAGGATTATGTCTAAGCCATTTCAATGGCATGTAGCAGGTGATTATGCACTGAATTAATTTGATATCAGTAAATTTCTGTTGTGGAGAAGGTTTCAAAAAATACAACAGTTTCTTTCTCATTCCCTGTGTTTCACTATGTCTCAATATTTAATTCAGAGCTCTAAAACGTCTTCAAAAATACACTGTATAATAATTGTCTTATTCTGGATTTTTTTTTAAAGTCCCAAAACAACGGACCCAAAAAGCTACAACCAAGTTGTCTAAAATATTCTTTCAAGTTCTTTCAACTTTATTTTCACCTCCATCAAAATGAACAAAGAAATTTATGTACATTGCTTATACACGGGATATTTGTGATACAGAACAAAACTTGAAAGGTACATAAGAAAATTATGAAAATGAAAAGTAGATGTGATTACATCTTTGTTAAAGCGTATAATACAAGTCAACTAAGGATGAGGATGGAAGTGGAGGGTCCCACTAAGAAGCAAAGCTTGTACGATATGGGACCCTCAGAAAATACACAAAACATCAATATAAAACACAATAAACTAACCGATGTCAACTGACATCAAAATGATTGGGAAGAGGAAAAAGAGAGAAAAGGAAAGGAAAAAGAAGAGGAAAAAAAGAGAGGAAAAAAAGGGAGAAAAAAGAGGGAACTACAGCATGTGCCATCGTGGACGCAAGCAATCTGGATTTCATAATGTAAAATAAGTGATAAAATACAAGCTGGATTGAATGTAATACAAAACATTTTTTAAACGTAGTTATGTTGGTAAGAATGCAGGAGAAAAAAAAACCACATCATTATATTTAGAACACAGAGAGGGACATAGTTTAATAGGAGGACTTATGTAAAAAAGAATGATGACTTGACTGAGATGATAAAGGGAAACTAACTCTGTTGGATGTTGTAAAATTTCAATAAAAATGATTTTAATTTATTCTTAAAGGAATTCAGAGATTGAGCAGTAGTAATGTTACTGGGAAGTGAATTCCAGTACTTTGGCCCGTCGTAATATTAACTAATAATGATAGAGAAATAAACATGTACAAAAATAATTTTCAACAAAAAACACAGAATAAAAAACACATGTTATCCACAATTAATCAAACATCAGAGACATTATATCCCATGATATATCTTAACACAAGGGGAGTTATGTACCCATCTCCATCAAAATTCCAGTGTGATATTGAGTAAGATGATGGGAAAAGATAAAATGAGAAGTAGATGAGACATTCGTCCGAAAGGAAATGAACTTCAAAAACATGTATACCTCATTTATAGGATGCCTACACCAAACCACAAAGTATGTCATGGGTGGAGTTTTCATCACAGGTGTAGAGCACATGTACCTGTATTTCTCGTGCCCAGGGATCAGCTCATACATCCCAACCTTGTGGGCTCATAACATGCCAGGTATGCATGCTATGTGAAGTATGCTCCTGGTACATTACTGGGTCAATATCATAATGGTGGTGGCAAAAAGGGTCGACCTAGTCTTAGCACACCAGACCCAGCAAGAATAGTATCAGGACAAATACAAGCTCCTGATAGCGCTACTTCAAAACATTCAATTTTAAATGTAATCATAATGATGAATAGAAATCTTTTAGGCCTACTTGCTTGCCATATCATCCAATGCAATACTGCCATATCTCACAACCGAATTCTTCAGTCAAATGAACAAAATATCATCAGTGTTTGACCTAAATGTCTTCATTTAGTTTCAGCTTTACAGGGAACATAACTCTCTAAAAACTGAAAAAAACAATATCCCATGTCATGCACAGTATGGAACTAAAAAACAACAAAAACAATAACAACATGTTTTAATTTTGACATGCATGATTACACACACTATATGTACCTTGATCTTCTAGCAAAATGTTTAACAGTTCATCCTTTCTGCACGAAAATGTCACAGATATCCCAAGCATGTGATTAATTTTCTTCAAATTTTGATTCCAAGTCTTTGTTGAATTGGACATGGGTCTACATTACCTCCTACACAAAGCATTTCTATCACACAGCTATGTCCATGCGAGTAGATGTGATAGGGAAATGATTTTTCCACAACATGAATGCCACCGCGGTTTCCTTACCTCCACACTAACCTTCTCGTTATTCTTGCACGCAAACATTTTATGGCATGTTCACTTGCTCTCGTGCAAAAGTTCTCGAAACCACAATAAAAAAGAACATGTTACAGTCTCAATTTCACTTTAGAGAGCAGAGAAGAGCTACTGTATGTTAGTCGGACAGAGAATGTGTGAGCTGTCTGATAACAGGCCCCCTTTTTGTATGGACATGTCTGTCTGGCTAAAAGTAATCTCTATGATAAGGAGTATGTAACAAAGTATTCCTCCATACAGGTTTCTGTCGTTGATTTTGTTTCTTTTCTTCCTCACGCCCCGCCTGTCACTCTGCATTGCATCTGATGCATATATCAAAGACTAGCTTGCGATGATACAATTAACCTGCCCCCCTGGCGCTGATCGAAAAGCAATACGAGAGAGTGAGCAACATGCCTTAGTGGCCGACTCGCCCCATCCCCCCTCTCCGGCTGCGGCTGACAACATTCACAGCCCTGAGACTAGGAGAGATGGGGCTTACATTATCATATACATGTAGTGCATGCATGCAGGCTTTCTTGTGTGACTACAATATTCATGCCAGTGGTTCGCACATCAACAAAACAGACCAAATCCAAAATATGCTGGCTCAAAAAAAAAAAATTCGAAAGTGACCAATATCACATAGAATGTCATTGCAACACAGTTCTCGTAGCTCTTAGCACCAGGGCCCTCTGGACAAATTTTGAACGGAATATGCATTATCTATACATAAAGAAGTTCGATACTTCTATGTTGAGCATTATATTTCAAGAATTCTTTATGTTTCAAAACTCTTCTTTAAACAACAACAAAAAAAGGGCATATGATATGATTCTTTACAAGGGAAAGGAATGTATCTTTGTGTGTAATATGGTATGTACATGTATATGTATGTAGACTTCGAACTCATCTGCTGTTTTCAAGAAAAAGACAGGAAAAAACAAGAAAAAGCAGGGAGAGATATTTCAGTACGCACAGCAATGTGATGTAGGCCTACATCATGACTGCACGCAAACATTATGATAATGAGCATTTTACACTTGTGCATACACACTGGATTTAATGTGCTTTAAAAGAAGCCAGCGACCTCCTTCTATTGATACTGCAATATCGTGTGACAAGATCTCTCATCACACATTCTCGATACTGACTGGGAGCACAACGCTGGTGATTATCCAGCAAGCAGAAAAAGAGTGTAGGCCTACTGGTATAACACTGCTGGAAACCATGTTAATGTCATAAACAGGGGCACCTTAGTTTTAGTACCCTACATTATAAATGTTTGTACAACGTAGCTGCATCAACCTTTTTTGCTTTAAGGGAGAAGTTACATGTAAATTCCACACTATTTTGCATGGTTTTAAACAAATTGATTGTATTTTTATGCAAAATGAATGACAGAGAAGGATTATAAAGAAATATTATCAACTAAATGATGAAACACATGCACACACACAGACACACACATAGGCCTACACCCAAACATGCAGACACATGAAGATGGCTGAGGGCTGCTTAGTGACTACATTGAAAAAAAAAAAATGTTTTTACACCTGTAGCTGTAGACAAAAAACATTTCTTGTAGCTTCCCTATTTTGATACCTAAAATAAAAGCAAACAAACAGAGACACTTATGCAGACTGCCCTGAATCACAACAAACAAATAGAAGCTCCCCACACAGACACCCCCAAATTTTGCTCTTCCCTTCAATGTGTGTACTGTGGCAAATTACAGGGTGTTCAGAGGCAAAAAATTTATACTAGAACAGTATAGCTATACCAAAACGGTATAAACACATGATGAATTTATACATCTGAACGCTAACGAAGAAACGTATGATGAAACGACGTGTAACAAAACGGCAGTCAGAGCATTGTTTCGAACTAGAACTCGATAATGAATCAGCATTCCATCGTGTCCAGTATGCGTCTGAACGTATGGCGACCATAGAATGGTATAACTGGGCTGGGCTTTATAATGGGAGCACACATGAAAGGTAACTGTCAATCATAACCATAACAGTATGCGCAGTGAAAAACTGCACATCTATACAATGTTCAGAATGGTCGAAATTAGAGTCTGAACGGTCTCTCGGCTATACGATGATTCTTTATATGTCATTTTTTTATCAAGTTTTGTTAGTTATAATCTGGCTTGCGTCTGAACAGGAGGTGAGTATCCTGATGTGATCCAAAGCATTGTCTGAAGCACCATGCATGAGGGAAAAAACGGAAACAACTTTTGCCAGACCTCTGGCTGAACTATTTCCTGTATGGATGCTGCTAGACAAATAGAGTCAAATCCTGATCATGAATGCTGTTTTGAAAAAAATGACCCCATGTCCACACATCCCCTCCCATCCCCCCTCCCCCCCCCAAAAAAAAAAAAAATAAATAAAAAGAAGGGGGAAAAGAACAGAAATGGGGAAGGGGAGAAGGAAGTGGTACAATGTAGTCTTGTAATCTTAAACAAAATCGCTCTTTTTTATTTATTTACTTTTTGCTCTGGATATTCATATGACAATTGACAGCTGAAACTGAAAGGGGGGAGGGTAAGAATATAAGATTTGACATACCTAATGAATGAGTCAGCTGTATTCAAACAATTTCACCATTGTCAATATGCTGGGGCAACCATGTTTCGTGTTTGCATTTGTTTCTTTCTTCTTCTTTTTTCCAATTTTTTTTTGTTCTGTATATGATTGAAGTGTGGGTGTGTAGCCAAGAAGTACACTGTATTGGTAAAAATGATGACAGGATTAGTCTTTCCAAAGGATAATTTCAGACCCAATTTGTGATGAAATAGCAAGGTGGAAAGTGTATATATATATCTTAGCCACATTTCTCATGGTGTCAATATTTTACTACCTCATGAGATATAATCAATATTACATGGCAAACCTAGTGGAAAGAAAACATGTGGGAAAATCTGTCAGAACTACAGGTATTACGCAAGTAAGGATCAAACTGCTGTTACACATGTGGTATAGGCCCTATACAAATAACATTTGCCAAGTAGGGCCTAATGTACAAATGAAGTAAGTGTAAATCAGTGTATGAAGGTAATGATTTGAGTTGTATCAAATGGATGTGAGTGCTAATGATTGTTATGTCTGGCTATGAATAAACTGAAAGAACAAGAATTTTGAAACTGCCATTTCTGGTCAATTGAAATGAATAAATGTCATGGCAAAGTGGGAGAAGATTTAAAGATAACAACACACACGTTTGGTCTGGTTCAGTGTGAGAAGCATTTTGACTGGTAGACGTATTCTCTGGTAATCTCTAGGAGTCACTGGTAGCTCATGACTGCACGTAAACCTACCCCTCAGCACCAGGCAAAGATTTGAACCCCATGCCTTCAGACGGCTGGTCACCCACTGCCCCGACCACTCTACCACCTCAGCGCCATTCATCATCTGACCATCCCTAAAAGAAGCTGGAGGCTTGGTCCGCTCATCCTCATCGGCTTCCCTCATCCCTCATCCTCCAGCGACAGTTGGCAAATGTCATCCGGTCTGAGACTGGTCAATCACCAGCCCGCAGCATCGTATTTACCTATACTTATCAGATGTATGCCATTAAGGTCATAAATCTCCCCTGCATAAAAACCTTCGGCTTCCTTGGGTAAGACCCTGGCTCAAGAGATAGCGCTGCCATTGTACACACGGCCTAGCGGAGATCTTTGGAGATCTTTATCACCATAGCCACTGTCTTGTCACGCTCATCAAGGCCTACACACCCTACTTCTAATTACTAGAGCACCCACCAAGCTCTATGCTATTAGCTTGTACTTACATGATCCTATCAAATATAAAATGGATGTACTTTTTGCTTAATTTTGCCATAATCAACCTTAGCATGGAGGTAAATTCCCCTCCCCCCTCTCTCGTCAAATTATATATCTACCTACCGAACTATCTATCTACCTATCTATCTATCTATCTATCTATCTATCTATCTATCTATCTATCTATCTATCTATCTATCTATCTATCTATCTATCTCTCTGTCCCTGTCTATCTATCTCCCTACCTATGTATCTCTTCCTCTCTCTCCCTATCTATGTGACTATAACATCCGCCTATAGTTTAATCGCAAACAGTTCACTATGCTACAGCAGTTTGCCTCAAAACAATTTTACCGGCAGTCATATTACATCAAAGAGTAATTAATATTTCCTACAAGTTAACTCTCTTTAATGAACATGGATATCCTTTAATCAGCGGTAATATTTTCAGGCACGGAAACCAAGGACATGTGAGAGTAAGGCTGGCCATAATTTGAATGTTACCCATATGAAATTAACCTGGGCCCTGTTGCATAAAAAGAGGCTATCACACGTAAGTTAGAAAATCAAACACAAGTCAAGTATCAGCCAATCAGAACTGAGTATTCAGACACTTACATTTGATTTTCTGACTTATGTTTGATATCAACTTTATGCAACAGGACCCTGGTGGACAAATAGCCTCCTTTTACCAAGGTTTGGCTGTCTTATCACAATTATACACAGATTGATGATATAGACATTACTGGTTTGTGTTTTGGTGATTTGTACTTTACTTACAGTAATGACAATGGCTATACAAAACCTAAAGTTCAAAATCTCTAGTTGATATCTTTGCCATAATGTGGCATGCATTCACTTCATAACTTACCTCTTGAGCTACACCATTCTGCTGAATTTGCCTGGAAAGAGACTAGTCTGAATACCACAACACCCTTGTCTCTCTTGGCAGCAAATTATCATGCAATTTTCTGCAACCATGAACTTGTCAAGGACTTTTAAACTGATACTCATTTCACAAGTCATGGGATACACAAGGTCCTGTCTTCTCTTTCTTCCTAGGTAAGGTACCCTTCTTGCTCCTCTCCCCTCCTCTCACTCCCCCACTCCCCCTCCCCCCCCCCCCCCCATCTCAAGTACAGGTTATCTGTAGGTAGCATTCATACTACACACACAGTGTGTGTTAATTGTAAATGCACATGCAAACTGGCTTAGCAGTAAGGGATCAAAACATTCTTTGAATTTACAATCATTTCTCTGTTTCACGGATATTCTAGTTACCTTACATCAACGTATCTTTTTTTAATGAATGTAGGCCTAATTTTTTCCCTCAAAATCAAGTTTAGAATACAGTTCCTAGTTGAATTTGATTCCATGTTCTAAGAAGTTTTCCCATTAGTAAGATCATTCTTTAGCCCTCCCCCCCCCCTTAATTTGTAACGAGGCAATGACCTTGAAAGCTCAAGATGATATCTACCAGAGTAAGTGGCTGAAAGTGAAGACTAGCAGGATGGAAAAAGGGAGGACTTTCCCGAACTCCCCTTGGTCAACTCTGAGCTAATATTCAGCTACCATGAAATTAACCGTACTGACAGATAATCATTTTCCAAGGGTTCGGCCATGTTTGCCCTGCGAGTCTCCCTGGCACAGGGCAAAGAAAGATGATAGCCGATCACCAGACAGTGAGCTAACAGGGAAATAAAAATGAAGAATAACAGAAGAACTACATGCAGTCACGCAGATGTAGCGTATATGCCCTAGATGAAAGTTCCAGTACAACGAATAAGTATTGGTTAAGGTGAGGATTTAGCTTTAAATACAATCTTCTGAGATATTTAAAACCACTCTATGAAATATTAAAGAGCATACAATTCTAAGGGGAACTGAAAGTTTATATGATGAAAATCGGCTCTTAAATGACTGAGATATCCAAAAGCAAGGTAAAACAAAGCGATCCCATTAAAAGCTGTGGTTTGTCACAGTTGATTAGGATCACTTGTTTGGATATCTCAGCTATTTCAAGACCAATTTTCATCGAATAAACTTTGAGTTCCTCTCAAAGAATTATATGTTCTTCCATACTTCATAAGAGGCTTCTCATTTTGTCACAAACACACACACACAAAAGTTGGAAACCTGCAGCCCGACCTAAACCAAAACTGTACCATTCCTTTAAGACAGGATGGAAGTTACATAGATAGAAAAAGAATTAAGACTGAGACAGAAAGAGAGAGTAAAGTGGGGGGGGGGGGGGTGATACAGACTCAGGGATAAATCTGGTATCCTCATAAGTTTTACATCTCTGATCATTTATCAGTGCCATCTTGGCAACATCATCAATTAAAATTACAGTGTAGCTATTACAGATATATTAGAAGGAGATGACAACTCTAGACAAATGAACCGTCGAAAGAATGCCCTAAAGCCGCTGCATCCATCGAACACTGGTCTCGATCAACCCTTAAAGATCCTGTTTACCTTAGGGAGCAGTGATTTAAAAATGTTCAAGATATTACATTTTATGCATATGTGTCGGTCTGCTGTATCACAAAACATCCTACCATATAAAATGTTTGCAATAAATCCTAAAATATAAGGAGATATCAGCATTTTTCTCATTAAAACTTTACTGTAGATGGTTTAGTCTGGAAAGATTTTTATTGTGAACTATTGTTCACATTTTGTGCATTTAACAATACTTAACATTGATAATATGGATTGAAAATTTTCCAATGTTTGTTTCTATCCCTAACTCACATTTTAGAACTATTTTAAAGCACTAATGCTGGGTTTTTGTTTCTTCTGCAAATGGTAAATTATGCCTTTAAGTGAGACCATCACTTCATAATATCCTTAAATTTATCTATTTCTACTCCAAACTAATAAAAAAAAAAAACACACACACACAACTGGCATCATTTTAGCACTGAGCTTACAGTTTATGCTTCCATTCTATACAAGCACCATGTAGAAGCATAATGGCATATCTCCAAATGTCAGACAATAATAACTGCCCTCTGCTTCACATGATTCTGTACTTCTGTGGAAAACCACTTCAAATCCTTTGAATGTCAACCATAAAAGCACGGGAAATTTCCCCAAATATCTGCGTAAATCATAATGGCTCTATACTTATTACCATTTCATTTTACATTAAAACCCAAAAAATATGCATCCTCCCTGGCAACATCATTTTAGTCATATTGAAATGATAAGACTCCCTAATGGCATCATTACCGAGTATTCTCAACATGAATTACTGCTCCCGCACATACCACAGACATCTGCCAATTTTGGGTCTATTACGGCCGAGTGGTACTGTCATCGCGTAGTTTGAGTTCTCCCGCTCTTGCCCTTAGCATGTCTGATCGAATGAGTGGCATAACATTAATGACATACTCTGCCTGACTCATCTACATGCCGGACATGCACAGCGCTGAGAATTTTTTCCACGAAATCTTTTATCTCGATCACATGTTTTTCTGAGTGGTCGGCCAGGTACATGGAAATTATAATCCCCTTCTCCATTTTGTATTATAAAAAAAAAAAAATACATCCTCATTTACTAACTGGTAAACAAACAATCTGATTTTAAAAAAAGAAGAAGAGAGATGCTGTAAAAGAAAACAGGCAATGATTTTCTGAGCCATGGGTGAACATTTGAGGCACAAAAATACAGATTTTATGCAAATTTTACTGTGACTGCCTCATCATTGATATTCAGTTTTGAATGGGATTGGGAAGGACCAAGCATATGAAGTTAACAGAACTAAAAAGAAACAGCAACAAAACAAAATATACCAACAAAATAAACAAACAGAAGCAACTTGGGAATATCATGCATCTGCATGTATTCAGGATTCCGCCATTGTTGGTGGCTATACACAGTCAATGTTCATCACTGATATTTATACTGTTTACCGACTAATGAAATAAAATATATATCAAGTTTTTGATTAGTATAATTTTGATCTGTATACTGCATATTCTGCTTGATCCTGCATTCGTGATAAAATATCTCCTTTAAAAAGACTGTGAAATAACAGAATGAGAAAGCCAAAAGATGGTATTATTATTATTATTTTTTATTATTCATTATTTTTTGTAAACACAGGCCTGTATGTTGTGCAACCAGTTACAGCACTGTGTATTCAATGAAACAGCACAAGACTGAAATCTGAGATCACCCAAGAGTACTCCTATAGAAACTGAAGAAAATCCAAGGGGAATACAATCTGTGGTGATTATCAAAGGAAGTTTACTATAAACAGGAAATAAAGCCATACCACTTGTAAACTCGACATGACAGAGAAGGGAATTCCCACACTGCAATGAGTCACACATTTGTCGATTCCAGTCATAGTATCCTTCATAATGGCAGGAGCGACCTCAGCTGACCCAACACCAGACTCTTTCCTCCCCCCTCTCTCTATTCTTCTGTCACAGTATTGCTTGTCTGTAAATCTGTCTGCTCTCTCAGTCTCTTTTTCCTTCCCTATCCATCCATCTTTCTACCTCCTTTTGGATCTCTCCTCTCTTTTCCTCTCTCAGTCTTGCTTGTCTATTTCTGTCTGGTGGACTTTTTATTTTCTCCCATCTATTCATCTACCTCTTTATCTGTCTATCTATCTATCTACCTATCTATCTACCTATCTATCTACTTACCTATCCATATATCTACCTTCCTTCCTCTCTATCTATCTATATACCTATCTATCTACTTACCTATCTATACATCTACCTTCCTTCCTATCTATCTATCTATCTATCTATCTATCTATCTATCTATTTATCTATCTCAGCACCTACCTATCTATCTATCCCTACCTATCGACATATCTACTTTAATAGCTATAGATCTATCTGTCTATTTATCTACCTATTTATCCATCTATCTATTCATCCATCTATCTACATATTCATTTATCTATCTATATGGCCGGCCTATCTATCTATCTATCTATCTATCTATCTATCTATCTATCTATCTATCTATCTATCTATCTACCTATCTATCTATCTATCTATCTATCTATCTATTTATGTATGTATGTATGTATCTATCTATATCCTCCTTTCTTACCCATTTCTATCTTCCTCTCTGTCACTCTTGCTTGTCTATCTCTGTCTGTTCTTTCATCTTCTATCCCTTTCCCTATCTATCCATCGATCTATTTCCTTTTTGCTCCTCACCCTCACTCTTCTTTACTTACTCTGTATTCTCCCCTTCTTTCTCTCCCTCTCTTACTGCATACATGTATCTCTTCTCCCTCAACACTGTTTCTGCCTGTGCTGCTTTGCCTAGCCTATTTCAAGGACACTCTGTTTTCATTCACAGATACAAAATTATGATGTCCATTTTGATTGCGCTTCCAAGGCATCAGGTTTCAGGAACATAAACAATGGATTAGTATCCACATAAAAATAGAAATATATGTGTACGTTGTATATGAGAGAAAATATAAGTATTTGCTCTTCAGAACATATCAATTTGATTTAACGTTATCAATTAACCTGTGTTATAACTCACCAAAAAGGAATATGAAGATCGCTATTCCTTTTCAGGCTTTTGATCAATATATGACTCAGGATGTGTAAAGATCTTGCTACTTCATTTTGATAAAGTCATATAAGAATATATATTGGCTTATTATTCCATACAGCCTATCATTCACTCTCCTCCCCTTAACCAATTAAGGACACACAGATTTTTCTATGACATGCACTTCCCATAGACACCTGCCCAAGAATGCACAGGACTAGTTTTCAACAGGTCAAATGACATACTCTATCACACATGAATACCCAACTGAGACATAAACACATTTTGGAACATTTCAATTCTTTATCTCTATTTCAATGTTCCTTCTCCTTTTGTTTCAAATGTGTGTGTTGTGAATGATTGGCATCTATAGTTACTTAATGCTGAATTACCATTACCACCTCATTTTATTGCTTTCTCATATAATGGAACTTGGTATGTCATTTAATTTCTAGGAAAAAAGGCTACATGTGCAATAAGATTGAATCTCTGTAGCTCAAGGTTTCCAAGCTACCTCACATAAATGAGTCTTCAGTAACTGTATTTATAAGTTTTTCACACCTTTTCGATCCAGTGCGAAGGGACTGATGTAACACAAAATGCCACAAGTCTTGAAGTCAATAAAGGGTAAAAAACTGAGGTGAGTTGACCTGATACTCGATGAAGGATGAGACCTAGAGATGAAATAACACATCCACTCAAAAACAAAAGGATACCACTGCTTTATTTTGATGTTAACAAACGCCGACAATCTTTGCACATCCACCACAAAAAGAGGGGAAAATAAATAGTGCCCGCCCATCACGTCTGACGTAAGCCAAACTAATCATATCATTCCTCACTTCATTGAGTTACTATCACATAAATGATGTACAAATTACAGACAATATTGTTTGCAAGCATGGGTTGTTACCATGACAACTGCCAGTAAATGAAGGAGCTGAAGTAAATGAAGGAGCTGAAGTATATAGACATGAAGCAAACCAAATTAAGAGGAAATTAAACTAATTAAATTAATGAAGAAATATGAAAAAAAAGCAATTTGCGGCTACTATATCTTGAGTTGCTCATCACAAAGCCTCTCGCCTCTTCATATCATATGTGATTAAACTATATTTATATTCTTTTTCATCCTGTCCACTGAACATCTTAATATGACAAATAGCCCATTTTTCAGACAATTAAAGGTTGATGTTATCATATCATAACCAGCAATAAAAGATGTTTCGGACAAAAACCAAAAAGAAACATCATTGTGGTGATAGCCTAGCTGAAAGAGGTAATGAGTAAACCCAGCATATTGTAAAAATTGATATTTTAGCATGAATGATTTTATGTGGTCTACCAGGTAAGGTAAATTCACATGTTTTTAATTCTGCAGAATATAGACATAAGTAGCAGTGCATGTAGCAAGCAAAAACATTTGTGCGCTTTTATTTTCGTGCTATTTTCTGGTCATGTGAAATGTGCAAAATTTTTCCATTCTATGAAAATTTCCCCCTTTACAGTATCTTGTTGTAGTGTAATGGAGTAATCATGGCATTAGCCTGTCCAACACAATTGCATCTTACTTTTCACCTCGATTAACCCTCTCCCTCATCCAGGTTATCACAAACACATTTGTCACACTGCACGGATTGCAACACTGAAACTGCAAATGTGCTTCTATACTTTATCTATAGCACCCTGTATGGTTAAAGGCAATTGGAAGAATTGGGGGGAAAGAGGGGGAAAGGAATAAGGGTGCTCACTGCACAGATAAAACAGAGGATGAGCAGCGGAGGAAAAACCCTGAGTGTATTCCCCCAATTTACAACACAGCAATTCTGGAGCTTCAGCTGCCCAGGGGGGAGAATGGCCATAAATATCACCGACAGACATCTCAATAGGTGGGGCTAATGGATTAATGGAGTGGGTAAGGGAAGAAGGTGCAGAGAGAAAGATGGAGGGGAAAGATAAGCAGCGGGATGATTTACTGTGATGATGCGTCAACAGATGGGTCAGCCACAGAGTTGTCAATGGACGATGGCAAAGTAGCAGCTACTGGATGATACATGGCTGATATAGTCATGTCTTCCCACGGGGGCATACTTTGCTTGCTCACCACCAGCACATTCTACTAGCTTTATCTGTTTTCAAGCTTAAAGGGATCGTACAGTTTTGGTTGAGACCTAATTTCAGGTTTCTAACATTTTTTTGGTGAGATAGTGAGAAACCTCTTATGAAGTATGAAAGAGCATGTAATTTCATGAGGAATTCAACATTTATTTGATGAAAATTGGCTTTGAAATGACTGAGATATCCAAAACAGAGCGATCCTAATAAGTGTGGGACCCACACTTTATTACGATTGCTTTGTTTTACTTTGTTTTTGGATGTTTCAGTCATTCAAAATCCGATTTTCATCAAATAAACTTTGAATTCCTTGTAAAATGGTGTGTGCTGTACTATTTCATAAGTGTTTTCTTGGTATCTCGCTAAAAGTTAAAAGCCCAATTTTCTCATCTCCACCAATACTGCACTATCCCTTTAAACATACTAGTACTATAAAGTTTTAATGTGCACCCTCGTAGAGACCATAAAGTAAACCCTGATACTACTAGAGCTCTCCTATATAATGCTGTTAAATTGATTTTCACTGAGCTGACTGGTACATGCACAGTAGCTATGGAGGGGGGGGGGAATCATGATTTATTACTACTTGATAGATTTAGAATATGGAAGGTAACATCACAAAAAGGATTTGGTGCATGTGCATCAGAGGACAATTAATGAAGAACAACTGGACTGGAATAATTGGACAAGGAAAGACAAAAAGGTAAGAGCAGAAAATAGAAACCGGCATATACTGTAACTTAAAGGACAAGTTCACCCTCATAAACATAAGGGTTGAGAAAATGCAACAATATTAGTAGAACACATCAGTGAAAGTTTGAGGAAAATTGGACAATCGATGCAAAAGTTATGAATTTTTTTAATTTTTGTGTTGGAACCGCTGGATGAGGAGACTACTACAGCTTGTGAGTCATATGCGTACAACAGTATAAAGAAAATGTAAAAGAAAATTCAACATATTTTCACTTTTTTCGCATAATAAAAGAGCACTTGACTTGCCTCTTTCTAAAGGCAGGGGGAATAATATTACCCATAACATTTGCCGGTAACAAGTCAGGGGAATGTGTACTTTTTCAAAAGATGGAATTTTGTGAAATTCTCTTTATATTTTCCTTATATTGTTGTACGCATGTGACATCTAAGTTATTCATACACTGCAGTAGTCTTCTCATCCAGCGGGTACTGCACAAAAACTTCAAAAATTCATAACTTTTGAACGGATTGTCCGATTTTCCTCAAACTTTCAATGATGTGTTCTACTAATATTGCTACATTCTCTCAATCCTTATGTTTATGAAGGTGAACTTGTCCTTTAACCCTTTTTGTGCCAGGGACTGTAGGCAGCGCATACAACGCTATGAAGGTTTCTTTGCCGATCAGCACTCACAGCAAGAAAGGGTTAAAGAAAGTACCTCAGTAAAGATTATTAAAGAATTACAATCAATACACAGCTATTTTCACTGTGTTTCACTCCCTGAAATCTCTTCAGTAACTTCAGCAAAAAAAAAAAAAAAAAATCAATGAGGAGCTGTGCTAGACTTTGAAATTACAGGAAATCTACTGAAATCTAAAAGTGGTGCAAAAACGTAATTTCTAACTGCACCTCACTCTACATTAGATCCATTTCCAATATGTACACTGTAGGACACTTCTACGATGAATGAACAATTCCGATATGGTTAATCGTTTGAAAGCAATAGCTCACTGACTACAAAACCAAACAACAAGTCCAAGCAGGTAGATAAAATGGCACCATGTCCAGGAAAGAAAAAAACAAAAACAAAAACAGCAAAGCAGCATATATGAAACCCTTCTGATAATTCTATAACCCTTACAGACAAGTCTACCCCCCCCCCCTTCCTTATTGCCACAGGCTGTTCTTTGGCTCACTTTTCATCATTCTGTTATTTCTTTTTTATCTTCTACAAGTCGTCTTGCTAGCTAAAATGCCCCTCCTCACTTCACCAGTCTGCATCTCATTGAACGGCAGGACACACCCAGTTCGCTTTCACTGAAATACCTTTAAATACTCACAGAACTCCAGCTCAACAGAAACACTCCAAGATAATGGTTGTGACACACATTCAATATTGAACGAGATGAAACTGCCAAGCTGAGAATGGTATCATTAGGCGTTTTCACATCAGCCCGAAAAAAATCCAAGCTCGAGATATTTTTTAACTTCCCAAGTCAGAAAACAGCGCGCTATTTCGAACATCGGGCTGATGTGAAAACGCCTATTGCAGCAAACAAGGATCCAGCTAGACAAATTTAACATCACAATATATCACAATGTTCCCCCCCCCCCCTTGACTGCTTCATGTTGTTGCAACCACTTTTTTATAGATATCTTCATAACCAGAACTGCCTTTAATAACAGGTGTATCAAAGTGTGTACACATATAACATTTATTGGAATTTCATTCTATTCATGAGTTAATTCATTATTAAACTGAATACATGAATTGGACAGTTTCCTAGAAATCCATTCATTTCAATATATACAAAAGCAAGCATTCATAACAGGAATTGTGAAATTTTGATTAAACATAATTTTCAGTGGTGAAAAAACAAACAAACAAATAAATAAATGTATAAATGAGAAAAATTACCTGCATTTATTTTGCCTCTACACCTTTGCTATCTACCATGATTAAATATTCATAATTGACGTCCATGTTAATTTACAGTTTGTATGGTACAACATGTATCATGTGAGAAATACTTCACCATATGGTAATATCTATATTTTTATAATCTGTCGGACTCTGCTAGGTACTAACAGAACATCATTCAGATTGTGAGGGATTAATAACAGTAACAGAATTAAGTATCACCTTCACAGCTTCTAAATCAGGTAGAAATGAATGAAACATTTATACTTAACATTATAAGAGTCAGAATGGTATTGGCAGCTGAGATTGTATAGATATATGTTCATTCAATGAGTTTGTTATAAACGAAGTACCCGAAATTATGCCTTTCTCTGCAAAACTCCCTACATTCTACCAGCTATTTTCCTACAACACAATTCACATGCATACTCCCCTAAGAGTTCTAGCTGCGAACTAATCTAGGTCACCGCAGATTGGATGCATCCAGACGAAAGAAAGAAATGAAATAAACTACGAGCAATGAATACAAATTTCCATGGCAACTATATTTGCAAGCACTCCATTAATAAGGAGTAGAATGACAATCTTTTCATCTTCCGTGAACTATCTCTCTTGGAGTGCTATTTTTGTTCTAGCTCTTTTCAAGCATGTTTTGCCCACTTCTGCACCGCAAATGTCACAGGTACGAAGCACTTTTGCGCCAATAATCAATACCACGTACCGTTACTCCCCACTATCAAAACAGCTCGAAAATTCACGGCAAAAACAAATTGGGCGAGGATGATGCATGCAATGGACTGGCATCCACTGAGAAGTAAATTGATAATCTGTAATTTTTTTCCCCCCTTCAAGGCCACTTACTCACAGCATTTGCACAAATAGCATCTTCATATTTGATATCAAGGAGATTCCATTGATTGAGATAAATAATACACTCCATCTTTTCATCCCTGAGTATCTTCATTAAACCAGGATTATGCCACCTGTGCTAACAAGTACTTGTATGTGCAATCAAACATACTAAAAAAGCTAGATGCATCCAAAGCTGCCTACTACTTGAGAGGAAATGTAATGAGATTGTGGACATTGCGATTCAGTCAGCTCTGATATATTTAGCGTTACAGTTTTATGTACGCCTATTTGCAACACCATCTCGTACTGTGCCATCCAACACACTCAACATACATCTTACACTTTTGCTGACTCTCACGTGATGGGCAATTTTGAGGTAACACTCTGAAACAGGTGTTGGAATTTATTAACCCTCTTGCAACCAGCATCTCAATATCTCACTGACATTGTGCATGAAACTGACCAGTCACAGCATTGCCAGGGTTAACCCATCCCCGTCAGCTCCCACAAAAAACGTGGTTTTTATTATTCATGACCAAAAGAGGGCGTCCTAGGACCTCAGGCTTGGCCACAGGAGCTGTAGAATAATTTTAGCCAATCACAGAGATCCTTACTGGGACTCAGAAAAATAATTTATGCAAAGAAACATATTTTAGAATGTCTCTTATTGGCCAAAACACCTGCCAGGGGTTCGAGCCTGCTGAGAAACTAATCAATATTCATGTTTACAGCGCGCATGTATCTTTGTTGCCCCAGCAACTGCAGTGATTTCTTACGCGCGGTATCGTGATATCGATCTCCTCATAGAGTGCTTGACGATATCTCCTTGTGTGTGTACGTGTACTGCTATGCTATGCTTATGCTGGGGCGGGCACGGGGGTGTGTGTGTCGAATTCCATTTACGTTAGTGAGTGTGGGTAACTTCTCTAGGTTTCCCGTCCATTTCTCTCTCTCTTTTCTCTCTTTTGCTTTCGTATCATTCTATATCTTTCATTCTCAGAGAACAATCGTACTTCTGAGAGTGTTTTGTTCATTTTTTCTAAGTGATTATCTCGTTTGCAACAATTTAGAGGTGAGTTTTTGTCCTAGTGTTTGTTGAGTTTTTTGATTGAACACGATGTAGCTTATCTACGTATGTGCGCATAACATCGTAGCTTGTGTGGTACCCACTCGTTTGTTTTCCGTGTAAGCATTTTTGCCGTAGTGTCTTCATCGTTCGTCTTCCAAGCATCGTGTTTTCACCCTAGTTTTTCTCATCGTAGTTTTTTACCTCGATTTTTTTTTTTTTGGTGCAAGATGTTCTGTGTATTTTTTTCTACGGTAATATGCCATCGTTGATGATCTTCGTGTATTCATTACTAGTTTTTCACCTCCGTTTCATTTTTGTGTACAACTAATGTCTGACGTGGCGTAGTTACAACTATGTTTAGAGCTAGTAGTTAGCTAGGTCTGCGATTTCTGTATCGTTTGCTGATATGTTTTGTGAGCTGAGAGTGACTATGATGGGAGTGATATTCAGGGTTTTGCTGTGGTTGAGGTGATGGCAAGATGTAATTTATTTTGTGTAACCATGTATGACATTGATGATGGCGAGTAAAACTACGACACGAGTAACCTAGCCTAGGCCAATGCAAATGAGAGCTAGAGTGACACTGAAGAAACGGGGGCTGATGCTCGCTCGTGCACGGGAGTGGTCTAGAGACCTGCATTACAGTTGTGTATTTATTTTTTTTTCCTTTTTCTTATTCACTCGGGTATTGTGCTACCAAAATTCGTGTCTCTGAAGAAACTCAACCAAAAGCTTGACAACAAGTTTGCATCAGGTCTATTCTGTAGTACTAGCACTAGGTTCTAGATCTAAATCATAATGGCGATGCTAATTTAGTTTTCATTTAGAACTCGATGAAATCCATTTTCTTTGCTCATTTTTCAACTGATAAATTATTTAGAACTGTACTTAAATTCTGATGTACTGCATTCACCATTGTAATAAAAAAGAGCCTGCTGATCAGGTGTTTCATTGTATCCTTTTCATTTCCTCCCTATCCTTTTGGTTTCCTTCCTGTCACTTTCTTCTTTGACCCTGGATGGAAAAAAAAAATCCCATCTTGCCATGTAAAGACAGAATACATAACCATCATGAAATATCATGACATTGAAGTAATAATAAGAAATATTCAAGTGACCAAAATACTTGTTTGTGAAAATAAATAACAAATGAAAGGTGATTTCTTATGGAGCAGTTCTTTCAAATGTCAAACAGCTTCGATAATGAAGCAAGTGAAATCTGAAAACTATCCTGGCAACAAGTTGAAATTGATAGGGAATTCTGACAAAAACTGTCACACCATTTGATGTTTGAATTTGTCTTTTTATTGGATGAGGTTATAAAACTAAGTGCCGCCGATAAAATAACAATCCTCTCAATTTGAACAAGAGCAGTAGGGTGGTACACTAGTACGACTCAGTAAACAGCTGATTATTTATGCATCGTATCCATGGGCAACTGCGGGGTAACTGCAAGAAGGCGCAGGAAATTAGACTTGAGTCAAGAACGACTATTTATTATTATTTTTTTATTCAAACTATTTTTTTTCTTGGACTAAAAAAAACCCCCAAAATATTTCATATTACGCTTCTAAAATATAAAATGAATATATGAAGTCTTTTTATCGTGATTTTATGAAGAATTAGAATTATTAAAAAAATATAGATACTAGACGGGCTGAACAAGGAAGTCTAATTTCACCCCAAGAATTTGCAACACACCGCATCTCGGGTGCATTCCTAGCGTTCTTGCCGCACTCTCACGATCACCTAGCTAGGCCATGTGCACAAGCCAGTCACATGTTCACAGTACACACGTTGTTAGCCAGTTCACCGATCTCATTCCTGATCTCGTGCGTGTAGAAAATTCTCTCAAAACTAAGCCAGACATGATTTTGGAACATACATTACAATGTCAAGACCTTTTCAGTGGACTTTGAATTCGCTATTTGTCTGTTTTAGCTCTTGAATGTACGACTTCGAACGTCCGATTTGTTTTTCACTACACCACGTGGAGTCCCGGGTTTTCTCAGCCCCATGCTTCTCCACACATGCACGTCACACTAGCACTGTGTACCTGTGTACACACACAAGCCATCGCGATCAAAGTTTGAGCGATAGCGATAACATGTGCGGAGCAGACATGCGGATTTCAGCACAGGGTAAATGAGTAGTTGAACGTATCACGATTGTAAAACAAATCTTTTTGTATGTCTCTGCAAATTTGAATTAGGCTATCTCAGCATAGATAGATTATGATACATTACAAAATAGATTAGCCATAGCAAGAACTTGCTTACATGAGAGTTATTAGATAACGTTGCAAAATAAAAACCCCGTCATTGAATGGAATGTTCCAGAGCTATCTCGGGGGCGGGGGGGTGGGGCTCGAGGACATTATGGACACGTCGATTCGCAAGTGGGTAAGATGTGATTACAGATGGCTTGAAATGAAGAGGATTTATCAATGAAATACACAGAAACAATATTTTTTCATAATTCCTGCACAATTTATTATTTCTTTTCATAAAATTCACATAAACTAGTGCTGTATTGAGTCAACTAAGTGCATATTAGCACGAGTGTACACGCATCATCCCTCCTGCCTAGTGGGAATGACACAGGCAGTTTTTTCCATGACGTATGAATGCTCTTCGCGTGTAGATCGCGCCGTAGGGAAGATCGCGCCCAAGTTCATGGCCAACTTACTAGGCAGGCACGATATTACAGATTACACAGAGGCCCGTACGTGGATGGGTTAAACAGTAAAGAAAGGCTGCTAGCAAAAGTCATGAACCAACCACTACAAAATGTTGACATTTTGTTTCACCTTGTAACTTGGTATTGAGTATATCTTCACAAAAACCAGTTTATACAGAACAACTTAAACTTGACACTTCCTGACGTTGATACTTTTGTGATTGATGCATAACATAAAACTGGCTGAATTGATAACCCATCTTTACTACTTTCACACTTCTCGACAGTCACAATGAATTTATTACATAAATGTCATTTTTAGCATTTATAACAAATTTACAAGCCTCCCCCCCCCCCCAAAAAAAAAGGGCATTGTGTTAGGTATGCTCTTTTGCATATATGTTCTTCTGTGATATTAAAATAAAAGTGCAATGTGCAGTGAGTAATATTCATTTCATTCAATTGATCATGCAGCAGTGTTCTAGTACTTGATATGGCCCACACCGGTCGGATGAAATACTGTGTCACAAGCAGTAGGAAAAGGACACAAATGCAACACTATGCATCTGGGCAGCTGGCCGGACAAATGCAGACCTGGGAATTATCTTTTGACCGGAACGGCCAGAATCGTGCGGCTGATATGATAATTTCGCTTGACGTTATTGGAATGCAGATCAAGGAGTGCGGCGAACTGGCATTTTCCTATCGCACCACTGCACCACTTCCAGTTTTGAGTCGACATTCCCCGAGATACTGACAGGTTGGCATTCGCTAAAGGTGAAGTACATCGCGATGCAAACCACAACTGATTGCCTTGTGTCTCCTACAGCAGTGCTTGTATGTCTTGACTCATCTTTTACCGACGCTCAACTATGACTGAGAATGACAGGAACCGCAGATTGGATACAGAAACTTGGTAATGACAGCTAAAGCAACTGCCATACTAAACACTGCAATGCAGTTAAAAGTGTATGTACTGATTATAAAATGAAAAAAGTAAAAATTACAGATATTACACAGAAAATATTTTGTATTCAAAGTATAAAAAGGGATCAGTATAAGTGGAAAGAGAGTAGATCACAAGTCTTGATCACTGGCTACAGGGTTAATCCGTCAATTCATTTAAATCATCTGATATATGCTACTGCACTATCTGCTTGACCAGTTCCTACATTAACAAATATATATTAGATTCTTATTAGAAGAAACAACTGCCATCATAAAGGAAAATATTAGCATAAACCATGTTGGTAAAGAATACTACCATTAATTCTTTCATACCTACAACATATTCAAATACATCTTCAGTCAAGAGCATGTGCCATGCGAAGGAGATTCTGACAGTCTGATGTCAGAGAAGCATTCGTCAGGGTAGGCATACTACGGGGTAATTAGTGGCAGGTTGGTCTCACTCAATACTCGCAGAAAGAAAACAGCCTGCAACCTGGAAAGAAGGCTAAGTTTATTGCATTTAACGAACGCTTTATGTCAAAATCTACTTCGGCTATTAAAATGAAGTGGTGTGATATCAACATAGTGTTGTCCAAGTGTGACTGTTGCTTCTGCAGTTCCAGCGAAGCAAGTCTGTCTTTGACGGGGCCAAAATAAAAGCACAAACATCCAGCATTTCTCGTTCCAAAAACTTCTCCGCATCTTCAGCCTTTACGGGCGGTTTTATGACCCCCACAAAATACGGAGAGACAAGATGTCGTAGACAGCAAAGGTAAGAGTGATTGAATTTCTGGTACAAGCTGATGGAGCGACGATGATGATAAGGTGGACAGAGAGATGGAATGGTGTCATCACCGACTCTCTCTCTCTCCGAGGGCCATTCTGGCCAAACATTTTCCCAGTTTTTCCACGCTTATTGCCACAAACGCTCATTTATCATCATCATGACCAAACAAAATCACTACCTCCTAGTTGTGGTAATCTAGAGTTTGTTTACAAACTATACTGCAACAAGGACTAAATGCTACTTATTTCATGCTTTTCTTTATCTCTCTCTCTATGTTTATATCGGCTTTTTCTTCTCTGATGAAGAAATCTTGCCTCCAGTCTGATTAGTCATGCTTGACTGCATCAAACTTCAGGATCATCTCTTCTGCATTAGGATTCCTGACATGTTGCGGCTAATGTCTTATGTGTATGCAATGAGACGGTATACTTCAAGAAAGCAGTCTCATAGGATTATCCCTTCTACCAATTTGCAACTTGATGTTCCTTGCAATGTAAGCCGCTACCCACTAAAGGGCACAGAAAATTTCACTTCTGCCTGGGATCAGAAAATTGATTGTAATTTTGCAGAGTTTAACTTGCAGATAAGGATGAGAAGAATCATGCGAAGGAATACAAATTTTTTGCACATGTGCAAATCTCCACACACATGAACACGTACACCCCATGCCCGTGCGAGGTGGTTGCTGGCTGCTAAGTAATTTTCAAGAGGGGTAGCCACAGATAGAATAGGGACTTAAAGGGATAGTATTGTATTGGTAGAGATGAGGATTGGGCTTTTAACTTTTACCAAGATACCAAGAAACCACTCATGAAATAGTACAAACCGTACCATTCTAAGAGGAATTCAAAATTGATTTGATGAAAATCGGTTTTGGAATGGCTGAAATATCCAACAATAAAGTAAAACAAAGCGATCCTAATAAAATGTGGGTCCCACCATTTATTAGGATCGCTCAGTTTTGGATATCTCAGCCATTTCAAAACCAATTTTCATCAAATAAACTTTGAATTCCTCTTGGAATTACATGTTCTTTCATATTCATACGAGATTTCTCATTTTCTCACCAAGAAATGTCAGAAACTTGAAGTTAGGTCTCAACCAAAACTATGCGATCCCTTTTTAATCAATACAGAAATTTAGAGAAAAAAATATATTATCTGCACTTCATATCCCTTTCAGAAAGTCAACTTCTTTTAATTGTTACATGTATGTAAGAAACAATAATCTGATAACCTAATAATCTCATAAACCTGATAATCTCATAAACCATAAAGCTGTTAATCACTCTGAATACTGCTGACTCTAATTGTTTTCAGTGTGTGTAAAGAAAAGTCATATTTTCACGACAGGAATTTAATCCATTATGCATTGATGTAATGCATAGGTATACAGCCTTCAGGTTCATCCAAACTCTGGTACATGTAATTGCTGTACATAAACAAAACACAAATGCTCTTGTATATTTGCCACAAAACAGGTCAATTGGTCATGTAGGCAAAATCACAGTATGGTCATGGCATTTATCTCTATAGCCATGAAAATCAGAAGGGCCCTACATGTATTTCTGATTGCAGAAATTAACAAACCATAGTTTTTATGGTTGGTCTCAATGCATTTCTTTAAAGAGTATGCGCATGCATCCTTTTCTTTCGGAGGCCAGTATACCGAAAAGCGAGCACCCCGTCAGAGGCGAAGCGCTTCTGTAATTTATACTCCGGCCTGCGTAAGCACAGACTCATGACATTGGCTTTCTCAAATGGGGAGGCATTCATCAATGTGTGTTTCTTTCTCTTACTCTCTTATCTCTCCCCCCCCCCCCTCTCTCTCTCTGCTTATATATCTCTTTGCATCTCTCCCTGTATCTCTCTATTGATATGTCCCCTCTCTCTTCCTGCTTATACATTTCTCTCCATCTCTCCCTGTATCTTTCCATTTTATATTTCTACCCCCTCTCCCCCTGTGCCTATATATACACCTCTCTCCCATCTCTCCCTGTATCTTTCCATCATATATTTCTACCCCCTCTCTCCCATCTCTCCCTGTATCTCTCTATTTATATATTTCTCTCCCTCTCTCCTTCATATCTCTTTCCATCTCTCCTTGTATCTCCATATATATCTCCACTCCCTCCCCCTCTGCTTATATATCTCTCCCCCTCTCTCCCTGTATCTATTCATATATTTCTCCTCCTCACTTGCTCTGCTTATACTCTCTCCATCTCTCCATGCATTTCTCTGTTTCTCCCCCCCCCCCCTCTCTCTCTTCATATATTTCTCTCCCAAAATACAGAGACATGCCAGCATTATACTGTTACAGGACGGCATACTATGCGCGCAGGTACTAGTATCATATTATGCACATTTTCCCCATGCCTCTGTAGATAATATTACATCTGGATGGATTCCATGTTGCATGTGCCACAAACAGCCATACAGACCTTAGTCAAACTAACAATTTTCTTACAAAGATGACGCATTTGAAAAAAAAAAAAACATGATTTTTTTTTTTCCTGCCATATAAGCCTATTTGTAATATTCAGCCCCATCTGGAATGGGAAATCAGAAAATGTCTACAAAAACCATAAACTGATTTTCTTTCAACGGCTGCTTTCCTGGTATCACAATGACAAAATAAGATAAATTACATTTTGATTGTTACTCATATTGAATGCCCTAGTTAGAATATTAGTTTTCCTGGAATCTGAAGCATTCATTTTTTTTTCCCTCTAATGACTTCAGATTATTTGAGAAATGAGAGGACAGACCAAACTAAAGAAATTCTCAATCTGTTATAAGACTGTGAACACCATTTACGATTATGTATTGGCGACGCAAGTACTAATAAGTACTGCCAGCAACATAAAGCTGTAACTCCAAATTAGGCATGTGGAATTGCATGGGCAGAATATCAGAGATCAATCAAGACTCCAACATCCATGCTTAAGCTTAATGAATGCAATCAAGACCGTTCAAAATGGTGGGCATCTGAAACCAAAACCGCATTTATCCATAGGTGTGTGACATACATTGGTGGCTGGATAATGTATAGCCTAATATGTCTCTCTCAAAATAACAATGCTCCATGTATGCAATACTTTGTCAGCACATAACAACGAATAACAACAACAATGTGTATCCCTCTTATGCAACCATGAAAATTAGATTCTTTTCACAAGCTGGTATATTGACTCACAGCTACATAAACTCCAGGCAATTCATAATGCAGCTGCAAGATTGATCACCCGCACAAAGAAGAATTCTCACATAACCCCCATTTTGAAACAGCTCCATTGGCTTCCTGTTCAGTCACGTAGTTTTCAAGATACTGTTACTGACTTATCAGTGCCGCCATTCAATGGCACCAGAATATCTCAGTAAGTTCTTGGTCAGGTACGCTCCCTCTCGTAATTTAAGATCAACTCAGAAAAATTTTCTCCAATGTCCTATTATCACAACAAAGTTTTATGGTGAGCGATCTTTTGCCCATGCTGCTCCCACACTGTGGAACGCTGTTCCGTGTTATATAAAAGAAGCTCCCACAGTGTTAAAGTTTAAAACTGCTCTCAAGACATTTCTGTTCAAAAAGTATTATGAATGAGTTTGGTTCTGCATTTATGGTACACATATTGTACACTGCATTTCTTCTTTCTACTTCATCCCTCTCCTTAAAGGACAAGTTCACCTTCATAAACATAAGGATTGAGAGAATGTAGCAATATTAGTAGAACACATCAGTGAATGTTTGAGGAAAATCAGACAATCCGTTCAAAAGTTAGGAATTTTTGAAGTTTTTGTGCAGTAACCGCTGGATGAGAAGACTACTGCAGTGTATTTATAACTTAGATGTCACATGCGTACAACAATATAAAGAAAATATAAAGAGAATTTCACAAAATTCCATCTTTTGAAAAAAGTACACATTCCCCTGACTCGTTACCGACAAATGTTATGGGTAATATTATTCCCCCCGCCTTTAGAAAGAGGCAAGTCAAGTGCTCTTTTATTACGCGAAAAAAGTGAAAATATGTTAACTTTTCTTTTACATTTTCTTTATACTGTTGTACGCATATGACTCACAAGCTGTAGTAGTCTCCTCATCCAGTGGTTCCAACACAAAAATTTTAAAAATTCATAACTTTTGCATCGATTGTCCAATTTTCCTCAAACTTTCACTGATGTGTTCTACTATTGTTGTTGCATTCTCTCAATCCTTATGTTTATGAAGGTGAACTTGTCCTTTAAAGCGCATAGAGACACCACGGTAGTGATATGCGCTATATAAGCACTGTGTTATATATATATATATATATATATATATATATATATATATATATATATATATATATATATATATATATATATATATATATATATATATATATATATATATATATTGTAGAGGTAGAAAATTCAGACCTTTCCTCAGAGTAATACACGCCGAAACTTCTTTATAGTGGAGGGTGAAACTATACCATAGATATCCAGTGAATCAAGTCGGAGCCTGAAAAAATTCCAACTGTTATTCTCTGTGAAAAAGTGGAGCATTATCTTAAGTGACATGGGGTTCATTCTTCATTTCTATTTTAAAAACTCTGAAGTCTATTGCCATAGAATTTAACACATGATGTTAGTAGACATTAGTCTTCAACCATGCAAATTTCTGCAACATTTGCGAAAAGGATATATGACCGTAAAGGTGATGTGACTGTTCGAATGTTGTCATGAAATGTTTTTAGAGTGTATTTAGGTATATCTATGTCTGAATCTGCAGGGTTACTGATACATGGCATACAATGCACTGCAATCTTGAATAATGAATCATAAGTTGAACAACCTTACATTTCAAGACATAGGCAACAGAGTAACCTACAATGTATATTTCCTTCTCTGTATAATCCACAAATGAGCTCTCGCATAACACAAACTTTGTAAGAGCCTTTCAACTGTTTAATAGTGTACTTCATTACACTGTGAAAGAAACATATATACTTGGAATGTAGAACTGAGATTTAATAGCCCTATGTCTGTGTACATGAAGTGTAGGATCGGTCATTTAGTCTCCAGAGTATAAACTGCACTATCAGCACAGATAGTGGGTAATCTACAGCGCACCTCTAGGTATTTAGTTTGCAGATAAGTCCTTCTCTAAATCACCCCAATAAAGAATGAGACAATTTTATAGCAGAGACACAATCTCATATTATTTTGCACCTCTTCAGCAAAAGTGTGGGACATCTGGAATTAGTTTCAAATTTGAACAGAAAGAGACTGCATATAATCATTCCAGAAAAAAAAAAATCTCAGAAAAGTTATTACATACACTTGCACATTATTAGAGAGAATCGACCAAAATAAATCTTACACCCAACCAAAATAAATCTTTTACACCTTGTATTATTATAATCTATTTATTTTCTTACCAGCCTTCAGGATGACATGGACAATTACTATCAATCATGAAAAGCTTACGAGGTGCGGTATAACATGAAATGATTGTGTCTCTACTATAAAATCACCTTGTTCTTTATTGGGGTGATTTAGATGTTATCTGTGTGTAGAACTGACTGATCTCTCCCAAACTTTGCCGCATACTTCCACTCGGTACAAACATGCAGAATATTGATGACAACTGACGAATGCCTATATCAGAAGTCTGCGATACGAGTGTGGTACACATAAAACCAGAGAGGTAATCCGTTGAGGACGGACTGATTTTGCTACAGCACGCATTTCCCAAGGACACCTGCCCGAGTATACTCGGGACTCATCTTCAACAGGTTAAAGGGATCGTACAGTTTTGGTTGAGACCTAATTTCAGGTCTCTAACATTTTTGGGTGAGATAATGAGAAACCTCTTATGATATGAAAGAGCATGTAATTCTACGAGGAATTCAACATCTATTTGATAAAAATTGGTTTTGAAATGGCTGAGATATCCAAAAAAGAGTGATTCTTATAAAGTGTGGGACCCACACTTTATTACGATCGCTTTGTTTTACTTTGTATTTGGATGTTTCAGTCATTCCAAACCCGACTCTCATCAAATAAACTGTGAATTCCTTTTGAAATGGTATGCTCTGTACTTTATCTTAAGTGTTTTCTTGGTATCTCGCAAAAAGTTAAAGCCCAATTTTCATCTCCACCAATACTGATACTGTCCCTTTAAGATCCAGATCACTGATCTCGTCAGTCTCTGTTTCAACAAACTTGGCACCCAAGAGTTATCAATGAGATCTTTCTCTATTGCAGGATTATCTCTAACTGGCTTATCGTAGGATTCCAAGTGATCCCTTTGATTGGTGATTGATTCACTGAATTAGCTTTCCTCAATTAGAGATACTTGTCTAATGTAAAGGAACAGGGAGAAATGGTATGTGAAATAGATAAGGCTTATTACACCTTGCAATAATTACGGCAGTATTGATACAAGATCACAGATCACACAAGATATAGAATTATACAAACATATTCATATAGAATGAAACACGTGAGTGTGTGCTTGTTTTGTTTGAGTTGCTGCATTTCTTTACTTTCTCTATTCCAATATGGCTTTAATTTCATGCAATTTGTCCGATTGTGTTATTTGTATCATTTCATTGTTATTAGTATTAGATTATGATTATGACTATGATTATGATGGTGATGATGATGATGATGACAATAATGATGATTATTATTATTACTCTCATTACTATTATCATAATCCTTATGATAATCATCATCATCATTGCTTGTATTATCATTATCATCATCAATTACCACTTCAGGTAATGACAGCAATATCATAAAAAATAATGGTTCTGCAACACAATATGAAAGAGAATAGATAATGATTGCATGGCTAATTGTAGAGAGTAAGAGTACAGTTAGTGGGGGCATAATGATATGATTAAATAATGGCAGATCACTTCCTATTCCTTGCTGTGCCATCAACCTGTAATTTAAGCCTAATGTCTAGTACAGAGTTTGTATCATAAAAACGGCTGATACACGTATACCCAAACAACAAGCACACAAACCTAGAATAAACAACCGTGCACACACAATTGCCATGCAACTACAACGTCACCCTGGCTTCAGCCCACTCACGCAGAGGAACACCAGCCACAACTGTTTACATTTATTGCAATATCACTTCATGTTTCAACTTGGTAAAAATTGGATAGAGTAAAATCAAACACATGAAACTTTTACATAATTCATGAAATTTGGACATAAATCAATGCAGTGAATGTACTTTATAAGAACAGTGGAAAATGTCATCACTGACCATGTTTCCGCTGATCTAAACACAAAGTTTCCTGAATTTCCAAAATTTCTTACATCAAAATCAAACAGAAAAACCTGGATACTTAGCATCAAATCACTGTTGTATTGTAATAAACTAATACTTATGCTGGAAAGGGCTGTAGTTCTTAAATTATTGACAACCAACAGCAGAGTTGTAGGGGAAATTACATCATCACACCATCTAATTTGCATATTACGTGGTCACAACCAGTGTCACTATTCCAAGAATACATGTGACACTTTAGGACCCCGTTTACAGTGCAGGGCTAGGCCGAGCCCAGCCTCAATTGCAGTACTCGGCCCCGCAATTTTGTCCGTTTACAGTGGAGGGCTCGGCCCGGGCTTTTAATTCAAACCTTTCAATATTTTGTCGTAGTGGCGCTCTGCTTGTAAACAAACAACTATTATTGGGAGTGCGCCAGTAGCAATTTGGTACAGCATTTGGCCCAGTTTGCGTTTACAGTGAGAAAAGGCCGGGCTCGGCCGTGGCTGAGACTACCTCCAGAGCTTGGCCAAGTGCGCGGCCGATTTTGGTGCCGCATTTGGCCTTTTGCGTGTTTACAGTGAAATGAAGGCCGGGCTCGGCCGTGGCCGAGCCCGGCCTTTTCACTCACTGTAAACAGGGTCTAGGACTCCACAGCATTAATCATGTCCAATTCTGCTTGAGTTTACTCTATCTATCTATCTATCTATCACAGCTAACTAACACTCTGAGTGAAACTGCACTTTAAACGCACTCTTAGTTTTGTCCTTGTAACGACGACACAGATTCGCTGCTGATCACTTCCCATCACTAACCACAGCGCAAGGCAGCAAAAAATTGTGACATCTGTCATCTACCTCTGTGATTCCCTGCCACAGCCCGACATGTTGGTTGAGTTCTGCTACACAATCACCTCACACCTTACCTTTCTGTTGCTACACCACAGAAAATTTGCCAGCAAAAGAAGAATATGATTTGGCTTACCTGTGATGCAAAGATAAGAGGAGAAAAAGCACAAGGCATAACATTAGTCAATCATAGTCCTTAAAAAATTAATTCTGGCAAATACAGCAAGAAAGGTGAAATGCTTGAGGACAGCTGCATTTTTCTTCAGAGACAAATATTTTTAAAATATGTGTTGCTTGACATCCTTTTACAATCAATCAGACACTGAATGGAATCCTAGAAAAGGTAAATAATACATCAGAAACAGGAGGAATGAATTCATACAAAACAATTTCTCATTGCTTTGTATTTTGATTACTCCTGTATGAATGTAGAATCAAACAAAGACCCTTTTACTTAGGAAATGGTACATTATTTCTATGCTTACCTGGAAGAACAAATAACTGACAAATGTAAGACTTATTTATAACCTTACCTCCCCCCCCCCCCCCACCCCACACACATGCTAATGCAGTAAGTGTTTACTCAAAGGATTTGAGCTGCATAAATGTAAATAGATGCCAGATCATCCCTGGAGCTACCTGGTGGATTTACCAGTGGATGCACTCCGTTCTTTCTGTCATATCGACATCCTTCTGCGAAGAGATTTCATGCATGCAATCTGCATTCCAGCACATACTTCAATGATTGATTCCTAGCAAAATTGTCCATTATCAGACATACAAAATAAATGCCCATTTTTTCCCTTTTATCCTCGTGTGTACTCTTTCTTATCCCAATAATTCTGGTTATAAAATAATTTATAATAATCAGAGGGTATAGTAGACTATGCAGATATGTGAAAGAACAAAGACTAATTCCTTGAATAAAAACACACATAAAATGAGAAAATAGAGGAATATGAATATAAATCATACATCAGAAAACAAGTTGTGAAAATAAAATGGAATTTAGATATATAAAAAATGAATAAAAAGCACCAAGTGTGGGTGATTCTAGAGAGTTCATTGACTTTATAAAGACACCTCTTCAAAAAAAGATATCTGAGAAGGATAAGGATTTAGGACGATTCAACACAAACAACAACTATTCCTAGACACCCACATGACAATACAAATAATAAAATGGACATGTGGGAGAATAACAAGCATTATACATGACACAGCAAATTGAAAGATTGACTTGCTTGAATCTGTAAATTATTGTTGTTCCATGTGGGCAATGTCTATAGCCAATGTGAGGATGATGTATCTGTTTATACTACTGACCATATACCACATCCAGATTTCATTAATATAATTTTCATAGGATCTTGTACTCAGAAGGAAAACGTGGCTAGTGATTCAATAGAATAACAATCTTCAGGACAGTGCACTCTTTCAATGGCTCAAACTTGTTCTCCATTTTATAAAAGCCAATTTATGCTGAGAAAAAACCTAACTTACCAAATGCTGTTTTTTTTTTTTTTATCAAAGGGATGGTATAGTATTGATGGAGATGAGGATTGGGCATTTGACTTTTTGCGAGATACCAAGAAACCACTTATGAAATAGTACAGAGCATACCATTCTAGGGGGAATTCAAAGTTTATTTGATGAAAATCAGTTGTGGAAAAGCTGAGATATCCAAAAACAAAGTAAAACAAAGCAATCATGATAAAAGGTGGGTCCCACCTTTTATTAGGATTGCTCTGTTTTTGTTATCTCAGCCATTCAAAACTAATTCTCATCAAATGAATGTTGAATTCCTGTTGGAATTATATGCTCTTTCACATTTCAAAAGAAGTTTCTCATTATCTCATAGACAACAACAACAACAACAACAACAACAAAATGTTAGAAACCTGAGGCTAGGTCTCAACCAAAACTATGCATTACCGTAAGCTCTACCATTTTCATTGACAAAAAAAAAAAAAAAAAACTGTTAGAAAATCCTCAAGATGATTGCCATTAAAACTGTTGTTCTCAAATTCTACCATGAAGTATTTACAGTGGCAGAAAAATACCTGCAAAATAATGGCAAAATTGAAAATAACAAAATAACAAAAACAACAGGCACTCTTAAGGGTGTTCCTAAAGGTATGACTGCTTGACTAATGGTGGGTCCTAAAACACATCATTTCTTCAAATGAAAATCTTTTTTATGTTTACATTACTGTGACATTGCTTGCATGATAGTCATCTGTATTGATTTGCATTATTGAAACTAAATTCATGTTTTACGGACAGGAAATATTTTCTTCGCGGCTTTGCTCAAGAGGTATCTCAGCTTCACACAAACAAAGGATGTCATGAAATATAATACCATAGTACTTTGGTCTTGAGATATAGAGTACATGTCGGGGGTAATTTCTCTGCAAGCAACAGAACTGTCACATTACCAAGATTGCTATCATGAGTGAGGACAGTATCATACAGTATGTTGATTAACTTGCTAACATTCAAACTCATTTGCTTCCATTAACCCATCATGTCTTCAAAACCACATTTACGTAGTTCGGTACTCATTTCATAATTTCCACTACTGTTGGTGTTTAAAGGGGAAGGCTAGTAACCGATCAGTTGGAATCAGTGGAAATGCTGGGAGATGATTGTTCCAATCCTTATGGGATTCATTCAAGAGTTCATTGTATATCTATTGTTGTGTGAAAATGATTTGCTTCAGAATGGTCTCATATTCAAGTAATGTGCAGTTTAATGCTTCCAGGTTAGCGTCCCTGGTCAGTGACGGAGCATTAATCTGCACATTACTTGAATATGAGACCGTTCTGAAGCAAATCATTTTCACACAACAATAGATATACAATGAACTCTTGAATGAATCCCATAAGGATTGGAACAATCATCTCCCAGCATTTCCACTGATTCCCACTGATCAGTTACTAGCCTTCCCCTTTAATAAGGTAGAGGATATCTACATACAATTGTAGAAAATATTTTTTAATTTGAGTCCTTTATTTCTTTTATTATTGCTTGAGATGCAGAATTTTCAGAAGTCTTTGCATTATCAAATATACCTGATTCTTATACTTGGCAACACATTTTAGAAGATCAATGGCCCTATTTCTCACTCAAACTGGCATTCTCTTAAAATTTCTTTACTTCATTCAGATTGAATGCTTTAAACCTGTTTAATCTAATCTGTCCACACAATAATAAAGAGTGTTGTGGTGAAATTCGGAAGTGCTCATTTGAAAACAAGATGATATCGTCTCTTGTGAAAGTTCAAAGGATTTATTAGTTCAACATCTGCTAAATCTTGCTGAAACTTTCATTGATCAGCTGCTTTAATTTCACCATTTCCACTCAAATACCATTCTGAGCCATCTGACCTCCTACACAAATACTTTACCTTTGACCCATGACATTGAGATACACATCAGGAGGTGGTGATATCGACAGCACGCCTGAAAGGTAAAACTTTCAGCCACAAAAATATTTCCCTTGCCCGAGACAAAACTTATTTGGAGTGACTAACCAAACCGTGTTACCCCCTGACCACTTCCCATAGTTACGGATAAAACTAGACTATCTTTCCCCAAACAAGTGGGTCATGGCAAGCCTGTCAGACATCCTCCTATGCAGGGATATACCTCCATAGATACTAATAGAACTGGTGCATTCTCTTTTATAGCAAGAGGAATTTTGATTTGTTTGTTGTAGTTTTTTCATAACACTATACTCACTAACTAGCCCTGTGGAATTTTGATGGTCCATGTGAAAGTGTTGACCACTTCTATTTCATTCACCCCAAATTGTGCAAACAGAGATTTGCAATCCTGGATTAATCCAATGAGCCATAGAAATTACACCAGTTGGCATGGAACGACTGTGCCTCAGTCAGCAGGGGGTTGTCACTGTACCTACTATAGTACAATGGCCATCAAAGCTCAGTATAGTTTTGAATTGGGCATATTAGTAGCTATGACCATACAACGTTCCTAAACTTAAAGATTAGCTTGAAGTTTCAGTATTTGACGATTAGCTCATAGTTAAGCATCATGTGGACAAGATAATCAACATACGTGACAGTTAGCATGACCTCTTTGTGAACCCTAAACCCCCTCAGCTTCTGGGTCAACCTCCAGTGCGTGTTGTACGCTACTGTATCATCACATATTATCAGGTTTATCGCTAGCACCCGCATGTACATGTAATTCTTCCGGTTCGTGGTTTAATTATCGAGTAGGACTTTCGATTAAAAATTTGATCTTTAAGATTAGGTGTCCTGTAGACACACATCATACAGTAGTTTAAAACTACAGGCTAATCAATGAAGTTGAAAACTTTGAAGAATACAAATGTCATGTCAAAGTAACAAGTGAAACTAAAAGGCATGTGTACATGTATCATCTCAAAAGAATGCAGCTATGCCACAATGTAGGCCTTACTGTACCTTGAATGTAATGGGGGGGGGGGGGCACAGTTTGGAACTAAGAAGAAATACAAAAGTTCTCTCTTCCTACTTCCCCCATTGTTGAAGAGATCAGCAACAGTGAAACCACAAATCAACAAAGGCATAGATAGAATACCTGTGTAGGTAAATCTGTTGTTACTTGTGGTCACTCATTGTGACCAAAGAATCTGTAAACTCTAGGAGGCATTTATTAAGAAAGGTGGCTCCAAATCTACCATAGTTCCATGGGTGAACAGTGACACACTTTAAGAAGATCTACAGGAAATCTACTCATAACAGGAAAAGCACAAGAAATGAAAAATAATCTTATCTTAAAGCTGTGCAGAATATACACATCACCCTCATTCAGAGTAGAAAATCAAATCCTACAAGTACATACAAATTGCATATATCCACCCTAAATTTGAGCTCTTTCACAAGGCAACTGTTTACTTTGCTCGAATTCCAAACAGGTACAAATGCATAACTATGGCTCCTCACCCTCCCACTACAATTGGCAATCTACATACCAACCTTTTTGTTTGCTATGCAAATCTGCTCACTCTTTTAATTATCACAATGTCAATAATAGTAAAAGAACCACTCAGAAGCCACAGAATCAACACAGCTGATTACAGAAGTGTTATTCTTGTCTGCCTGAGAGAACATATAAATATGTGATCATTTCGCGACGTGTCACAGAAATGTACTGCAAGACGAGGTTCTAGTACATTTACACTGCAAGTGCCGCATGTAATATACACCACAGTAATTTGTTGTCATTGTTCTCATTCGCAAAATACCACTGTAGTAGGTACTGTGGTATTTCAGATGGTACCGTTCTTATTCATGAAATATTGTGGTAGTTTTGGTCCAAAAGTACACCTTTTTGGGGTAAACATTGTGCATACACATATCTTCTATGGGGAGACAATAGGATGTGTATCAGCTCACATGAGAAAAAACACTGTTGTGTGGTGAGAGATATTTTGTGACATGTTTCATAGTTAAAATCTTGTATGCATACTTTGTGTGAAGTTTGAATTACTAACCTACATACAATGGCATTTTGTAATGTATTTCAAGATGTATTTCCATCCATAATATAGAATTCCACACCAATTACTACAGTATTTCACCATAATGGGCCCTGTATGCACATTTATCCTGCACAGGAGATGTCTTAGTCTTCACTAGGTCACAAATTCTGCTGTAAATTTTCCAGCTCTTTCAAATATAGTTGCTGCTTGATTACTGTTATCTTCTGCAGCATGGATTCTTCTTTTCTTCCTTTTCATTTCTTCCTGTGGTACTTTTGCCTGTGTGTATTTACATCAGCAGGAGGTTTGCTCTGGGCGTGTCTTTCTCATTACCAGGCTGGTTGAGTGTTTCCAATCATGGACCCCAGTCTCACAGTCTGGCTCTATAACTTCATCTGCAACCCTAAAGAGCAAACAATTGTCACAATTTCCATTCTGAGAGAATTAAATCTGTATTCTCAACACTACATAACCATGTCAATGGTAAGAAAATGCCATTACCTCATTTATTGTTAGGTTACAACATTGCTTTGTTTGTACAAGAGAACCAAATCATATACAGCAGTGTAATTATATTAAACGGGCTCAATATAAGAAAATGACAAAGTAAAATTGTCTCTTCATTTCTTCCTTAAACCAAAGAGAAAAAAAAAAGTCCTTAAATCTACAGGTAGATGACTCTAACCGGATCAATCCTATAAACACCGAATTTTCACCTCAAGCAGTTATATTTTGTTATTAAGAATTACAACTACAAATTATATCACACTCTACATGGATGATAATTACCTTTATTACACTTAAAATATGTACCCTGGTATATTACCATAAGGGAATGGATGCTACAATATGCAAGTGGCCATGAAATAAAAGTGATGTTGGCTATATACACCTGTAGCTTCATCTGAACACAATATAATTAGAGTGTGTGTCAAATTACATTGTGGTTGTTGGATTCAGCAAAGAAATGTTACCCCAAACCAGTACAATATCACTCATCAGATCGGTGTCCAGCCATTTGACTGATATCAGCATCTTCCTGAACAGAGCATTTCCATGGGAACCACTCAACAAACACCAGTACTAAGCTTCTGTCAGACATAAATGTGACGGCATAAGCCGCAATATTAGAAGATAACAAAATGAGATGTGAGGTATAAAGTAAAAGCCACCCAGATATATCATCAATACGATCAGATCTCAGCACGTACGTAACAAGCACACATTAATTCCTGGAAGTCGCACATGTGCTAGAACATATTCATGACTAAAGACAAATATTTGATGCCATATAACGTGGACTTAAAACTGTACGTGCACATCTGCCTTGTTGGACTGGTGCCTAGCACATAATTGCATATCATTTAACATTTATTAGAGATTGAATCAGCACGCAGCTCTACCCAATTTGGTAGGAGAGTTAATTCCTGCCCTATTAATAGAAAAATAAATTGACTGATGAGAATCAGAATATGGATAATCTGCCCCGAACAAAGAAGCCAAATTGATCGCCTGTGTAATGGGGCTGTGTGCCAAAGAGTGAAGCTTATCAAAGGGTCCCATTGTCACGGCAGTCGATTCAATTAGGGAATCAAGTCTACATTGATGATATGTAGCACTCCCTGGAAATTGGGTGCTGGGAGTGTGGGAAGGGGCTGGAGGCGAGGACATAAATTAATAGCTCATGTGGATTAACCAGGGGGGAAAAATCCATTCAGTCATATGGAGACACAGAATCAAATGCATATCAGCAACTATTCATGTTTGGTATCAGTGCTACACAAAATAATTTGTCCTAGAAAGAAAGACTCACATTTCATTGTTCCATGTTTGTCAAGTACAAGTCAGCCATTGGACAAACCTAATTAAATGTGATGGGGAACATTTAGCTATGTATGCCCATAGGTGAAACATTTTGCAATGTTGTCCCTTGGGAGCAAATTCTGTCTACCCAATCAACAAATAACAGAATCAAGAAAACAAATCTTTGATACTATAATATGCATACCATACAAGCACAGAACAAAACAAACAGTGCCTTGCCATCATGAACATGGAAATGTGATTGAAGGATGCAACATGAGAATAACCGTATTTGTGATCAGATTGCCTAAAGTTAGTCTTTATAGTAGGCTAAGCGAAGTTCAGAATAAGATGAAGGTATGTGCAGACAGAGTGGCGTCAATGACACTTTGAACAGAACACATGTATTCAAATTATCCGTTTTGCATTTTATTATTCATACATTCATCCTCTAGAACTCAAAAATATGATGCACAAACTGTGCTAGCACCTTTGACTTTACAAGTAATGGTATGTAGTCATCAATGGCATGCAGTAGACATTAATCATTACTTTTTGTTTTAATCAATGAATAAAGCAACAATGGAATAATTAAAGCTCTTCCACCAGCGAGCAAGAAAGATTGATGATAGCATTCCCATCAATCTCAAAGACAAAGCATGCTTGCCACGCAACGCTTTGTCATAAATACACAGTGTACGAGCAAAGCCAATATTACAAGAGAAGACCCATGTGTTTGAAGGATACTTGAATATACTGCCTCTCATCTCAGACTCATCGTGATGCTCCAGGGCTTGCATGAGTATGCATGTGAACTTTTCATCTGATGTAAATGAAATGTGCAGCGGAGGATAGACGTCGCTGCTCTGAATGAGAACAGCCAGGTACAATGTACATGATATGTGCATGTACGTAAGAGTGAGATAAACACAAAATCGAATGTATGACTCTTGGACATCTCTGCTCCACTTAAAAGGGAAATTCCATCCTGATATTACATGCTGCCTTATGTGAAAACAAAAAAGTCATTGAACTAAATCTGCTTTGTAAAAAAAAATAATAAAAAACAACAACAAAACAACAGATATCGATCCTCATAAGTTGCATTTTCTCAAACAGCATGGAATATATGGTCATTTTTTTCTGTCTTTAAGGATGTGGGGGATAATGAAAAGTCTGAAAAAAAATTTACATGTTCAAAGAGGAAACATGCTTTTGATAGGAATGAAATCAGTAATCTTTCACTTATTGAAGCAATGTAGGGCATGCTAGTGACCTCAAATGATGTAAACCATGATATACCAATGCCTAAAAGGTGCTGTTTTATTCAACTAATCACTTCATATGGTTCATAAGCATTCTTTATTTAGTTTTACAATGTACAAGTTTCCTTCTAGCACTGATTATTCGCTTTCACTTCAGAAAACTTACGCCTTGGTTATTTTAATCTCTTTGCTTTGTAAGGAGTTTTCATTTTCACCACTTTCATTTGATTTCAGGTCTGTGGATGTCATCTACCAGCATATATCAGTTGTTGCTATGTTGGGCAATTACAGCACTTGGAGTGTCACATCAAATTTTCACGCTGTCATGGAAAATATTACTTTGCTGTGGAGGCATCCATCAAACTATGGGGCCTAACTGCATTGTGAATGCGGCCTCAGGTTCAACACAGGCAAAACTATAGGGACAAACTGTGGTCAAGCCTGGTTGACCACGGTTGTCATGGAAACCTTGATACTGTAAGCACGCATGATGCCTCAAGTATTACATGATAAAAATGGTTCACCTTTGTTGTACAGATAATAACGTCAGTTATGAAAACCTTGCCCAGCAGAAAGTCTCTACAACTTAAACACAAAACGACTTGTTTCATACCTAAAGTTTGGAATGTCTTAAAAGAATCATTACACCAATTGCAAACGAGAAAGATGAGTGGCAGAGCACCAGGGGTGAAAATTGGCACAGATGGCACTGTGTACATTCACCTCAACCAATTGCAATCACTAAAAACTACCCCAATTGCACAATGCCACAAAAACTGTGCCATCAACCATCTATCACAGCAGGTTTCCATAAACAATAAATGACTAAATTATAAACAGCTTGACACAAATTTCCTTCATGTTAATAGGCTACAGACTGACTGAAGATTGAAACCACTGAGATGTAGGTCCTAATTGTGAGTAAGAAAATTCAAAGTTTACTTTTACTAAAAATAGTTTCCTCATACTTAGTCTCCTGCCCAAAAGCTCTTTAAGAAATACATGAAGGCTAATCTATGAAGGATATTATGTTCAGCTTTGGAATTTCACCTAAGCCACAAAATATTTTCCCGTCAACAGCTGTACAGTACGCATGAAGAATTACCTCAATTCTGCTGCGCGCTCTTTACTGAAAGAAATGCTCAACAACAGTCACATGTCTTTGAGCGTGGCATACAAGACGGGCATATAACCGGCGATCGTTACTCAAATTACTCCACGTCAAGTGATCGTTGCGGCAGAGAAAGTGGCTTTCACTCATCGAAGCTTTCTGCCGTATCACATGTATGTAACATACCATGCATGTATCACAAAGCAAGAGCTGCAGTGTATGATTGAACAGAGAAGTCAACATGTCTGACATTTTGTGGCAGGTACAAAAACGACTCCTTTCACATTCTAAATTTGGTGTTGTTGTTTTTTTTAATCTATACAGCTTTATTCTTATCTTCTCTATCATCAATATTATCAACAGTAGTAGTAGTATTAGTATTTTGATGATGATGATGATGATTACTATTATTATCATTACAATAGTTACCATTATTACAACATGAAATCCCTCATATGTATTCCCACAGAAACTGCTTTCAGCCTTAAAGTATGTCGATGAGCTCTTGTCACTAAACCAGTTCTTGATGGGAGACCCCAATGAGTTGTTGAAATCAGATTCCTCAGGAAATACTTCAATCCAAGCGTTTTCTTCTACCCCTGCCCCACCCCCAAAATCCCTTCTACTTTTCCATGAAGAGACAGAATGCAGTGGCGTGAAGGGGAATTCCTCTCTTCATCTCCACTATCCTCATTTGTTCAGTTTCCTGGAGGGAAGTAAGTTTGCCAGAGTACATTATATAGATGATGACTGGCGGGGGAGGGAACATACCGAATGTTCCACCCGAAGGGTTTGAAATGCTATTGAGGGAGGTTATAAGTCCCGAGACGAAGTCGAGGGACTTATAGCCTCCCGAAATAGCATTTCAAACCCTGAGGGGGGAACGTTTGGTACATGTTCCCGACAACAAAAGTCATCATCTGTTATATTTTATGGGTTAGTCAAATACGTCAACGTCAACCACCAAAGATCGTAGAGATGTAGGCTCCTACGAACTTTGCAGCCACGGCCACCATGTACCAGCAAAGCGTGCATGTGCAGCTAGCGCGCACTACGCACTACATATAACTCGTTCACGCAGAGCCAAATTCACTGTGCGTGCAATCCTACGCGTAGGCATTCTGTCATTTGTTACGTGGAAATGTTTTCCCATGGGAGAACATTACCAAGAATGTTCGCCCATGGGAGAACATAACGAATGTACCTCCATCACGTGACTCTGTTTAACCAATCACTAACCAGTATTTGACTAACCCATTTAATATTAGAGTGTGCATCGCCTGAAGAATGAGTTATGGGCCGCAAATCTCCCTCTCTCTCTCCATGGTATAAGAGAGAATATATAGGAAAACGATGGAAGAATATACTGCATAAAGTGGCACAGGCACAACACACTGACAAACTGGACACAGACAGATGGACAAACAAACAGACAGACAGACAGACAGAAGGAAAGAATGGGAGGAAAAAATAAATGCAGTACACTGGGGTATATTGATCATCAAAAGCAGAGATATAATAAGATGCATCTCATGCACAGTCAGATCACATGTAAGACAGTAAGTACCCTTGTAACACAACGAACATCAGGAAATTGGAGTGAATTATTATGCCATATGCATGTACATCTTAAAAAGAACAAAATAAGAAAAACTGGGGATAAAAGACTGAAGTCATTGACATGAATTACAGTGTATGACTAAAGTGATATTTCAAGTAAAATGAATACATAAAAGTAAAATCTGTCTTTTAGATTCATTATACTCAAGGACACTGTCCTTGCCATCTTGACGCTATCCGGTATTAACTACCCAGCATATCAAATGTCACGGATACGAAATATTACCATGTGATTATGTGAGGATGCTGATACATAAATTACATGTGAATTTGAGCTTGTGAACGTGACAGAGCCTTCCAACAGCGAAATTTGCCAAGTTTTCTTATTTCCTTCATCTACTACATCGGAAGAGAAGTGCCGAATTCTGTCTCCGCATAAAAGAAGAACCTGGTACTCACTCACACACACCATAATCCAAGATGGACTAATTCATATGATTGGGTTGCGGAGTGGAAGTGTCGAGACGAATCTAAATACATGCACGAGGAGATAATTGGATGTAGCGGGAAGGCATCCAGAGAAAGGATGAGGCCTCCCACTGAGGAGCATCTCGCAAGAATGCACCCAACAAGATCCGACCGCCATCGGGCGACGTGTGAATGTTGAGCAGCGAAGGACCAGCTGACTGGGGATGAGGGGGCATACATTAGTGTCGAGACACTCTCCTGGCCTTCACTGAAGCATCTCGTTCGAGAGGTTCCGAAATTTAAAGGACCTTCACGAGCAAACTGGGTGTCGACAATAAACTTTTACCATATCAACTTTCACTCATACCCCGTTAATATACTATGGGTGGGTTTCAGACCCTCCTTGAGAAGGTTTGAAAGCCTGCTTGAAAAGGCGGTCTGTTTTCTGTTTTTACTGTGCTGGCTAGTTTAGCCCAAGCAGGCCTGACTGGCTCCGTTCCCATGCCAACCATGTTCCCCTTCGATTACACGGTGTGGGCTTTTGAATTTCTTACATAACTGCAAATGTGATTGAGTGCGAAAGTGTGCAAGTTGTGCGGCATTTATGAATGGCGGTTGGTCATGATGACTGGTTTGTTCACGTTAGCTGCCGATGATCTTCGGTGATAACTTCCATGTTGACAAAAAAGCCACTTCTTGAGCTGCGTAGCATTTATAATGTAACCAAGGCTCATTGAGGCTTTTATAAGATTGTAGGAAGCTCTAAAACCACTCCTTGTAGGTGGTTTCAGTGCCTGATCTCATTGGATCTCCTTTTCTGAATTCTATCTATGCTACAATGCTACAGTGACATCTCCATGCCAACATGGTTCCTACTCTCTCTTTTTTTTCGTGACATAAAGATGTAAGATTGAATTTGGCAATGGGAAATCAAAAAGTACAAACTCAGGATTAAACTACTCCTTGGTCCATTAAAGAACAAAGAAAAAATGAAATTTAATAATCCTTTCATTGCCACTGGCAATTTTATGGCATGAGATATCATAAGACTTTAAAAAGCAATTAGCTTGGAGGAGGTTAATGTGCTCTCATGGTTTTTATAACAACTTGGAAGGATCTTCCTAAGGGCTACACATACATTTGTTAGATTTTAATTCATTACTGTTGATTCAAATCTTTCCTGAAGGTACAACTGTAAGGGTGTCATCCCGTTGCCTACAGAGAAATAATTCAACCTGCAACAATCTCAAGATTCTGACCCACCGCAGTACGTGATTTGTCTCATGAATGTAGCTGAGCTGTGCCCATACCTGATTCAGTGCCTAAACTATGTCTCCCAAACGAGGGCTCACCCTCATCAATTCATGACATTCCAACGCAGGGAGACGGATTATTCATCGCGTGCTCCTTCTCTTTCTCTCCTTCACCCTCTCTCAAGAGGAAGACACCTTCAGGGCTACGAAAACAGCGCAAGATGCGACAGAATGAGAGTACAAGAGCTACAGGCATCCAGCATGCCCCCGACTCTTGACACCTCTAGCGAAAGTGAAAGAGAGCAAGAGGGGGGGGGGGGGGGGGGGAGGAGGATGGAGAGAGAAGGGGTATTGAGTCGCTATTTGATATTGACTGCAGCCTGGCCATGCGAGAGCACGCCTCCCAAAGTCTCCTGACCTAAGCAGATGGGCTGTCACTCTATCTGACCATAAAAATGATATCTCCCTTTTCTTCGGAAAGACACTCACTTGACCTTCAAAGGGAATTCAAATATATTCAACATAAAACCAAACACCCCCCCCCCCCTCAACAGACATAATATAAGTGAAGTAGAAAGGAATTCTGACAGATCTCCTATCTCCACACTAAATTTTACAAACCCACACACACTCCCAGGTCAGTGTCTATTCCTATGAAAATTGCTTCACACTATTACCTCTTATAGTCAATTGGGCAGCAGCTCGTCTTTGCTACAGTATGAGATATTGTGAACATTTCTAAACACGCAATAAGGTCATGTACTAACTAGTAATCATGACTCTGTGACGGTTCATATGGCAAGAACCTCATCCTGTAGTCCATGTGATTATCATCATACACCGCATACATACCTTATGGGGCTGCTTTGCTGTGAGCGCCCCATAATAAAGTAATGGCTTTGTTTGTTTATTTGTTTTTTACGTATACTTTGAAATAACAAGGTGATATATTTTCCACAGCCACAGCTAGGCATAGTTTCTTCCATTCATTTCTACAAGAAGGCATGTCAGTAATAACAGTACTGAGTCCTCACCAAGAAGGCCTATTTACCTCTAATGTCTACTATCATACGATGCTCCTAAAATGCATACTTGGTCATGACCTTCCCTTACCAGACAGGGAACAATTTACATGGTCATTGAAAGCATCAAATTCAGAGGCAGGCTCCAGTAAGTAACAGCTTAATGTGACCTTCAAGGCTGTATATAATGTAATTCCAGGAAATACTTACTGTGTACTACCTTTGAAAAGTACAAGCAGGCATGTCGATGTGTTAGTGAATTCTGCATACATGCTATATACATGATGCATTATACATTTATTGACCTGTGGAAGTACAATCTGTAAAATATCTTCACAAGCTAGCAAACAATTTTCTTGTTGTCTTTTTAGGCAGATTATTGACTGTATCTTTGAATTGAAGCTTCAACTTCAAAACATTCCCCATCATTTTCACTAGATCCTCTTTATGTTTAAAACACAATTGAATTTTACGATTCAAACCAGCACCCTTCGCGATTAAGTTTGCATTCACATGCCAAAAAATGCGTAATTTGAATCATGATTCTAGTGATGCAACATTAAAATCGTGCTTGAAATTACGCACTCTCGATATGTATGAAAGCACACCTAGTGTAGCAAATTGCATTATGGGATTAAACAAATCAAAGGATTCTTCCCATGCCATTTACACCTGCCACACAGGGAAAAGTATCATGAGAGTTTTCCTCAAAATCAAGCTGGACCAACTGTCACATGGCGATGCGTATCAGGAGAGTTTACAATGTGTATGTGTGTGTATGTGTATGTGTCTGTTCACACACAAAAATAAACAGTTTTCACATCATGATGCAAAAAAAAAAAAATCATTTTAAAGACCCGCTAATTTCGGGTAAGTGCATTTCCCCCTCTCCAAGTCATTTTAATCTTTTTCTTCTTGCTATTCAGATGGAGGACTGGTTGAATGTTTCACTAAAATTGACCTGTGGTAGAAACAAAAGATGGGAGAATGCCCCTTTAAGGGGATTGTATAGTTTTGGTTGAGACCTAACTTCAGGTTTCTAACATTTTTGTTGTTGTTGAGATAATGAGAAACCTCTTATGAAATGTGAAGGAGCATCTCATTCCAAGGGGAATTCAAATTTATTTGATGAAAATTGGTTTTGAAATGGCTGCGATATCCAAAACAGGGCAATAATGATAAAAGGTGGGACCCACCTTTTATTACAATCGCTTTGTTTTACTTTGTTTATGGAAGCCCAAGCCATTTCAAAACCGATTTTCATCAAATAAACTTAAAAATTCCTCTTAGAATGGCATGCTCTGTACTATTTCATAAGTGGTTTCTTGGTATATCGCAAAGAGTTAAAAGCCCAATCCTCGTCTCCACCAATACTATACCATCCCTTTAAATGCTCAAGCTATGGCAGTAGTGGTTCTTGGTAAAAGGATCATCCAGGAAGCTTGCAACCATCTCTGTCATAAGACAGCCGGCTGGCCAGCCAAATCCAGCCACTGTCATAACAGCTCACTGGAAGCTGAGGCCTGGTTCCCATCCATCAATCTGATTTTTCATGATACAACAACTGACAGGTCTACAATGTCAAGGATGCATTACACTTTGAGTATGTCCTTCACTGTGAAATGTAACATACAAGTATGTCTGCCTGTCTGTCTGTACATCTGTCAGAGATGCCAAGTTCAAAAAACTTTTATGAGTGAGATTTTTATGACTCGGCGTCTCGGCGCTCGCGCGCACGCGCACGCGAAAGAGGAGGGTGTCCCCCTCCCATGGTAGGGAGCTTTTTTTAATCATTAGCTCGTAACGATGCTATCTGGTGCATACTTAAGGGACTTTTTTTTACTAATTTTGAAAGGCAAGAGGGAAATATACCTTCGATTGCAACTATCACTTTAATCCTTTGAGCTATGCTCCTTATTTTTGGCCCAAATTGCAGACTTCACCAGATGCGTGAGAAAAATGGGTGCCATGCGTGAGATCGTGAGACAGACCCTAAATGCTTGAGTCTCACGCAGAATGCGTGAGACTTGGTAGCTCTGATCAGTATGTATGTCCAATAAATAGGCCCTATTGTGTATATATGTGTGGATATAATGTGTGAATGTTAGTGTGTGCTCCTATGTATAATGTGTGAGTGTGTGTGAATGTGTGTACATAGAAGGAAAGATAGATAAATATAGTCATAGATAAGAAGGAGCAGTGTCCTATTTACTTGGATAACCTCCTGTGTTAGAGAACTATTCTCCCAGAGATCTATGCCACTAATTACCAAAATGTACCAGGCACCTCCTGCGACTCGGATTATATATTGTGAATAAATGAAAAACTGTACAGGGGTTGATGTGCTGAGTAGGAGTTGAACCCCCAAAACTTCCTTTAGGACTTCTATCACCTACTCTAAGCCTGATCTCCTTTCCAATTTTAAGAAATTTTGAATGATAATGCAATGGTAAAATATCCCAAAAATGTGCTTGAAGGTGGTTCGGTCAGTAGAGTATTTACAGTTGTATCTCCCTTAGAATATCAAATGGCTCAGGTTCGCGTCCCAGCCAGTTTGAATAGCAGAGCATAGAGAGCTTTTCATGAGTGAAAGTCCATGTCATTCTCTGGCAGTGCTGAATGGTTGTTGTCTACTCACCAATCATCTTGTGTACCTGGTTTGAACCCATCTTGAGTCTCAGAATGACCATATTTTTCACATATCAACCAACAAAAGAATTGCACAAGATGATATGATCACCCTGTCAAATATGCACATGTAATTGTTAAAGGACAAGTTCACCTTCATAAACATAAGGATTGAGAGAATGTAACAATATTAGTAGAACACATCAGTGAAAGTTTGAGGAAAATTGGACAATCGATGCAAAAGTTATGAATTTTTAAAATTTTTGTGTTGGAACCGCTGGATGAGGAGACTACTACAGCTTGTGAGTCATATGCGTACAACAGTATAAAGAAAATGTGAAGAAAATTCAACATATTTTCACTTTTTTCGCATAATAAAAGAGCACTTGACTTGACTCTTTCTAAAGGCAGGGGGAATAATATTACCCATAACATTTGTCGGTAACGAGTCGGGGGAATTTGTACTTTTTGCAAAAGATGAAATTTTGTGAAATTCTCTTTATATTTTCCTTATATTGTTGTACGCATGTGACATCTAAGTTATTCACACACTGCAGTAGTCTTCTCATCCAGCGGTTACTGCACAAAAACTTCAAAAATTCATAACTTTTGAACGGATTGTCCAATTTTCCTCAAACTTTCAATGATGTGTTCTACTAATATTGCTACATTCTCTCAATCCTTATGTTTATGAAGGTGAACTTGTCCTTTAACAATGTTTCACAAAAACTTGTAGAATTTCAAAATATCATAGTTCTCTATCAAAACTTATGCCGTTCAATTTGACTGAACTTGTCACATACGATTCAGCTCGGAGATCTCACCTGAGACGTATATACAAAGTCTATGCTGAGTATCAATTTGAGATGGTGAGTTCAGGTTTCTTTTCCCCCCGACCTACTCTGGTATTAAAGTGATCCCCCGCTGAGGGCAAGTTTTTGGCATCAGTCAACAGTTTGGAACTCTTTGTGACATCATCAATGAACAGTTTGGAACTCTTTGTGACATCATCAATGAACAGTTTGGAACTCTTTGTGACAACTTTGAACTCTCTAAAACACTCAGCAGGGATACCTTCTGTCCATGCCTATCTTATGCAAACCAAGTCAAACTCAAAACTGTTTGTAATTTTTCAAGTATTCATATTATTTCACCAACCACCACCAACAACAACAAAACACACAAACCTGCATAAACAAGGATGCCCACTTGTTTGTTGTTGACAAAGCAACTACTTGTGTATATCAACAAAATATGTAAAATGATGTAATACATTTGTATGTTCGTTGTGTTTATAACTGTGTACGCGTTTGTACAAGTGTATGTGTACAATTTTGTGTGTGTGTGTGTGTGTGCTGCTGTTTGTAATTTTGAAATCAATATGTTATCCATTTGGTACATGTTACAGGATTTGGCTTCATTTAAGGCTCCGCCTTCCTGTCAAGTTCCTAATGTTTCATAATTTTTGATGTTGATGTTTATATTTTTTATCCATTGCAGACATGTCAGTAACTCTATATGTGACCCTGCATCACAAAATCAACAAAAAGTCGCCAGACATGGCTTTTTAGTTAGGGGCAGATTCTGAAAGAGGGCAAGTCCAAGATAAGGTCCCCTCAGAAGGCAAAATTTCATCTTTGCTCAATATTGACATGTTTGGTATCATTTTAAAGCTTATGAGTTGAAGTTTTGATTTCCGTGAAGGAAAAAATTATATTATGTAAATTTATGCAAATTTCAAGGGCTTCATTTGCATAAATGTGAAACACAGCGTTACGTATGGGACATTTATAAAAATTCATATTAATTCGAAGGAAAGCAAATAATAATTGATTAATATGTGGACATAAGAAGTTCATCACATAGTTTAACTTGGTATGAAAATTTAGGGATTATGCAAATGATTATGCAAATTAGCTCGTGTCCTATCATGAGATGTCCCATACGTAACAAAATGAGGTCATTTTTTTAGGTTTTTTCTGAAATTGCTAAGGTTATTTTAATGCCCTTTTGGAAAGTTCTAATTTATTGTTTAGAGAAATTAAATACCAGAGAAAAAAGAAAAAAAAAGTAAAAGAAATATTTTTTATTAGGCATTGAAATAATGCTACGTATGGGACAAATGCGTTACGTATGGGACATCCTCATACATATTGCATGTGAATGCATGTAGCTAGCTGGGAAGGTCTCTCAGTACACAAATGGTCAATCATCTTGAAGAAAGCATCCCAACATTGTAGCTATTTTTTGAGTTATAGACACTTGAAACAATACATGAACTTGACTGAACAATTTTCAGAAAGGGGAGGGGAAAATGGCAAAATTATTACACGATGAAAAATCAGCATTAAAGGGATGGTATAGTTTGTTGTAGAAATGGGGATTCAGTTTTCAACATTTAAAGAGATGATTGGAAACCAATTATATGAATTACTTAAGAGCATAAAATCCTAAGACTAGAGGAATTCAAAGTTTATGTGATGGAGATATCCAATTTGAAATGGTTGTGATATATATATATATATATATATATATATATATAGAAGAAAAAAAAAAGTAAAATGATTTTTTTTTTATTGCAAGTGATACACAAATTGTCCTTATTCAGTTTTCAGTAGTAGCCACAACAAAATTCATGGGTATACATACTGAGTTGTGACTCGAATCAATGACCTGACTGCTAAACAGACATCATATATCTACTCGATCACTGGGGTTCCACGCAGCAGGTATTGCTTATTTATTAAACTTAATATTTCTTGTGTCAAGTTGTTTTTTATTGAAACTAAATGGCAAACTGCCCTTCATCAATGCAAGTAAACACTTTAAACTATTCAATTTTTCAGTAGTAACTATCCTGATAAAAATAGGGCATACATACTCAGGTTGGTCATAGAAAATATAGAATATGATTGAATGAGATTATGATGGTAAATATCTGGGGAATATTGTTCCCTTGTCAATCTGGATCAGTATTTGAGTAATTTCAACTGATTCCACCTCAATAATTATGCAAAAATTTGTTTCAATGGGTATTTTGCAAAATCATTTTGCAAAATACCCATAAACATGGTTCTCCTCACACTAAACGAATGGGGGACAAAGGGCATGCATACCCAGGTTGGTCATAAAAATATAAAAATATGATTGAATATGATTATGATGGTGAATATTTGGGGAATATTGTTTCCTTGACAATCTGGATCAGTATTTGAGTAGTTTCAACTGATTTTACTTCAATAATTATGCAAAATACCCATAAACATGGTTCTTCACACACTAAATGAATGGGGGACAAACTGTCCCATACGTAACTGTCCCATACGTAACACGTCATGTCTGTCTTTAATTAGAACCTGTAATTAGGGCTTTTTGCCTAATGACATGAAACTTACCTGTGATTATCTTGAGTGTTGTGACTTTCATCACAGTGAGTTACAAGTTGTACAATGAAATACTTTCAGAGAGTTTTGAGGTTGAAAAAAATGTTCAAAAAATCAAAATTTTTCTGGTCCCATACGTAACGGCACATATTTTCTCTTCTAGAATATAATTGTCAAGGTCATTTTTCTAAATTTTTTACATGATTATACTTCTTCTAGATATCAATCACCATGATGAAGTTCAATATGATCAAAGGCCATTAACACTATTTTTCAGGTCATAAAAGTCTCTGAATGTCCCATACGTAACGTGCGCGTTATCTTGGACTTGCCCAAGAGCAGACTCTAAGCTTTAAAATGATGTATAACTCAATTCAAATGGACTCTCCTAACCTATCTACATATTGGAAAGAAAGTGCACACTCTGGAAAAGAGTGAACTGAGAAAAGAGGCTCTGAAGTACAGGTTAATCTTTCACCAAGCCGCGCTAGTTGTGCGATGAAAGGGACAAAACACAGGATGTCAACCACCGGAGCAACAACAATGAAGGGATTATTAGATTAAGCTGAAATTAATCATGTTCTATCAACACATTCTGTACATAATTAATGCCAACTTTCAAAGCAGTAACATTATCCTTTCAAAAGTTATTAGACTTGAAAGTGAAGAGTGTACACACGATTTCAAGAAATGAAAAGGGGCTTCTAATACATACCTGATCATTCTATATTCCCCCCAGAAAAGGGGGTTGTAGAAAAACTGCTGAAAACACACTTTCCCAATCGTGTTATGATCCCAAACTAAAGACTATTGTAGAAGAAAGATAGCTCTTTCAGAAAATATGAAAAACTCAAGAATGACTTGGTTGACCCATTTCACCTGTTTTGAGTCCTTACGTAAAATCGAGGGGTGAGACTTTTTGTCTGTTTTGTGGTGCACGGTCACATACTTGACGACATGAATCTGAATGTAATGTATGTACTTAGGCCTATATAGGGCTTTTTACACTTGTAAAATTTTGCTTAGCCCCGGACCAACGGTGGGGCTAAGGGGGGGCCTTAGCCCCACCGTTGGTACGGGACTATCCTTAGCCCACTTTCTGTTTACACTCGTTTTTGCCAAAGTGGGCTAGCCCCACCGATAGTACGGTACTATCTGGCCCTGCAAAATAGCAGGGGTTAGCACCGCAATTGCGGTGCCAAGCAAGTTAGTGTAAACAGAACGAAAAAATAATCCTGGGCTAAGCGACGGAGACGAAGTCCGACCCTCACTGACCAATCAGAAACGAGATAATCAATTGCTGCCGGTGCGTGCGTGTACGTGTACAGTACACAGCGTAATTATGAATATTCATGTGGTTTGGAAAGTCCGGGGCTAAGAAATACGAGTGTAAAAAGATCAGTTTTCTCCTTAGCCCCGGACAAGAGATAGTACGGGACTAATTGGCGAGTGTAAAAAGCTGAAAAAATTGGTACGGGACTAACGATAGTCCTGGGTCAGAGAAAGTCCGGGGTTAAGAAACACAAGTGTAAAAAGCCCTTATGTTGTATACTTTCTCTGTTTGTTTATATGTTTTTTATGAAGTATTTGACAAATAAATCCAATCCAATAAATCCAATAAAAGCACAATGAGGCAAACAGAGAGTAGTTACTCTGTCCTAATGATTCATATGATCTTGTTCATATTCTGGAGGACCAATTGAAAGGCAAATTTGTGTTTATAATTCCCCCCCCCCCCCTCTATTTTGTGCTTAAATGCAGAATGAACCGATGACACGATATTAAATTACTCAATGCAAAGTTATATCCTACCTACACATAGTTCCAGGTTTACATGAAGTATAAGCTCGTAAGAATGCATTCAACATACATTGTAGATTGACAGATCACTAACTGGAATACATATTCTTTACATCAAGAGTGTGTTCTCCAAAAATCAAGAATAGCATCCCTTTCCCCGAAAGCAATAAAAACGTACCTCAACCACTTTTATCACCCGACGTTAATCACGCTCAGAAAGTATAACATTCTCCTCTGTTTGAAGAGGGTGAAACCACCATTAAGTCGAATATTGTCAGTGTCGTGCACCCATCACAATCAACATACCATTATGAACAAAGAAAAGTTGTTTCACAATCCTTGGACATATCATGACAGCACTGTCAAAACCTCATCTTCAGCATTTGAGCACTTGTTTCTTACTTCTATATATACCAAACCAAATCTCCATGAAAACTGCATGAATCCTTCAATCACGCAGCGATTCACTTCACTGCGTAGTGTGGAGTTGCTCGGTGTCATATGTGATGAGTCTGGCATGTCATTCCAAATAAGGCTGCATCAATATCTAAATTGCAAAATCTGGATATTTCTGACAATCTTAACTAAAACCTTGGCAAGACTCTTGATAGACATATATTTTTGAATAATTAACACGAATATGAAAAGCCGCATTTCCATACTAACTGAAAAAGATTATGGACTGTTGTAAGAAGAGCATTATAAAGCTACACTGCCCTCATCTTTGTAAATCTTCATCATATATTATTCAGTCATCAAAAAAAAAAATACACCAAGAAACTAATAATCAGATTTAAAGCACAAAGCTTCGTCAAGGCTACATAGACAGGAGGAGATGTGAGTATTTCTGAACTGAATTATTTCTTATGAATTTCTGAACTTTGGGGAAAGCTAGATTAAAATAGAAATGCCATCTTCTGATCAACTGTAATATGTCATCTAAGTATGATATTGAACACAGACTTTTGAAGGGCTGGAAGGAGATGGTACAACCCATGGGAATGAAGAAGGAGCTAGATTCTGCTGGGCCTCATCCAGAAAAGGTTTCCTTGTTCAAATTCTCCTCTAAACTGGATGTGACCGAAATGGGTCAATTTTGGCATAGGTCACAAGTTTTGACTTCTACGAGGCATTGTGGGCTGAAAAGAATGCAATTTGCAACTTAGTGTCACATTTCTGCTGTCACATTCTATTTAATCTCTTCCAGATCAGAGATCGCATGGAATATTATGGGGAAAATTTATATTTGTTTCAATACACATATTTTTATATACTGCATGCCTTTGAGTACCGAAAGCAGAATCTTGATGGTCGCAGTCATCATACAAACAGATAGTGGATTAACAATCACAATCTAAACTAGAGATTGTAATTTGTCATCACTGACAAATTAAGGTGATCCGATTTTTTTTTAATCAATGATTCGAGTCCTGATACTGCAAAGTCTCAGCTACAACATATTAAAATCTGAGAGAAATTCACCGAAGCATAAGTAAGATAGTGCTTGATAAAGAGAGTCATGTCAATTTTCACTTCTAAAAAATTCCCTCCCATAGAGATAACGTCATAGCGAAGATAGAAAAAGAAGTACATATGACCTTTGACCCCACATTGCACAGACAAGATGGCATCAGGGCAAAAAGTGATAATTTTATGAAATGATCCTTGTAACATGGTCTTTACGTGTGCAAAATATGGGGAAGATAAGACATGTATTCACCAAGATACAGGATGAAACATCTATGACCTTTGACCCTAATTTACATACCCAAGATGGCGTCTGATCAAGTAGTTGTTATTTTATGAAATAATGTTCGTGACATGAACTAAACATGTGCAAAATATGGTGGAGATAGGGTATGTTTTTCTTGAGTTATTGCACATAAAGTTGCAAAAAGAAAGAAATATTTCAATACATCGAAGATAAACTTTAATTTCAACCAAGTTTTTTCACGTGATCTCGACAACGTATGAAAAAACAAAGGGCATATTAACGATAGTGCTACGTCTCAGCTACAACATATTAAAATCTTAGAGAAATTCACCGAAGCATAAGTGAGCTAGTGCTCGATAAAGATAGTCATGTCAATTTTCATTTCCATAAAAATTGCACTCCCATAGAGATTACACGTAAACTGGTCAAATTTGACAAGGTTACTTTCAATCCGTTTTTTCGAGGTGATGTCGTTATCTAATAAAAATTGTTTAATTGCATGTCTGAAAGAGCATTTCATAAGCTTAAACATATTGAAATTTGGATGAAAATTGGCAAAGGATAAGTGAGATACACTCGAGTGAACTTGAAATTTGATGACGTCATTTTGAAAATTTACTTTTTTTACTTTATTAAGAAATTCGATATCTTTTAATCATTTTGTCAGCATAGCCAGCCCATGAAATGACATGTAAAACTCATCAGCTTTCAGAATATGTAAAGAAAATGGGGGGTCACCGTCCATCCTGACGAGTAAAATCCGATTTAAAATTGGCGGTTTTTTGGCATAGTTGCACTGTGTATCCCCATTGACGCACGCGCGGAATTTTGAATTTGACGGGCCCGTATGACGTCATATTGAATCGGATCGACTTGAAACTTGGTAGAAATATTCCTTGACATTTCAGACATCCGATCCGTGTGAAAAAATTGAAAATTTCTATTTCATATTAGCTGTGCGTGCGAATATGTGCGCGCGCGTACGCGTCCGTCCAATTTTTTCAATTTTTCAAAAAATGCTCCAAATGGTCTGAAACGTGTGCAAAAAAAATTTGAGCTCGATTTGAGCATACAAATATTTCAACGCGCGCGTACGCGCACGTACCAAGAGAAAATGTGAATTTTGAGAATATGAGTAGAATGCGCATAACTTGAAATATATGTGACGTAAATTTCATTGAAAAACTTCATTCCATTAATGAGATATGATTGAGAATGTGTTTTCATATAATGACGTCATAGTGAGGTCACGGTCGACTGATCACTTTGATTTTAGTTCGATTGCCGTCTTTGGGACACGATACATACATGGTATAAGTTTGAACTTGATAGGCATAGTACTTTCTGAGCTAACCTCTGCACAACTTTTGGGGAGAAATAAAGAAAGAAGAAGAAAGAATCCGTACAGATACAATAGGTGATCCGAGAGGATACTCGGATCACCTAATACTTTGTGTGTGTGTGTGTGTGTGTGTGTGTGTGTGTCCATTCAGGCGGACAGAAATGTCTCACTGACTGCCGATCGAAATAATTTGTCAACCAAACTGCAGATGGTCAAAATCTACCGAAATGGTGACACATGCCTTTGTGTTTATGCGCTGTTCTATCATGCTTATCTCAAATGATGAAATGCATAAAAAACTAGAGATTGTAATTTGTCATCACTGACAAATTAAGGTGATCCGATTTTTTTTTTTATCAATGATTCGAGTCCTGATCGCAATAGGCATGACCATACAAGTTTCATCTGTGTTTAGAGACATTGGCCGTGTGATGTTTGCATTCTCATTTAGAAAAGGGAGTCATATCTGCCATCTTTGGTACCAAATTCTGTATACACTGAATAACGAAGATACAGCAATGAATACATATGACCTTTGACCCACCTTTGCACTCCCAAGATTGCATCTGATGAAATAGTGGTTATTTTGTGAAATGATTCTCGCGATATCGTCTATACGTGTGGAAAATATGGGAAAGATAGGACAGGTATTCACTAAGATACAAGATGAAACATTTATGACCTTTGACCCTAATTTACATACCCAAGATGTTGTCTGATCTAGTAGTTGTTATTTTATGAAATAATGTACGAGACATGAACTAAACATGTGCAAAATATGGGGGTGATAGGGCGCGTTTTTCTTGAGTTATTGCAAAGAGAGTTGCAGAAAGAAAGAAATATCTCATTACATAGAAGATAAGCTTTAATTTCAACCAATTTTTTATCGTAATCCCGACATCGTATGAAAAAACAAAATCAAATTTAACGATAGCGCAAAGTCTCAGCTACAACATATTAAAATCTGGGAGAAATTCACCGAAGGGTAAGTGAGCTAGTGCTCGATAAAGACAATCATGTCAATTTTCACATTAAAGAAAATTCCCTCCCATAGAGATAACACGTCATAACGAAGATACAAAAAGAAGTACATATGACCTTTGACCTCAATTTGCAACGACAAGATGGCATCTGAGTAAAAAGTGGTTATTTTGTGAAATGATCCTTGTAACATGGTCTTTGCGTGTGCAAAATATGGGAAAGATAGGACATGTATTCACTAAGATACAGGGTGAAACACTTATGACCTTTGACCCTACTTTACATACCCAAGATGGTGTCCGATCAAGTAGTTGTTATTTTATGAAATAATGTACGTGACATGAACTAAACATGTGCAAAATATTGGGCTGATAGAGGCCGTTTTTCTTGAGTTATTGCAAAGAAAGTTGCAGAAAGAAAGAAATATCTCAATACATCGAAGATAAGCCTGAATTTCAACCCAATTTTTTGACGTGATTCCGACATCGTATGAAAAAACAAAGGGCACACTTACGGTAGGGTAAAGTCTCAGCTACAACATATTAAAATCTGGGAGAAATTTACCGAAGCTTAAGTGAGCTAGTCCTCGATAAAGATAGTCATGTCAATTTTCATTTCCAGAAAAACTGCACTCCCATAGAGATAACACGTAAACTGGTCAAATTTGACAAGATTACTTTTAATCCATTTTTACGAGGTGATACCGTTATCCAATCAAAATATTGTAATTTTATGTTTGAAAGAACATTAAATAAGCTACATCATACTGAAATCTGGGTGAAAATTGACAAAGTACTAGTGAGATACGCTCGAATGAACTTGAAATTTGATGACGTCATTTTGAAAATTTACTTTTTTTACTTTATTAAGAAATTTGATATCTTTTAATCATTTTGTCAGCATTGCCACCCCATGAAATGACATGTACAACTCATCAGCTTTCAAAATATGTACAGAAAATGGAGGGTCACCGTCCATCCTGACGAGTAAAATCGGATTTAAAATTGACAGTTTTTTGGCATAGTTGTACTGTATATCGCCATTGACGCGCGCGCGGAATTTCAACTTTGACGGGCCCGTATGACCTCATATTGAGTTGGATTGACTTGAAACTTGGTAGAAATATTCCTTGACATTTCAGGAAGCCGATAAGTGTGAAAAAACGGGAAATTTCTATTGCATATGAGCTGTGCGTGCGTATATGAGCGCGCGCGTACGCGTCCGTCCAATTTTTTCAATTTTTCAAAAAATGCTCCAAATGGTCTGAAACGTGTGCAAAAAAAATTTGAGCTCGATTTGAGCATACAAATATTTCAACGCGCGCGTACGCGCACGTTTTAAAATATAGATGAATTTTGAGAATGTGAGTAAAATGCGCTTGACTTGAACTATATGTGACGTAAATTTGATTGAAAAATTCCTTTCCATTAATGAGATATGAATGAAAATGTGTTTTCATATAATGACGTCATAGTGACGTCACGGTCGACTGATCACAATGATTTTACAAGATTTGTCGTCTTTGGGTCACCATACATATATGCTATAAGTTTGACATTGATAGGCAATGCACTTTCTGAGCTAACCTCTGCACAACTTTTGGGGAGAAATAAAGAAAAAAAAGAAGAAAGAATCCGTACAGATACAGAAGGTGATCCGAGAGGATACTCGGATCACCTAATTACAAGATTTCTGTTGCTCTAGGGTTCACACACTTGTGGTAGTGCAAATAATCATGCTATTTCTAAAAATAACTGCAATAATCCCAAAATAATTGCAAAATTTCTTGGGTTTGGATTCTGATTTTGCTACTAATCCTACTTAATGGGATTTTAATGTCAATGCAGGCAAAAATCTTGAGATTTGGACAGCGATGCAAATCTCAATTTTGTACACGTATGTATCCCACTTATTTTGCAGCAGTGTGAATCTCACTAATGAGATCTCAATGCTGCCAGACAATAACTGTATAAGCCACAGATAATTTCAGAACAGTTGAAAAGATTCCTTTTTGGTTTGTTTTTTACAGCAATTCCATCTCACTCTATTCAACATTATGACATCTGGCAGTTATGGAAATTCCTGCACAAAGTAAAAAATCCCATCATGATGCAGATAAAATACTAAAGACGATACTCTGTGGCAATGAGATTCTCGAGCATTACAAAATCATAAAAAAATTTCATGGCTGAGTAAGAGACATCTTGACAGAGACATTCGAGAGACTCTCACCAATGGACCGCCTGGTCGCGGCTCTCATTAACAAACCTGTTTGGCGGAGTGAAAGCCAGCACCATAGAAACAAGAAAGCGGAGGAGCAGTTAAACATCAACCCCACTTATGCGAGACAAGATTACGCATGAATCAGCGAGACCCTTCAATTTTTGATTGCCGCAGCCCCTGCAGTGAGTCTGCGAATGATTCATCCATCCAACTTGGCAGGCAAGTTTCCAAGCATTCCAGTCTTTCAGTTCTGTGTATCTTTCATCACTCACAAAAATCAATTTTTTTTCCCTCCTTTCTCTCTTTCTACTCCCCCCCCCCCCTCCTTCTATCCATTCATGATTTGGAAGCATGCAGACATGCACATCTAATCTTGGCCGCCGATTCCTTTGCTATCCTAGACACGATAGACTTGACACTGTCCCAATGCAAACAGCTGGTATGCTGAATGTTGATGCTCCCTGTTCATGAGCTGTGTCTTGGTGTATAATAAGAGTTGACCCTTGCTCCCTCCACTTCCACATTATCAAGTGCATCACTGCCTTTGGTATCTACACTTGTCGAATTCTTCAATATCATCATTTCCTGTCAATTGTGCATGGGAAGCAAAAAAGGAAAAAAAAAAGGAGCTAAAAGGGTTCTCGCCTCTCATGCAAGCTCAGAATGATAAAAAAAAACCTTTCTCCCCACCCCCCCCCCCCAAAAAAAAAATCATTTAAAAAAAAGGAACATGACATCTCAACACTATTTTTTTTTTCTCTTTGTTGAAAAAAAGACCATAGCATGCATATAATGATGCAATTTGCTACCCAAGGAAAGTCAGCCAAAGATTGAGATTTCAGACATTGAAGTCATTGACATATCATCATGTGCCTGGGAGAGCGGCGCGAATGCTGGCGAGGCCCATAAGTCTCCTACACGTACCTTGTGTGCCTTCGCGTCCTTCTCCTGGGCACACAACGATGTACATGAAAAATTGCATAAGGCCGGTTCATACACACTGGGGGAAAAAATGGTTACAAAAAAATGATAAGAAGAAGAATTTTCTTGTGCATCAAGATAAAAATAAAAACAACAACAATTCACTTGTGTGAATGGGCCTAAGGTACGCTATTCAGCTAAATATCACTGTTAGTGTTTCATTGCCTTGTTCATTTCAAAATTTATTCCAACATGCTGATCCGTAAGATCTAAATCGGTTGGGAAATGGTAAACCATTTAGAATGCAATACCCTCTCTCACTGTCTCTTTCTCTCTGACGTTCTCACTGACATCGATAAGAATGTTTGAAATTTCACTGGGAGTCCTGTTCAAACTGAGGATTAGCAAAATATTTTGGGGATACCAAAGTACACAGTGTAGGTGCAACACAGTAACAGGCTTGTTATGACTTCATGTTAAAATATGAAAAGTGACAGTTGTTCTATACGCTACCCTATATGCCATCTGTACATAATGATATTTGGGGGTATTACCTCAATGACCCTAACACTATGCTCTTTTGACCCACACCACTGGATACCTTGCTGACATCCTATACTTTCGGTCCGATGATGGAGGCATGTCCAGGCGTGTCCATCAGAGGAGGCGGTGGGATAGTAAGAGAGGAGGATCTCTGGAATGTCTACCCATGCCGTACCCTCTGTTCAGACGCAAGCCAGTTTATACCAAAACTCAATAAAGAAACGACGTACAAAGAATCACCATATAGCCGACAGACCGTTCAGACACTAATCTCAACCGTTCTGGCAAACGTCGTATAGATGTGCAGTTTCCCACTGCGCATGCTGTTATGGTCATGAGTGACAGCTACGGGGTCACCTTTCGTTTTCGCTCCCATTAAGCCCTGCCCAGTTATACCTTTCTATGGTCGCCACACATTAAGACGCACAATGGACACATGATGGAATGCTGATTCGTTATCGAGTTTTAGTTAGAAACGATGCTCTGACCGTCGTTTCATTACAAGTCGTTTTGTTAGTCAATGTTCAGACGTGTGAATTCATTGTATAGCTATACCATTTTGGTATAGCTATACCGTTCTAGTATAAATTCTGGCGTCTGAACACCCTGGTAGTCAGGGGAAAGACTGCCTAACATCACATCGATAAAAGCAGTTTATGTTTCCCCATTGATTTCTCAGCCATAAATCCAATGACCTGTGATATGACACTCTATCCAAACAAATCTTCCTGTTTCCGTGGTGACATAGAGGCTCTTCTCTGGCCTGAGCATCATGCTACACACTTGAATACCCTCACTCACTGCCTCCATAAAATATATATATTGCAAACTATACTTCTCAGACTGGTCTCTCCCTCTCTCACGAATACTCTCTGTTTGTGTATCTGTCTGTCTGTCTGTCTGTCTAACTCGATCTACATCATCTTATAATCTTCTCCCTGTCTCCTGTTTTCTATTCTCAATACCTCGCATCATATTCATGTCGAATGTCTGGACACACATGTCTGGCCAATAACTGTCTGGCCAATAACGCACCACAGTCATTATGAATACACTTACAAAACTGTAGCTGTGCCGTCACTTTAGATACCGCTAACAAAACAAAACACCAGCCAGCTTGCTGTAAATATTCCCACATACAGGCTGGCAACTATACATAGCGATAATGTGTAGGCCTACCATGTAAGAAGTTCATAGATATCAAGCTATATGAAAGTAAAACGGGATGGCCACTTTCCATCCCTAAAGGTTTTCATGCAACATGATCCACCACAATTTCACAGTCAAAACCTTTAAATCTTTGTTTGAAATCATTCAAATCATTCTTAAGCTGTTGTCTTAGTCTCAATGCATATTTCTTTTTTTAAGGTTAACCTTTTCCCTGAGGCAATGATACAATGCTGCAGTAGACAGTAACAACACACTAAGAAGGTTGCTCGGCTGACCACAGCGTGAATTCATCATAATTCATCACGAAAACCACACTCTGGTGCCGCCAATTAGAACCATGTATCTTCATCTCCTTCGATTCCCACATCCACTCTTCAGTGCAGGAAGAGGAACTAGAGGGACATGCCAGCATGGATCAACAAACACATGTATCTGCATGAGCTTTGGTGGCCCACTTTTCCCTCCAGTACAGCTCATCAGGGTGTGCGTTACCGGGGCCCCAGCTTACATTACACTAAATTACTTCCAGTCTGTAATGATGCCAATGAGGAAAGCTTGTCCCATGCTAAAAGGGCACGGGATAGAGTTTTACAGGTAGAAATATAATGATGCACTTAGAGATAGAGGGAGAAGAAACAGCGGACTGACGAAGGTGTTCTATGTACGGTGTGCTTGCATCTAGAGGCTAAAAAGTGATTGACAGTTGCTATGGCAGCTGCAAATGGCAAGTTATTTGAATTCCACATCTTTTAGGTTCAAGGGAACATGACTGCGCGTCTGAAAGATAATCTGACTAATAATTGCTAGCTTGGCAGTAATAACAGGAAGGAGTATGGCTGCGTTTATTTAACTCGAGAGACAGAGAATCACGTTTCAAAACCTGTTTCCAAGGGCGTTTATGTACATGATTTGAACACAATTCTTGGGGTGCCGCGTTTTAATATCTAATATATTATATATAATTGCGATTTGAGTGTTGTCACTCCGGAGCTGCTTTGTGTCATTCGACCCGGGAAGTAAAAGTTCAACTGAGGCGCGCACATTTTTGTAACTGACGGCGTGTATACTGGAAGTTGACCTTAGCAGCTCAGGGGTAAAAACACACTTCAAAATGGCATCGTGTTTATCTACTCGTAGAAAGGCGATCGTGGTCTCAAATGCGTTTCAAATCTACAAAGGCGATCGTGGTCTCAAATGCGTTTCAAATCTGCATTTCTAAATGCGTTTGAAAACACGGCTGTGTTTATCACCCCAAAATGCCTCAAATACGTTTGGGATAGTGATTCTATCTCAGAAAATTTTCAAGATAAATGCACCCCAAATCTTTCCATCTTTTTGCAATTTCATTTTCCCTGCACGATACCAACACACTTGCCATGTTCCAGCCTCATCATATTGTTACACTTCAAATGCATTCAAGTTTACCATGAATCAAGAGTTTTGCCAAAAATGTTTGTGATGACTTTTCATTCTGAACTACGATGAGGCCACTTTCATTTGTTATGCCAACATATTTGCTGAGAAACAAAGAGGATCATTCAAAAAAGTACCAGAAATTGTAGTCTACGGCTGAACTGCGCAGAGAAATCATTCCAGGGGCGTGGACGTCAATGTAGCACAACGGTGACATTTGAGGGGCAACTGTGTGAATTGCAATGATAAATGTTTATGTCATGAAGATGGGGTAATGTACGACAGGAAATGACCTAAATGACAGGAAGGAATAGTGCCCTCGCGTGTCAGGAGGGATGGGATTCATAGCTGCGAACAACATAGCATTGTCCCCGGCCGAAAAAGATCTGAAGTCCCCAAGGAACAGAGCACTTTCTTCTGACAGTAACCTCAGATTTGGAACCCATACCCCCCCCCCCCTTCCCTATGTACACAGGAAGAACATCTGCTGGGACATAAGAGCTTTAGCTGTCAACCCAAACTTTGTCAATAGTATGCCAAGGATGTGTAGAGTCAGTTGGAAGGGGATACAATCAAACCTGTGGAGTGGAAAGAAATGTGATTTGAGTTCAAGGTTCTGGCTGCTGATATACAAACAAGGCTGGGTGATGACTCAGTCATTTGCCGACTGCGGCAGGCCGGTGAAAGAGAGGTACATTATCGTATCATCCCTCTTGCCTCTATGCTACGTATGTGGCCAGAATTGTTGCTGATAGCCAAATCACTTCATTAACACTCAAAGCTCATCTGCCGCTTTGACAACTCTTAATGACAATGACTGATCTCATGATTTCAAAACTTACATCAACATCACAGTATGAAACACGCCTTCTACGCAGTACATTAAGTAGCTCTACCCATACCTCACTCTCAAACCATACCAAGCATGACACATTGATATGTTCCAGTGTGTTCTTACCTCCAAAGAAGATTAGAGAAAACAGTTGACCTGCAAAATAAGTCTACAATAATTGGTCTACTTCCTCTTTGAGTTTAGGCCTGTTCTCATCCAAATTCCAAGGTTTAGAAACCATTTTGTGCAAAGCAATACAAAAATCGCTGATTCTATGTGTGTGGACGCAGGACACATAAGGATTGCTTACTCTTGTAATAGGCATTGCAATGCGAAAATCTGTCCTGTTTTATTTTTTTTTATAACTCTCACAATAATTTGCCCAACATGGTGTGTGCAAATGTCACAAGAAGAAACCATCAATTTCTGTAATCCCATGATGCAACTCTCCACACTAGGTTCATACACTTGGGCCCGCAGGGTTCCATGTCTATCATTGTTTAGGCATGCGCAGTCTGGAAATTCAAACAGCTTCATTTGCAGCAGAGTGATTTGTTTTTTACATCATAATATCAGGGGCGGATCCAGGAATTCAGTAAAGGGGAGACGCCTATACAAAATTAAGGGGGTGCACAGACCCCTCCCCTATTTTTTTTTATTTCTTTTGTTTAACAAAAAATAAAGGGGGCGCACACCCGATGCGCCCCCGCCTGGATCCACCACTGAATATGATAATGATAATTATCATTCATATTATATACTCATTACATTACTTCAAGTTAAATTGTCACCATGTAGAAGTAAATTCCCGGGCAATAAAGTGTACAGATTTGAATATTCTGAGAATATGGCTTATGGTACAGTCACTGCATAACGCGTAGGCCTACGCTGCACAACAACAAAGTCCTTATGGAGTAGACCACAGGCAGAGTTGACAGCATTTCGTTACCCTCTGATCATAACAGACAGTATACTGTAAAAGTGGAAATTTTCACGGTGTTGAAATTTTTACACATTTCGCACAACCAGAAACTAGCGCGAAAATAAAAGCATGCGAATACTTTTGCTGCCCGTATGTTCTTGTAGTTGACGTCTTGATTCCGCGGAATTAAAAACACGCGAAACTCTTCTAGCCCGGCCGACCACGAAAAATTAGTCGCACGACAATATCCACTTTTACAGTACTCTCTGCTGCTTGTATTGACCATCCACACATCATACAAGTAATGCATTGTAGATGTCTCAACCAAGTTTGTTATTTATAGATGATTTATCTTTTCTTTCAGACTATAAAATGCATGGGGCATTGTGTCTCCTTGCCTTCCATTTTGGTATCATAACATATTATTTGTTGACGTTCATATCCAAAAGTGCCACAGTACCTGACAGACAAAAATATATTTAAGAAAATAGCTGATAAATCCGTACAAACAACCTACTGTGATATTGCCTCATAAATCCTCACTCTTCATAAATTTTGATGTTTATGGAGTATTAAACTCCACTCAGTGAAGTTCAGTAAGTCAATACCTGCACGCATACCAGTTATACGTACCAAGATATCACCATGAGAATGGATTGATTGATATGCTAGCATGATGCTGCCAGTCAGAAATACAATTCTTATCGCAAAATCTTCACAAAACATCTATCAAAAAATAATAATAATAATAATGACAGTAAAAAAAAAATTGTTCCTATCCCTACAGTTCTGGTCGCATTTCTCTAGCAGAATACATATTTCTTTTCCTTTTTTAATTCAATTATATTCTTTTTCATTGTGCGTAGCAAGCAGTTTCTAATTATTGCCTCAAGCGTATTGCCTTTTGTTGACATTTCATGCACACATTATGTATGCCGAGTTAACCTCATCACAGCAGAATAAACACATCATCAAAAAAAATCTAATAGGAGAGGGCCTTGCTGGGAGACTACCGCAGATCGCAATCGGAGAACCCCCGCTGCCTATTTTTTTATCTCTACCCCGCGCCATTCATAAGCCTCGCACACTCCATTCTCCAAATGCATTCAGTGCGAAAATGCAAAACATCCTCCCGCCACTTGCCGCGGCAGCCCCGGCCACCACCGACTCGCAGACCCCACGGCGACACTGACTCAACGTGACCCCCTGTGTGAGCATGACATTCCTTACCTATCATCTTCCTCATCAACCGGCAAGGAGTCCTCTTCTCATTTCGGTTCAATCTCCCTCTACACCCCCCCCCCCCACCATACAAAAAGAGAAACAGAATAGTTGCCAGACATCACTGATACAACTTACAGTATATCAATGTACACTTTATGTCATGTGATAATAATGTACATGAACAAGTATACTTTGTGTGTGTGTGTGTGTGTGTGTGTGTTTACGTGTGTTTGTACATGATTCATACATTTTATTCAAAAAATTATAAATTCTACATGTATACAAGTGTGTGTGCTTGTGTGTGTGTTTGTATGTAATTCATAAAATTTCATCTCAATGTACTATACTTATCTATGTGATAATAATGTACATGTATGTGTGTGTGTGTGTTTGTATACGCTATATATTTCGCGGGGGTTTTATTTTCGCGAATTTCGCGAGTCGGGAGCTATTCGCGAAATTAACAACACGCGAAAATATTACCTTCCAAAGTGAATCCCTTGCCTTGATGATACGAACATTTTCAGTACTAGTATACCATGTCACGGCTAATACCGAACAGACCATACTGGCTAAGCTTGTTTACGTACGTCCACGTCTACTTACGAATACTTAGAGAGCCAATCCATTATCGCAAGGGGACCATTCGTCAGAAATCTAGGGGACCACTCGTCAGAAATCTAGCGCGATGGACTTAACCACTTCAAAAATGTTGAATTCTAACTTACTAGTTCGCAGAGTTTGGCAAGTCTTTTTCATGCAGTGTATAACTAGTATCATTCTTATTTGCTAGTAAGTTGAAAATTCACACTTTCTTTGCCACTTCATATTTTCTCTGGTCCCCCAATCGCGAATTTAACCACTCGCGAAAATGTGTGACAGTGACAATTCGTGAAAATTTATGTACGCGAAAATTATAGCGTATACAGTATAATGATTAATAAAATTTTATTTAACAAATCATAAATTCTACATGAATTACAAGTACAAGTGTGTGCATGCATGTGTGTGTACTTGTACATGTATGTAATTCATAAAATTTCACCCCAAACACTTGAAACACTGAAATCCTTGCTGCTCGCATAGTATGTTGTTAGTATCTTGCACACTTCATTACTCCTACATGTATAAATATATTTATAACACAAAAACGAGCATTGCAGCTTACATTGAATTCATACTCGTATGCTTTATATGAACGCCCATTAGAACATTACAAGGCAACCATCTGTCTCCGGTAGGCATTAAAAAAAGGAAATGTCATCTGGTATTTTTACTCTGTAACATTTATGATGTAGCCATATAGGCCTAGATCATTTATGCATAACTAAATAAAAGTAACGTTGCAATTTCCTGCGACGTGAGACTTTGACCCTTGGATGCTGCCAGAATATAATCCACATGTTGTGTGTAAGAGTGTTGCCTTGCATATCCTCATTTTCATAGAGGAGGTGCTTGCAACCATTTGTCTAAAATTGTCCGATTCACACTTCGCTAGGCAAATATTTCATGGTCGACTTGCGTCAAAATAGAGACATGAACTGTACTGACGTACACATAACCTCATTTGTATTCACACTCTGACCCTGCCTGGAATTAGTTTGTCCATTTCTATTCTCTTGCATTTTTCTCTCTTTTTTTTTTTTTTTGGGAGGGGGGGGGGGGGAGTGGAATGGTAATTCTACAATACTCATTCAACATGCTCATTTTAGAGTACAAAAGACCCAATATTTGCACAAACAATAGAATTAAAGCTATATTTTGTCCGTGACTTAATAAGAAAATGACAGCCTTGCAATTCTTTAACAGATATAATAAAAATGCTGTTTTCCCCATTTGTCAATCATTCACTATGACAAAGAAAATGTGGCAGATGGTCACATCATGCAGAGGCAGAATATACAACAAACATTTATTTCTTTGTTGAATAATGCCTCTAGCACCCTTTGGGGAAGAGGCATAAAAACAGTAAGATTTTACCTATCGATCAGAGAAATATTAAACATTACTCACACTGCGTATTGACATACAATGTGCAAAGAACAATCACTCATCTTCATTCAAGTGTATAACATATCAGTCTCCTTTTTTTTTTTTTGCTAAAACACTTCTGAGTTGATCTGTAAAGAGAAAGATGATCATTCAGAGTGAATATGCCTCATTCAAAGAGATAGAACTGTGATTTCAGCTGGCTTTTCTGCTCCTCACAAGTCATTCATCATTCTAATTAGCAGCGATATCCACAAGTATGCGCACACACACAGAGCTTGATGATACACTCTACATATTCAGTGACTGAGTACCAATGACACACGTACATGAAAAAGACAATCGCTTCCCAGGGGGTATATGTATACATAATGAGCTCTATCCAGACGACACTGAATTAAAGTCTTTCTTTGATGTAAGAGTTTAGTTTCTCTCCTTTCATCCCTCCCATTCTCTCTATCTATGTATGCATCTATCTCTCTCTCTCTCTATCTATCTATCTATCTATCTATCTATTTATCTATCTATCTATCTATTTATCTATCTATCTATCCATCTATCTATCTATCTATCTATATATCTATCTATCTATCTATCTGTCTGTCTATCTATCTATCTATCTATCCGTCTATCTATCTATCTATCTATCTATCTATATATCTATCTATTTATCTATCTATCTGTCTATCTATCTATCTATCTATCTATCTGTCTGTCTATCTATCTATCTACCTACCTATCTATCTATCTATCTATCTTTCTACCTATCTATCTATCTATCTATCCGTCTATCTATCTATCTATCTATATATCTATCTATCTATCTGTCTATCTATCTATCTATCTATCTATCTGTGTATGTATGTATGTATGTATCTATCTATCTATCTATTTATCTATCTATCTATTTATCTATCTATTTATCTATCTATCTATCTTTCTATATATCTACATGCATCTATACACTGTCTATCTACAAATGTACATGTACATGCATCTATGCACTATCTTTGATCCATCTATCTACATAAATTAAAATGCCTATGTACAAGTTTGTATGTATCGAACATAAAGTACCTACTGTACTTATCTACATCGATGTACATGTACATGATCTATCCACCCACCTATCTTTCTGTCTATCAGAACTGTTGCCTCTATGAACACTAAAATATTTTTTTCTTTTTTTTTTTTTGGACGGGGGGGGGGGGGGGGGGGGGGGGGGGGAAGGGGCAGGAATAGAGAAGTGTTCTAGTAACTCCAAATAGTCAAATACAACGCAAGAACATCAAAGGTTTGCTTCAGAACATAAGCTTGGATATTGTCTTGAGGAAGTACAATGTACATTCATGTAATCGATACCAGTGTAGACAACACATCATTATTCTTCCTCTATGGGATGATATGTCGGTAGCTATCATGTTGCACAACAATTCATACACGACTGTTGTCAGGGGTTTTTTCAAAATAGTGACTGTCAGCGTATATCAAATGACAGCGAACACTGCATACTCGTGTACAACACGGATGCGTATACACTGTCTTTGCATGATTCAATGGCTTCTTCAAATACAAGCTGGTGGTGGTGTAGTCTTACCCTAGAGTCCAGAAACAATGTCACAACCGCACACCACAAAACTATCTCTAATAGAAGTTAAATTATGATGCTGGCCACTAATTTTGTACAAAGATATTTTCACAACCATAGCATTAAAATTTCAATGATTAATAGTCTTCATACTTTGCCACTTTCAAGTAAGCTACTTCAAACAAAGTTTGCCACAAAACTATCTAACAAATGCCCATTTGACAGGACAAGAGAGGGTGGAAGAATGGTTATCAAAATTATTAAAGAGTTCCTATCAAGCACATAAAACTTATTGTTAAATTATCATAAGACAACGACAGTTTAATGTGAAGAGTCAGCTTTAGTATTCTTTTTTTCATGTCCAAAGTTTAAGAAAACAAACAAGAAAGATAGTAACAATTTTTATACAGGTCACCAGAATATTTCTGAGAAGAAGACATCATCACCTCCTTTAATTTACTTTGAAATGTGCTCGCTACAGATATCACTATTACACCAAAGCGACGACAACCAAAGACGATGTTAAAAACCTATTTGGAGGAGGGGCTTGGAAAGGTTTGGTTGAGGAAGGAAGATGCCTCAAATTGGGCAAGGCGGCACAAAGGTGCAAGTGCTGTTGGTGTTAGAGTGAGTTCAATCCTGCCAACCCAGTTATCAGTGACAAACCGGATCAAAAATGGAGGAGGATAATGATGATGAAAATGTGTATAACTTATAAAGTCCCAATGTTTCATATTAAGGTCAGAATGTTATGAAACCTTCACCCCACCAATGTTAATGCACCCATAACCTGTGTGGCCAAAACACCTGCAATGCTTGTTTGGCACAGTTCCTAATATGAACATGTCATGGGTTCAACGTTATAATCTTCTACATACTGCTCACATCCATATGGGGAACCCCTGGCAGAAATTTTGGCATATAATCTGCTGCAGAATGAAACCGGGAGTAAAAAATCTGGGAGTATACTCTCATAAGAGCAAGTATCATTTCACAGAAATGTATTCAGAAAATTGCCCGTGTTGAAGGGAAGTAGTCATTGTATACTAAAGTAATTAAAATTGTTTGTATTGTGTAACCCAACTGTTACAGATCTAATTTAATAGAAGAAAAATACAGTGAATATACTGTATAAGCTTCGATTCATCCAGATTCCAAACTGTATTATGCAGAATGGAGCTTTCAGACTTCAAGAATTTTGTGTTTGTTAATACATAAATTCAATGAGCGAATGAAATGATGAAATATTAAAATGCTTTGAATAGTCACTTAATGTGTAATTACAAACTGTACATACTGAATACATAAATTCAATGAGCGGCTAGAGATACTTACAGCATGTAATACACTGTAGGATTTATCATAGGTATTCCTCCATTAACAACTATTTGTCATTTGGAAACATCATGACCAACTGTCACTGGTTTGTGCATGCATATCATCATCCTTTTAAAAAAAGCGACTTCTCATTAGGATACATTGTAGCTTCTGCCTTTGAATCTGCAGTGCCATCGGGCAAATATCCTAGCAGTAAATATTTCTCATGACGGCGTTGACGAATCCACTTCATGGCAACTATAATGTTGGTCGTCATCTCACACAGACTGAATGGTGCACTTTGTACTGTAGCCAAGGCAGATGCTGGGATACATGTAGCACCACAATGATGTATGCCGGAATTCCCTAGAGTTCTTCAGATCATGTGCATACTAATGCCAAGGCACCAGACAAGGGGGGGGGGGGGGGAGGGGGGAGGGGGGTCCTTGCTAGTCTTACTCATTGAGACTCTCATATTGTTCTTAGGGCAGCCATCTCTAACATGAATCATTTCACAATGTGAAACTTGTGAACTCCGCATTACTGTCATAAAGGAAACACAATAGGCGTTTTCACATCAGCCCGATTTTTCGAAATAGCGCGCTATTTTCTGACTTGGGAAATTAACCCGATTACGAAATAGCGCGCTACCTGAATTTGATAATGTGAATACAAATTAGTGCGCTAATTTCATCGCTCTGATCGAGAAAATTTCTCGAGTCCATCTCGGGATATTTCCGAAATAGCGGGATAATTTGCGAACTAGCGCGCTATTTGATAATAAGAAATCGCCTCAAGAAATTAGCGCGATGCATCCCATCATGCCTAGCGTGTGTGATGGCGATCACACAGGTAATTTTTTTTGAAAGCGCACGCTCTACTGGTATACCCGACACTGTTTGCACATGCTCAGCTGTCGAATTAGCTCAAAAAAATTTCAGGCTAATTCTCTTTGGGCTGATATTGTGAATAGGAAATGAAATGGCGGGCTAATTTGCGATCGCGAAAAATATCTCCAGCTTGGATTTTTATCAGGCTGATGTGAAAACACTTAATGATTCCCATATCACATAAATTCATTTGTATTGGCACCTTTCAAGTGACAAAATTTTCGGCATGTTCTATGATTTCATTTTTGTTTTCTTTTGAAAGGCATGCCCTTAAGGAAACATGAAATTAACATATTTCATTAAATTCTAGCTCAACCCATTGGAAGGTTCTGGTGATAAGAAGAGAGAGCATTCCTTGCATTTCCCCCATCATTCTGCTTGAAAAATGAAAGCACCTCTGAGCTACTCCAAGAGTCAATTAAATTCCTCCATTCACTGTTCAATATTACATGGACGACTGTCGACTGTTCGCGTCAGTGATGCTCCCCTATTACATACAGTACACTGTACATGTAGTTATCTAATTTCTCCTTGAGCTTCACAGACACATTATGCTTTGCATTATACATGTATGCCGCTTTAATAACCTTTTTTATTTGGATGTAAAGTGGGGACTTAATTGTTTTATATAAACACAGATCCATATGTATGAATGTAAATAGTTAGACAGGCACTTCTATTACAGTGGAGATTGAATGCCCTGCAGGTGCCTTACATGTATAAAAGGGTTTATTTTTAGTCACCATTCTCGAGACTAGCACTACCCGTGGACATCTATGGGTCCAATGGAATCATATTTTCATTCACATTTCTTTTCCCACGATTTCATTTGGGGAAAAAAAAAAGAACTAAAACATTTTAACTGTTCTCAAAATAATACAATTCAATTCCAATGCCGCATATCTTTTTCTTTTTCAATGACAGCAGTATAATAAAAGATTTTGCAAATGGTATCGATCAAATATCAACTGGGAAAAAAAGAAAAAAAATATCTCTAGCAATGCAATTTTGGTACTGCAGTGCAATTTTATGCCATTAAAATAGCAAAAGAATAAGAGGGCTCTGGGCACCTGGGCCAGAGAAAGGTGCTTCAAGGGTGTAATACATATCACTGCCAGAAACAGTGTATTATTAACAAGACTGCAGAATATGCTGAACTTGGCCCGAGTCAGTCATATCTAACACTCAGATTTTTCGTCATCTGATGGCACCCACGTCTCCTGACTAAAAATAGCCTTACCAAATTAGGAGCGTGAACAACCTTGCATTGAATGTGTTAGCCTCTCTGTCTGTGCAATACGCTGCATATCTCAATTAACCTACTGTGCACCACCACTTCAAGTTCCATTGATGATGTGTACAAACATGTCAGCTGCGGCAATGAATGGGTTAGCTTCACTGTTATCTGGCTATCGAAACTCTTGCCTTCCTCTCCTTGAGCCTGCCACACATCAACAGAGCTCATGAATATTCATAGAGGAAGAGGAAGAGGACGGGGTGTAATCCTACACAGCACTGTTTACAGAACGTACACTTCCCTGGATATACTGGCTCTGAATGTGGCTTGCAGGAAATGGCCATATTTTGATTGCAGTAATGACCTTCTTAGGGCACTACAAAAGCATATTTGCTGGAATGCGAATTAGAGCAAAGGGCTCACTTCTCTTTACAGGCATGCACCCATTCATTTTACTTGCCCAGCCAGCAAATGAGCTGCAGCACCTTGACTTAAATTGCATCTTTCTGGTACACATCCTGTCTTGCTAGGCTACTTTAACCCCCAAGAATACTGTCTCCTTATCAGAATGTCCAGTGTTAAAGTTATAATTCTTTCATTATAAACTGACTCTAGAGAGACAGTGGTGAGACAACCACTGTGCATAAGATATATTAGGTGGATTTATGAAGCGGAATGATATTTTGTGTCCATTCAGAGGTGTTGGCCATCAGGCCACTCTTTCGAACTCCCTGGTCTACTCAGGTGATCAGACTGATACAGATCTCACTGTCTTCACTTCAATACTCGTTTTCATTTGTATTGCTTGTTGGGTTGTTTCTTGTTTGTTTGGTTGTTGTTGTTGTTGTTTGTTTTGTTTTGTTTTTTGGTTTTGTTTTTTTTTGGGGGGGAAGAAAAAATTACCACCAAGGAATTGTTCATCCTTTTATTCATGTTTAGTGGGAAGCAAAATTGATGTGGATCACTGATTCAAAGCTTGTATTAATCACCCTGTCATCACAGTAAGGAGGGGGCAACTGGAAGTAACAAGCTTGCCACATGTACCAGTTCATGCTTGGCAGAATCCTCAGTAGTTCAAATAACAACATTTCTACACAGGTTGTTGACTCTCGCTGGTCAAACCATTGGGGATGTGTACCACAAACAAAGCTGGCACAGCTGTATGTGGTATATTTCACGGTGCTTTCAAGTTGGTAATTTCCTGAAACGACTCTGCAAACTTGACAACTCGTGGAAATATTACCTTCTGCGATACAAATTCCCACTATGTCATATTCCATGGTAGAATATCACTCAATTTTCTCTTGAAAAGGGAAAAAGATTAGGGGAGAGAGGGGCTAATGAGGCCCCGGGGTAAAAGAGGCCCCTATAGGGCTTTTTACACTTGTGTTTCTTAACCCCGGACTTTCTCTGACCCAGGACTATCGTTAGTCCCGTACCAATTTTTTCAGCTTTTTACACTGGCCAATTAGTCCCGTACTATCTCTTGTCCGGGGCTAAGGAGAAAACTGACCATTTTACACTCGTATTTCTTAGCCCCGGACTTTCCAAACCACATGAATATTCATAATTACGCTGTGTACTGTACACGTACACGCACGCACCGGCAGCACTTGATTGCCTCGTTTCTGATTGGTCAGTGAGGGTCGGACTTCGTCTCCGTCGCTTAGCCCAGGATTATTTTTTCGTTCTGTTTACACTCACTTGCTTGGCACCGCAATTGCGGTGCTAGCACCGCAATTGCGGTGCTAACCCCTGCTATTTTGCAGGGCCAGATAGTACCGTACTATCGGTGGGGCTAGCCCACTTTGGCAAAAACGAGTGTAAACAGAAAGTGGGCTAAGGATAGTCCCGTACCAACGGTGGGGCTAAGGCCCCCCCTTAGCCCCACCGATAGTCCGGGGCTAAGCAAAAATTTACAAGTGTAAAAAGCCCTTAAGTAGAATTTTGCTTACTACTCAAATGTGCCAAGGCCAAACCAGTGGCTGACCATGTGGTCTGAGAGGCAACTTCTCTGCCTTCACTTGCAACATCATGTTTGAGTCATACCCCTATGCACATGGCTGTGAGGAGCTGTTAACTACAGGCATCTCCAAACTGAAATTCGAAAAGTGGCTTGTCCACTTTGGATAGGTGACTACTGTACCTACACCCTACTGAATATTATATATTTTTTCTATGTATTTTATAAAGCTACTAGTGCCCATGCTAGCATGATATTTAATTCAATGAAATTTTATTTTATTTTCTGACTGGGGGTGAATGACTGTAGTATTACCATCGGGGCAAAAGAGGCCCCCTGTACAAAAAGCTCCGATGACTGTTTTTGATGAATGTAGTTTTACCTATGCACCTAATTCATGTATATTATAATTGTACTAAGATGTTAATTTAGTTGTAATTGATGTAATTAATCACAAATTGAAACAAGTACTGTCATTTTTCTTGATTTCAAGGTGTGTTATCTTTCCCGGCAAAATTTGAACGCCTGCCCACAACCGAGCAACATCATGCTCAATTACAAACGTAAATCGGACAGGAAGAGAAAAGAAAGTGAAAAAGCAAAGAAGCAGAAGGAAAGAGAGACAGACCAAGAAGAAACAGAAGAAGGGTAGACAGGGGGGAAAGTGTTGCTGATGAACCAAAGGCACTTGTTCTCAGTGAAAGTGAAAATCAAAGCAATGATGATGAGGTTGAGAAATGTGAAGTTTGTGGAATTATAGATGACATTACTAACTCGGATCAGTTCATTGGCTGTGACTTAAAATTGTGTTCTAAGTGGTACTGTAAAACTGTTTTTTGCAGTGGGATTGATCTCTCATCAGTTGTAGATATTTCTACAGTTGATTTTGTGTGTGTCCACTGCCAGGAAAACATGTAGGACAACACACTATACCTGTCCAGTGACCAGAAATTAGAACAAAAAATCTTGGGTGTCACGCACTATACACAACAGTAATTAAACAATTAACCAATTAAACAGGGAAGTATTGGTAAGACATACATTGTTAATCATCAGTACTGACTGTTTTATGAATGCAGTAACATTAATTTCAGTTTTGCTCATTAATTTGCATGTAATATATTGAGAATGCAAATTAGGTTTGAAGAGGGCCTCTTTTACCCCATCCCACTGGGGCAAAAGAGGCCCCAAAACTTCGTCATTTAAAGCTAATTAATATGCAAATTAAAATAATTGGTTTTCTGATTGTAATTGGATAATATAGCTGTCACCTACAGCTATCAGTTGAATCATTACCATGTACCTGCTGCTTTTGATTGACAAGATATTTGATGAATTGTAAAAAAGGGGGCCTCATTAGCCCCTCTCTCCCCTATACTTATTTCTTACTCCATTACTACGGTTCTCAATCACAAATTTAATCACTTAGAACCAAAATACAAACAGAATTTTGCATTCATTCATTTGTTTTCTTGATGAAAACTATCAAGTTTCCTTGATGTATTTCTGATATAGTTATATAAGGTAAAAATTATTGTTCATGTCTTCTAAAGGAGCCAGGCCAAATGCCCACTTGATATCTGAGAAAAATTCTCAACAGTAACAGAGAGACATGGTAATATGATACGAAGAAGGTGCACTACATACTTTGTACATCAAGCTATGGTTTCCAAAAGACTTCCTGTCTCCCCTGATTCATAAGGAACAAGACACTTTGAACAGCTTTGATAATACATGAGTAAAATACATGAGTAAGAAGCCATCTATCCACTGTCAATGAATAGTGAGCTATCTCTGATTTCAAGTTCTAAGCCTGCATCGATTGTTGTCATAACCCGCAGCTGGAGTTCCGTGAGATGGACTTTTCAAAATTGTGACCCCAAATCATCATTGATTTGATTTGCAAATTTGCCTCAGCTGCTCTACCCTCCTCCCCCTTAATTAGCATCTACTGTTCCACTGTAGAAAAGACACCATGATCCGAACTTCCTACCGCTATACCAATGGCAAAATACATGTGGAGTACATAAGCTATTACCTCTACCAGTTTTGTTGGGAGAGGGGGGGGGGGGACTGTCCTGCCAATGTTGTTATAATGAAATAATAATATTGCAAGGTTGCATACATCCATCTGTGATACGTGTAAGCTTGGCTGGTCTTCCAATGTCTGACTATTAGTCTGCCACATTCCTCATTCCAAAATGAACATTCACAAACAGACACACACACATGTACATCTCTCTCAAACACACACACACACACACACACACACACACACACACACACACTATCTACACGCAATGACAGTGAAAAAAAACCCACCAATTTTATACAAAGCTTCACTAAGGACTTGAACTACATCATGCATCCAATACCAAATTATGGGTGACCTTGACCTATCATAGTAGGAAAAAGGAAAAAGTATGAATTTCGCCAATTCTGTAGGTCCCCTACGTTCTCTTTAAAATGGTTAGTTTTAACATTCCTATGGCACATTCCAAATTATAACACAAAATTCAAAGGGGATAACTTTCCATTTCACATATATTAGATGACAATCTTGTGATAGGTGGAGGATCTAATTTAGTAGGGTAGTCTACTCTAATGAGGACAATTCATTTTTATTTGAAATCACACAGTATGTCACTACTAGATTTGTATTTTAGTGGGGGCTTGGTTAGCAGTATATCTCTCTCACTGCACATATGCTGAAAGATTGTATCTTACTTTGCACCTAAACATGGATGTTATGCATCAAGTTTTATTGGGTTCAAAGTGAAGCAAGTTGATACATGAACCTGTGAGTGGCATAAACATTACACCACGGCGATTCAAAGAATGTTTGTGTCGGGGTAGATTCGGTGCTGTTGGAGTTTGGTCAGGGGCCCATGTGGAGAATGTATTAGCGGGGAACAGCCGAAACTACCCCTGCCATTCCCAATGCGCATATTTATTATGACTGCTTGCGGTTCTATCATTCCATCAGCCCCCGACTCTCCGGTCACCTCTAGAAAGGTACTCCTGAGCCGAGGACTTTATTAGCTCTTTGTTCGTTCTGTCATTTGATGGCGATGCATCAATACAGGCCATCTCCTCGCCTACCCCTCCCCCCCCCCCCCCCCACCTCAGCACAATCTCACAGAAGATACAAATTTTCAGACAGAATGGGAAAGAAAAATGTGGAGATGTATTTTCAAGACTGTAACTGTTATATCTTTGAAGGAAATAGTGGCATTCAAAGAAATCATAATAATTCTGAATACGGCCGGATGAAGAATTTACATTTGTGCCCCAAGACTGTTCACGGCAGATAAGAACAAAAAACAACAACAAAAAACAACAACAACAACTTTATGGCATGGAGGCAACTGAAATGGAATTCGGAATGTGAACAAAGTACGGTTGGAGAAGCAAGAGAGAATGCAATGTATTCAGCAAGTTGAGGCCAAGTTGAAAAATTCAGTGTGGTTTTGCCCTGAGAGGTGATTCGGAATCTAAAATCAATCATTCATGTGCTCCAAGGGGTACTTTGTATGTGCCCTTTCTTTGACATAAACAACATTCTGGCAAGTGTTTAGGCAGAAAGGCATGGCATTTCTGTCAGTAATGACATAATATTTACAATCTCAGAAGGGAGTCATGCAGGGCCATTTTAGGCAGGGAAAATAAAAAAAGACAGGGTACCTCCAAAACGTGAAAGAAACTTTCTGAATAATCCATACATTACAATGTAGTGTACCATCTCCTTTGTGGTTGTAGCAAGTAGGTACGCCAATGTCTTAGACAATCCATGCAATCTCCCTTGTGTTACAGTATGTATGTAGCATGCTGATAGGTATTCTACAGTTGTAATTCAAATTCCTATCATATTTCTGCATGGTTTTCTTATTAATTAGTAAGAGTTTAGACAGGTAAATTCAGATAGAAACGTTACGAGATGTTCCAATAATTCACATACAGTGACACATCATGCATGAGCACTTGTGTGTATCCATGGTACATGTACATAGTACAACTCTACAAGGGATATCATACGTATGTGTCTGCTGAAGGTAACAAGCAAAACAAAACATTATAACAAAACAAAAGTTATCTTACAAATATATCTAACTGTGACATTTTATTGCCATTTCATCTTCAACAGATTATCTAAGGACTATAACGGCAAGTGCTGTGGTCAAGTTCCCATCTCTGTAAAAAAGATACCATTTTATATAGGAGGGGCCTACATATGAGGTGACTTATTGCTATCAATCAATCATCCAAATGACTACTATGACTATGTAATAACCAATTTAGGTGTTTCGCTATCTCTTTCACTGAAATGGAGCTTAACCCGCATTCTCTCCTTCCTTTTCATTTGAATATCACTTTTTTTTTTCTTCAGCAGATACATTTCCTTTTGGGTACTTAGACTATTTCAAAATCTGAACCAACCATGAAGACAGTAATGCAAATTATACATTGTACCATATGACATTCCCTTAGTTTTTATCCATCCATGTCTACCCTGCAGGGTGTCAAAAATGCATTATTCTCATATTTCCTCCACAAATGTATCTGAGCATGACAAGGGAATCATAATAGTGTGCCAAATCAATGCACGACTCAAAAGCAAATACTTTCAAGGTCTTCTGATTAGGTGGAAAAAAGACAGTGGAGCGAGAAAGACCTTTAAACTTCTCCACATGACAGTGGGTACAGGGATTTGATTCACAATGGCTTTTGGTGTTTGACAACTTGTGTGTCATGATTCTTTGTTGTCAGGTGCTAAAGTCAACCTGCATTTTGTAAGGACGCGCACACGCAAGGAGACACACAAGGAGACACACGATGTAGTGAGGGGCATGCTTACACCAGTCCAGCCCAGTGAATCCTATCATACAATGTACCTGTGCTGTCGCACTGAATTTACACATGATATCATATACACCAACACTTATCCCATTGAGGAGCTGATTTTGCTAAAACACACATTTACCATTAAGACACCTGCCAGAGTATATTCGGGACTAGCCTTCCACGGGTTAAGGAAGAGGTAAATGCAGGTGTCTCCCTGGGCTCTTTATTTCACTATGTGGATTTGAGCAGATAGTCAGTCCTGAGATTATATTACAGGGATGATATTGAGATTTCTATTTTAGGGGGAAGAAAAGGAAATCAAAATTTTCATGCAATATTGATACATGAAATAGCAAAATGTATACAGCCTTGAATTTAAAAAAAAAATTATATGAAATCAGATTTAAATCTCCAGAATGAATATCATGTCTGATTATCAAGACCTCAGCTCAGTCATAGATCAGAGCTCTAGATCTCAACCTGATGAATACTTCCTATACAGTCTGTATTACTCTTGGTACACAGAATATCCCTATATATAATACACAATCACTTTAATATTCTCAGAAAGCTTTAGTGCATGAGTGATAACAGTTCAGAAGGGTTTGACTTTGCCCCCCAGGGCTTCCTTGCTAATGGCTCTCAGCAATGGGGGTGGAACAGACAAATTCTAGGAAATTTTCAGTTGAAGTTCGTTGCTGAGGTGGGTGGTGAAAGAAGTTGATTCAGGCCCTTAGACAGAGTCAATACAAACTGTGTATTTGTCACTTTCCTGATGAATTTCCGTACACAGACTCCTCAATATCCCTTGACATTTAGCACTGCGCACAATGACATAATTTAGAGGAAAATATAAGATGATGTTATAATCAGAGTGAAGATCAAAGGCCGGTCCTTGCACAGGATTGGTAGTGTAGTTTGCAGTGTCCGACATCAAGCTGTCCGATTACTCCTTCTTGCATGAGTTCTCAACAGAACTGGGCTTGTCGCTTTCTTTGCCAAGACAGCTGGCTGGCCCTTGGCATTGAACCCATCATAATTTTGGAATGAGAATGTATTGTGCAGGTGAATTATTTGCAACACTGTATGCACTCAATATTTGTTGTTACTGTTGTTGTTGTTGTTGTTGTTGTTGTTAATATCATCATCATCATCATAATCATTATTAATATTATCATTATTACTATTATTATTATTATTATTATTATCTATTATTATTATTATTATTATTATTATTATTGTTGTTGTTGTTGTTATTATTATTATTATTATTATTATTATCATTATTATTATTATTATCATTATTATTATTATTATTATCATTATTATTATCATTAATATTATTAATATTATTATTATTGTTTAGGAAGGAGGGAGGTTTCATCTCTACTTTAGTACCACTTGATGAATGCATTTTTTTTTTCTTCTCTTGAAGGCACAAGTGTGGGAGTTCTCTAGAATCTTCCTATGAAAATTTACATCAATTTGACAATATTCTCTTTACTGTTATCTCTTAGAATTTGTGGATGACACACAAGCCTCCTTGTGTCTCCTGTGTTTGATGACTAAAGAAACTGTTGTGTCTCACCCTGGTCTGGAAGGTCAGTTTCAATCAGGCCTGTATTGCCACTCTCATTGACCAGACACTCCCCATTGTGGTCAGTTTCCTGAGGGGACAAAGCATTGACTAGACTGCTGGCCCCAAAGCCCCTTTATCTTGCCAAACAATAGCAAGGGTTACACTTATCTCTTCATCCACATGGGCTGTCTTTGGGGGGATCAAAACAAAAGCAGCTTTTCTCATTATATATTTCATCAGTGGGCTTCCTTTTGTGGAACTATTGATTGGGTCAAAGTGGCTTCAGCTTGGAGGAGGAGGTACACATGTACAGTATGTATTCCTACTGCATGCACACAGTCATCTGCAGTATGTCAGTGAATGCAGGACTGTTACCATGAGATGTAAAAAGGCTGAGTGATAAGGAGTGGCTAAGTGAATAATGCCAAGCTACGTGTATAATCCTCCCTACAAGGGACAATTTCCTCGACATCTGACTCCAAACAGTCAAGTGCTCAGTCTGGTCTGAGAGTTACTGTATAGGGCCTACTGTTCAACCTCACCTTGTACACAGCAGTGCTACTGCATTGATTAATCCTCCATATGAGACGATTACACAAGGGGTAATCAAAGTATGATAAGTGTACGCCACGAACACACTCAATTATCAGACAATTTAGAAGTGAGAAAAGCTCCCCTTATAATCCAACAAACATCCCCTTGGGACATCAAATAAATTTCACAATATCCAAATTATAGATAAACTGGTTTCTCCCCCAATATGGTGCTGAGCATGCAGCAAAGGAAGACCACAGCTATAAGTACAAATGTATGTAGGCCTATAACACCCAAGGACACACCTTGATTTAAATCACAAGAAGGGAGAGTGTATGTGTGTGTGTTTCGCAGTGTGTCAAGAACAATTAACAGTAAGAGGATTACTAGCAGTGAGCCCATGTATCAGCCATCTGGGTTTAGACAGAGTATAAACTTTTTATCCTTTTTGTCAGACACACATCTACCCTGTATGTCATTTCCTTTGTGGCTTCCCAATACATTCATTGGCCACAGCTCATCATTCACAAACATTCCACTGCTAAAAATGTTGTTAATCTATATCAGCCATAGCCCTGGAAATTCAAAGAAGTTCCATTGAAATACTCTATTATTGTTACTCTACACCAACAGGAAGTGAGGTTAAGAGGAGATCCCTAGACACCCTTACTCCTGGCGAGTACTATCAATCTATGGGAGGTTTTTATGGATCACAGAATCTAGTCTATACATGAATGATGCGATTCACTGGGTCATACACTGTAAAATCCACTCATGAATCAAACTGTTACAAGCTCAACGTAAACAGCTTACTTCAACATACATGTAAACCATAGTTTTTCTGGAAGGCAACTTCAGTCTAACGCCAGATAAACAAGAGAACGTAATGTCAGTGAACCTCAACCTTGGGTGATTCCCTTCATTTACATGACTATACATGATGACCCTTCCCTCTCATAAATAAACAAACAATGCTTACATACTACATGAAGCAGGTTTGGAAGAGAATCAAGGGATTTCAACATCCAACATAGATCAAGGGATTGTATTACAAATTATGCATTTTGAAGGCAAAACTTGCATTTTGTTTTATTTTTACAAATGGGGGGGGGGGGGGGGGGGGACACACATGATACATGCTACAATGTAAAGTGAGTTTAAGAAAAGAAATAACAAAGACCCTATTTTCTGCTTGTGCCCCCAAACTCTGGGATTGTTTTCTCATGGTAATACCATTTAAATATGACATATTTTGCAGTGTTTTTATTTGTGAAATCATTGCAGAATTGCAAAAATATTGCTTCCCACATTAAACACAAATGTCAGCTACATCACCACTAAGGTTGAAAATCAATAATTTTTCTTCCAAAAAGAGATACATTGTACACTTCTTTGCCAAACCGTCAATGTGATGCTCAATTGAGAATTTAACCACTCACAGAGATTGTACAGTTGTATGTCCCAATTTGCGTAATATAAGGTCTGCAAAAGACATGATAGGCCTACATATGGCTTAATTACAGTAATTCATGCACATATGTGGACTGAATGTGATATTAAGAAACAACAACTTGAGTACAATTATTCCAGTAGGATAGTCCCTACTACTTCCCCTCAGAAGTAAAATGTATTTCAAGCACGCTCCCTACATATTTTTGTTGGCCTACACATAAAAAGAGCGGAGCCAGGGAATCTCCTGGCAAGAAATCTCTCTCTCATCTGAAACCGAAACAACTGGTTAACATACCTTGTACTCACTACATAATTTGTAAATATTATACCACAGACCACATAAAAAAAACAGAGCAGCTACAATCATCTTTGCCAGGAATACAATTACGGATCCTGTACGAGAGTACAGAAACCAAAGGCAACTGATCCGGAAAGATGTAACGAAGTGTTCAATCAGACAAAACATACAAAGAGCTTACTATGGTCAGCATGGGGGGGGGGGGGTGTCATCCAACATGACTGGTCATCCAACATTATTGGTCATCTTGGTCACATGACTACCATATCCCTTGTGTAGTTCTTTGTATTGATTTTGTATCCACAATTCCTGTACAGGAAAATACAACTGTACAGCTGTATGCATACTGGTAGATTTCTTATATTTGCATGAAAGAATTGAGTTTTTCTGTTGCAGAAATTACACTATACAAAAGAACAATATGTCTCATACATCATATCATCACAATGATGTAAAATGAATCTCTTTTCTGCCATATACTGTATACGCCGAATATTTAGTGAGGTTTTTATTTTCACGAATTTTGCGAGTCAGGTGCTATTTGCCAAATTACAGACACATGAAAATATTGACTCTGATCCCAAAATGAATGTGACGTACGCGTGTACACTTCTCCGTTCAGTACAGGACTCCACGATCGCGAATTCAACCACTCGCAAAATCGTCGGGAATTCCTGACTCGCAAAAATTTAGACTCACAAAATATATGGCGTATACAGAATATAATTGGTCTAGCAGTGATTATTTGACCACCAGGTGATCTGACACTAGCAGCATACTTTATAAAACTGCCAACAGTTTGCTGTTTTTGGAACACAGGCAGTAAAGACTACAGTTGTATATGTACTGAATGAATGGACAATGTTTGTTTTTCCCTGCATTTTTTTATTTCTAACGTCTTGATTTGATATCAATGTGCTCCTACAATGTAGGTCCTACAGTACATGCCACCTGCATTTTATGCCATTATTCAGGGCACTTAAAGCAACTACATTGTACTTGTACAACGAACTAGGTGCATGGTACTGACCCTTAATTGAGCTCTCCCCAAAAACAATGAAAAACTAAATGTGCAAGCGAAGGTGTATTTTTAACTTAAACTACATTCTGTAACACTACAATGTAATGTTCTAGATATTCAGGCTTCTCTAGTCATCTACCTTTGAACATTATTATTTTTTTTAATAAACTATTAACATTAGCCAGTAAAAGGATTCTAATATATATGACAATGCACATCAGTGACAAATCATTGTACACAGTCAGTGTAAACAGTAGTGTGTATACAGCATAACAAGATGGAAGCATGCTAAAACACAGGCAGAGACTCCAACTCTCCCATACTCGACGGGAGATCTCCCGCCGAAAGCCCATTTTTGCAAAATCTCCCGTTCTCCCGTTTGAGATTTGATTTCTCCCGCCCTGGCTCTGTGTCTCCCGGTGGAAAGGATTTCTTACTTTATTGCTATCGTACATTGTGTTGAAAAAATAAGCCTTAGATAGCACCAAGAGAACATCTAGAACCCCACGTTGTAGGAACTTCGCGCTTCGCACACATCAACTTGGAGTCTCCCGTTTGCTAGGGGTTTCGGGTGGGAGAATCTTCAGATCAGAAGGTGCTTGGGGTTGGAGTCTCTGCACAGGATGGAAATTGGTTCCAGTACATTCATGTGCTGTAATGTAGCCTATAATGAGTTTATAACACAATGACTATCTGCAGAATGAACTCCGATCCTGCATACTTACAAAGGTGTACGTACAGTAGGTACTAAGTATGGAAGTGCAAAGGTCATAGACAGTTAATAAACCTTTACCACATACAACTGTACATGTACTAAACAAAAATGAACTCACACCATGAGGTACACCTTTGTAGGTATGATCAAGGAGCTACAATGTACTACAGTCTGTAGTAGCTCCTTGGTATGATACAGCCCTACAACAAAAAACATGGTACACATACTGTACAATCGTATACAATGATCATTTCATTCTGTAAGTATCTCACAGATGTGCAAAGGTTGTACTTTGAGCTTCTGGAAAATAAATCAAAATAATTCCATGATCATTCTACAAGCTTTGGACCATGCCTGAAAATAAGAGTACTGTCGGCCACCAGCCAGTATTTCTATTATACACTGTATATCAAATGTGATCATGTCATGGGTATGCAAATCAAAATTTACAAATCTAAAAGACACAAGCATTTATAGGATTTAACAAGTTTGCAAAGGAAGTATTGTACTGTACACAAACGTGAATGAAAAGAAATTTATTCCTATGCTGTGTTAAGATTTTACATAGCTAATAACTCAATACTTGAGCTAAAAAAAAAGAAGAAGAAAGATACACTAGTATCATAATACACAAGTTCCTGACAATTGTATGCCCCAAAACAAACAAACAAACAAAGGCTGGATTTTGCAAGATGCATTTAGCTTTTAACAATTAACTATTCTACGTACAGATGTACGGTAGTTTTATTGAGCTAAAAAAGAATCATTTGCATTATCTAATTCCACAGCTTTACAACAGCCCCATAATTGATCCATATTTAATTCCTATTACTACTGCAAGAAACAGCTGGTTATCTACTCTTCTAGTGAAGGAGATATGGGTCCTTTACTTTCCTCTGCACCTGATGTCTCAAGACCCAATGAATTTTTTTTTTTTTTTCCAGCAGAACACTCTCCATGATCCACGAGGTATGGTGGTAAATGAAATTTCCATCTTCGACGGACGCTGTACTTCTGAAGTAAGGATACTTGTTGCCTACTCAAGTTTCCGAAGCCTGCAATTTGGATGCAGTCCAGACTCACTCATATGATTGAAGTCTGAATATGAGAGTCCAACTCCAAGCCAAATGATCCCCAAGTGCCCCTCAACAGTACATGCCCACGTAATTATGTACACAGATGTATACAGACAGACACACACATGCAGTGTGGGCATGAACATAAAAACAGTCACACACATACACAGAAAAGCATTGATAAAGTCATATGCTGGATCACAAAATCTACCAATCAAACTGATAATTTGATCACAATATTACCTAAGCTCATACTGTATCATAATCTAATTCATCGAATCTTACAACAAAAGCATTGTGCAGTGTAACATATTATTTCTTTTCTGATCCTGTTACATAGAAGATGTGGTATTTCTAAAGATCAATACACAGCCTGAAGATTCCAGATATGCTACAACTAATATTCACAACCCATGCTTCTTTTTTGTACAGCTGACATAATCCTGATGATCATGAGTTGTGGCAGGCATGGCAATTCGGTGTCGTTACATTAACCCCAGGGCCTCACTTAGGGATTGCTCATCGTGCCATGTATGAATGTATCCAGAGGGCTTGCTGCATATTGTAATGTACTGCATCGTGTACAAAGAGGCTTCGAGTAGTCCCATGCATCGCATGGTATGACTACGTATGAATCTTGACCGAGGCCGGTCACTCAAAGGGACATTTAAAAGGACATCTTGACCTGGAGGGAAAATGTAAGGCAGCTATAGAGTGTGAGTGAAATCCAACAATCTTAGCCTTGTAGTGCACTGAAATACATTCTCATGTACTGTAGGAACCTACAAATTGTACCCATCATAAATGCAGGAAAAACATAAATGATATAATATATACACAAGTTTGTAATATACGCTGGAAATCTTTTTGCACCCCACATTCATGTAAAACATTTTTTTTTTTTTCAATACCAGGTGCCTTTGAAAACATACCATGCAAATATTGAATACCAGGTACATGACTGTTGGTGTTACAATTTGTGTGAATGTCTTAACCACTGAAGACTACAAATTTGATAATCAGACAGGTGTCTAGATGGGAAATGTGTGATCTAGCAAAATCAGTTCGTCCTCAACATTTAAAAAAAAGGGGGGGGGGGGAATCCCCAAGCCCATAAGACACAAAATTCATCATGTATCATGTACAATGAGGAGTACATGGGTGCAAATCTTTATATTCCCATCTATGGATTACATTTGTATGTTAAAGAAGGCATTGCATAGCACAGTATTTAAAAGTACAATGCCTAGATATTTAGGTGATAATCTTATCCCACTACAGGGCAAAGGCCATTGTATTATCAAGCATTGAAGAAAACTTACAAATCACATACAATGTAGAATATCTTTCTTTTCAAAATGAAAATATGGCCACTCCAGATGAAATTTCCTCCTGTATGCACATAGTACCTGTATATGCAAGTGTGCCAGAACGTGTATCAACATGAGAACACTTTTTCTGTACTAGGCTACATGTACATGTAGTCTGTCATCAGTTTACCATAAAATTTAGTAAAATGTATGCACATCCTCAGATATAAGTAGAGAGTTAAAGTTTAAAGAAATGCCAGCTGCCAGTAAGTTACTTTGGTTGAGTAAGACTTATAAGAAGATGTGTTAGATAATGATAAAGTTTAAATAGGCAAAGGTTCTGCTTAGACTGTATCCAACTAATTTTATCTTTGCTGTATCCACATTTGTTTATCATCTGTTTGATAGCTAACCAGAATTGATATTAACATTCATCTCATCATTCCATACTCGTTATCATATACAGCAGCTGTGTAATGTGTTTTTTTCTTCTCCATAATTGCTACTTTTTCTATTTGCAGGGGTACTTCCAGGGTGCATAGTAACCAATTCTGTACTATGCCATCACACAATGTACAATTTTGTATCGTACACAATGTACTGTACACAATGTACTGTACACTGTAGCTAAAAAAACATGCAGAATATTTAATATGCCATCTGACACAAAGTGCATCTCAACAGACATACTTTACACATACATTTTGGCATACAGTCGAATAAATGCATCACAATATTTGGAATTACTACAAAGTACCAGATCTGCGCTTTGTTCGATTGTTAATGTTAAGTTTGTTAAATCACTTTTAATGTAAACTTGTACAATGTATTTATGTTAAAGGACAAGTTCACCTTCATAAACATAAGGATTGAGAGAATAGTAGCAATATTAGTAGAACACATCATTGAAAGTTTGAGGAAAATTGGACAATCCGTTCAAAAGTTATGAATTTTTGAAGTTTTTGTGCAGCAACCGCTGGATGAGAAGACTACTGCAGTGTGTGAATTTATAACTACTGCAGTGTGTGAATTTATGCGTTGTACGCATGTCACATGCGTACAACAATATAAGGAAAATATAAAGAGAATTTCACAAAATTTCATCTTTTGCAAAAAGTACACATTCCCCCGACTCGTTACCAACAAATGTTATGGGTAATATTATTCCCCCTGCCTTTAGAAAGAGTCAAGTCAAGTGCTCTTTTATTATGCGAAAAAAGTTAAAATATGTTGAATTTTCTTCACATTTTCTTTATACTGTTGTACGCATATGACTCACAAGCTGCAGTAGTCTCCTCATCCAGCGGTTCCAACACAAAAATTTAAAAAATTCATAACTTTTGCATCGATTGTCCAATTTTCCTCAAACTTTCACTGATGTGTTCTACTAATATTGTTGCATTCTCTCAATCCTTATGTTTATGAAGGTGAACTTGTCCTTTAATCAAAATCAAACAGGTTTCAAGTTGAGTCAAGATCTAGATCTCTATAGAGTCTAGAATGAAGATGCATTATCATGCTCAAACAACTACAGAAAATGTCTGTTTAGAAGAGTTTTATAACACCTTTTTACTGTGGTGGTTCTCCTCTGGCCTGCAAAACAGACAGAATCCTCCCATATACTGTAAAAGAGGAAATTGTTGCGGTGTTGAAATTTTCGCGCATTTTGCGCAACCAGAAGCTAGCGCGAAAATAAAAGTACACAAATATTTTTGCGTGCCATATGTTCTAGTACGTGAACGTTGATGTCTTGATTCTGCAGAATTAAAAACACGTGAAACTCTTCTTACCCGGCCAAGCGCGAAAAATTAGTAGCGTGAAAATATCCACTTTTACAGTAGTCACCGCAATGAGTGATTTCAAGCAAGGCTTGACCACTGCCCCCTATATGTTCTGTGTTCATTGCTAATACAGTCCTTGCTGGCTTGACAAATATAAACATGACATACACGTACAGTAATAGAGTTCTAAATACATTTGTACAGTGCGTGGACAAGCTTTATGAAATATCCAAGATTTACAAATACAATGCAGATCATCTGGGTGAAATTTTCAAGGAAAGTGACACAGCTACCACTCCAGCTCCTCAACACCCTTATACATTGTAACTGATCCTTGGTGAAAAATGAATTGTTCCTGGGCGTTAGCAAATCACAATCACTTCCATAGGCAGAGCACCCCAGGATCAGGCTGGGGAGACTTTGGTCTATATGGAACAAGAGGGATTCTGCAGAGCCAGACATAATTTCTGCAAAACATATCCTGACGATACAGACTGATCTTCCAGTCATACAAGAATATAATTACTATGAGACCTAGCATAATAATGAGTGCACTTTCTTTCTTAGACTGATACAAACAAAACATTAATTCTAATTAGCCTTGCCAGCAAAAATAAATCAAAAAGGATAAAGACAAACAAAAAGCATATTATGCTCCCATTAAATGTTACTGTTAGTGTCTCAATCCTTTCAAGAACTCCTACTACGATTGACCGAAAGATCGGTCTGTATCTGGTCGTCGAGTATATGTTCTAAGGAGACTGCGTTCTGGCTTCACGGATCTCCGCAGGAGAAACGTCAAAAAAAAAAAATAAAAGACTCCTCCGGACAGATGGATCTTTCTGTCTACTACTACGATTACTACGAGGCTTCTATTTTGCCCTATCTTGTTCTACAATTTTAATTGTTGATGTAACCTTGTTACTATTACTAGTAACGGCTAGTAGTACTACTACTAGTTTTGAGTTGAAAACAACTCTATGAATTATATGAATGCAATTTACAAATTCATGTGGAAATAGAAATAGAACATCTGGGTCGTCTAGAACTAGATCCCTGGCCTAACTTTAAAGAGGTTAGCAGGAGAGTTGATTTTAGAAATCTAATTTACACGTCAAGATCACATGCCGACATGTAACTTAAATAACTTCAAATTTACACCTGGTTTCTCTTGGTTTTATACTGTAGATCTAGATACCTCTAAATTCAGCAGTGTCTTTGTAGTGAGTTCATAAAATCCCCATCACACATTCGTTTGTTGTTTATATTCTCGAATTCCCCCGTGTTCACACATTCTTCTTCTACCTTACCTTCAATGCACACGACATGCTCCCGTAGCTGATCTTGCAGACACGGGTCCTCTACTTGCTCCAGCAGATCGTAAATCGCGTAGATGTGGGGGTGGACGCTCTCAAATCGCTGGATTTCTTCCCGAATAGCTCGGGAATTTAAAAGTTCCAAGTTGTGGACATTCATCATATTCATGGTAACATCTCCTCTTGACTGTCAGGTACAGGAATAATCCATTCACGGAAATGGCAACGTTAAAACAATGGAATTCGTGCAGTTTCTACCGTCAAGTGGCGCACATAGTTTATGAGAATGATAGGAACAAATCCTTTGCTATGCTCCTGCTCTGGATCTCGATCCTATCGTATTGCATGCATGCACATCACCAGTGTGTGTTGATGGTGGGTGCGATGGTGGTGGTACGTGGGTGCATGGATGTGGGATGGCCTCAGTGCACGGCGCTAACCGTGTGTGTGTGTATTGTCCGTTGCGATAATACAGAAAATAACGGGCGATTCAACAACATGTGCATACATTCGTATAAGGCTCAAACGCACAGGATCGTGAATGCCTGTGTGTTGTGCGTGTGTGTATTTGTGTGTAATAGATTGACTTCGCTGAGTCTGTGGAGTTGACAGGCTAGTCACGTAATATCAATGTCTTCCAATGTATGACTCACTTGGAGCCAGCAAATGAGATCAGCTGAGAGAAAACCCGGAAGTGTTCAACACACGCGGATTCTCTCACGGGTTTCTGCCACACATACTAGTACATAAACACCGTATAGCAGACCAGTATCTAGAGGGGTGTCTTTCGCTGTCTTGTCGATCGTTTGATTGAATTGTGCAGTACTGAGAGTCGAACAAGCAGTTTGAAGTCAACGCTTTCCCTTGTTTTGATGCCTATTCGGTAGTCGCAGCAAAAGTGAGTATACTGTTAGTGTTACATGTTCCTACGTCAAGTCATGATTCAATGTATCGTTTGACTTACTTTTTAGTATTATTTAGTAACTGCGCGAGGCGCGTGAAAGTAGGTGGGGTGGGATCCTCAATGTCAATGATTATTGATAGTACAATAGAGCGAGAGGAGCGAGCGAGAGTGCCGGTAAAGATAATGGCTCATCGATCATCCGTACTGATAATATTGATAATGAAGGAGACGTGGTAAATATATCTCACTTTCTATTGTGCTCATATTCATCTATGTTCGTAATATTCTAACTGCAACAGGGCTCCCACATCCTACCACACTGCCACAGTATAATTAATTGTGTGAAGAAGCGCCCCGGGCCGGGTTATATTCCAACTACTACACAGTACTATGGCAACAGGGCATTGCCATACTGCATAGCTGTAGTAAACTTAGATCCTAACCGTTAGTTGTAGTCATCTCTGACTTTTATAGTTGACTGTTTGTGAAGTCTGCAAACTAAACTTGTCTGAGTTGAGCCTATAATTTCATGAGGTAGATAAAAAGGCAATGTCATCCCTGGCCTAACCCTGAGCCCGGGGCACTCCTTCACACAGTTTCGCGTTTGGACTGATCGCAGTTATCCCTGGCCCTGCTTTCTTCAACAGTTGCAGTGTTGTTATTGTCCCCAGTCCAAAAGCTCGGTAAGACTTCCTTACATGTCCCCACCCCCCCCCCCAAAGGCCCAACACACACACACACAACTCGCATTGCACTGAGTGATAGCCCACCACTTGCCTAATGCATGTGGGACTGTGAGTGCGTGCATTCATGTAAAAGCTAGCAAGGGTATGGTGATGTAGAAAGGGATGGCAAAACTAGTACGGGGGAGGGGGAATGTCAGGCGTGTCTTCACAGTTACGAAATTGAAAGTTATGGTCCATAGAAGATCGATATCATTTGATTTATCATCCGTTTTCACCACTCTGTAGATTAAGGTGTTTCATTTCCTCCATACGGTGTAGCTCCATGGCCTTTTTCCAGGTTGCCTGGTCTGTTATATATCTCCTGGGATGCGATGAGATATTTCAATGTCTTGCAGGATTTCCCCATGGTCTTGACCCAGACACAGAAGCTTGAATTTATGAAGATAGCTTGGATCTAGTCCACAAATTATCCAAATTTCGACAGATCAAAAATACTAACAGATCTGTGAGCGTAATGATGAATGTAACGCTTGCACACGTATGTGCAGGGTACACCTTCAAGTACTTAGGCTTGTTTTCATGCATGTATTAAAATGTATTTGTTGTACTTTATCTTTACCTTTACCAAAGATACTGGAAGATTGCTGTGTGACAGCAGTCAGACTTCCAACTCCATCCTCTTCAATTTGTCACTATCATCATCTCACCTTGGTTGGTGGGTATAGTTTCCTGTCCAGTCCAAAAAGGGAGAATTTGTAGTTACTGCACATGATCAGAGAACAGAGTTGCCTATTAGGAATACATTGTAGGTAGACAGGAATCATTGGTCTTCCTAGTGCCAATCCAGCGTAGTTTTGAAAGCATCAATAGATGGAGCTTCCACTACGCATTATTAGCCAGGGAATTTCGGTCATCTTTTACTCTAGGAATGAATGTATCCTTCTTAAATTTGTTTTACATCTCAGCTTAGAAAGTTTGTACGGGTCTGTGGTCTCTTATAGTTGTATCTGCCCTGGTACAAAGAAGTCATCAGGGTCTATTCTGTCATATTCATGGATGATCTTGGACACCTGGATCATCTCCTCTCCACCTTCGGTACTCAAGGGATGGAAGGTTCAGGAGCGTAAGCCTTTCTGTATAAGGCAGGTATCTCAGAGAGGGCATCATCTTAGTTGCTCTATCTTGCACTCTCTCCACTGCCTTGATGTCCGAAGTGTAACAGGGAGACCAGACTGCATTTCCATACTCAAGGAGGGGTCGTACTAATCCTTCGTACAGTCTGGTAATGGTAGACATGTTGTGACATTGATGGGTACGCCTGATGCTTATGAGGACTTTGTTGGCCATACTATACATATACCGTCATGTTGGTGGAACTTCAAATTGGCATGTATGAGTGGTCACCCCCAGGTCTTTTTGCTCCTTTGCTGTAGTCAGGGCTGCACCTCCTAGTGTGTAAGATCCCTCAAGGTTTCTACATCCAAAATATAGAACACTGCATTCTTTGGATTAAAAACTCAGTTTCCACACCGAGGACCATTCTGTAAGGAACTACAGGTCAGCTTGCAATCTTTGCCGTTGTTCCGGGAGGAAGGCACAGGAGGCAACCTTTGTGTCATCATCTGTCCACATGAACTACCTTTTTGAATTTGGGCCTTAGAGATCAGATGCATGACAGAGTTGTTCCATACTGATTTCAACCTCTGGAGAGATCCTTGAAATATTGAACACACGCTCACACACAGATAAACAAAGTAGTGCTTCATGGTGTAATGAAGATGTTCTGTTTGTCGTTTTATCCTCAGGTTGTACAGTCATGAATGTGGAACATGAAGTAAGTCTGCTCATAGAGGAAATAAAGAGACTGGGCCAGCCAGGTGAGTCCAGTGACCATGTCAAAGATTCTCACACAAGTGTGCTGCTCAAATAGAAATGAGAAGTAATTAATGTAATGTAGAACTTCCAAAGTCTGTCGAGTAGGTGTTCACAAGTTTAAATGACAGTTTTTCGTCTTTTTTAATTTTTTTTTTTTTTTTTTGGGGGGGGGGGGGGGAGGGGAGGGGTGTTGAGTGGGAGAAATTAGCTGGTTGTTGTTGTTGTTGTTGACACTGACACTTCTCAATGTTTGAATATTCTGGGTTGTATTGTATTACTGGATAATTCACATAATAATGACTGATGCAACTCCTAAACATAAGAGTTTGCAACAGGAAATCCCCTGTAATGATGAATAATGCTAAACAGAATTATTAGAAACAGAACTCATAAAATCCAAAGAACAGTTCTTTCATTGGCTAATCTCAGGAAATTTGCAAACTCAATAGATAAACTTTTATCCTTCCCAAGACATGATTCATTGCAATCTTCAAGTGTGTGCGAGATGCGTGAGGCCATAACATTGGTTGAGATTGGCTAATTGGCCAAAGATCAAATACAGTCACTTCGTCCATCGTGCTGTTGACAGGTGTAGAAACAAAAAGTTAAATATTATTTTTCTTCCATAAAATCTACTCGCTTATTTCAGCTAATATCTAAGTTGATGGTTTTTATATGCAGCATAGCTGTTTTGTTAGCATTTTTTCCCCTCCAGAGAAGAGGATGTCCCATATAGTGAGACTGAAAATCAGAAGTTACCATCACAATAAAGTTGTTGTACTGCCCGTGTAGTGGTGATATATTGTGTAATCACATAAATTGGGAATCCTCCCTCCCCCCCCCCCCCCCCCCCCCCTTCAAGAAGAAGAAGAAGAAGAAGAAGAAGACTTTGTTCTTCCATTGGCATGGCATTGTGACATCACAACAAACATGAGAATTTGTTTTGCTCTCACTTGCCACAACTGTGTCTCTAGTAAAGTCTGGGATATGAAACACAGGAGAGTCTTGATTGATAATTTGACATGCCTTTTTATCATAACTTATCCTTGGGCCTCTTTCACAATAATGTGAAAACCAAGTAGACCTACATGTGTCAGCTTTAACACCAGTTGTAAGTTATTATATTTGCAACATCAGTTGACAAATGGTACAAACTCGTTAATCTTCATTTATGTCAGCCCTGCATACATAATTGAATTTTTCCAAAACCAAAACCTTGCAGGAAGTCATTTGGTTTCGACAGAGAAACTACAATTCATTTTGACAGCCTAGTTTTGGAGCTAAATAGAAGTTAGTTTAGTAAGAATAATAAGAATATTAATGACATACATGTAGTCTTGCAAGGTAAAGTAGGCTATCATGATCTAACAAAACTTCATTTATCACCCAGCACTGTCAGATTTATAGTGGTTCTGAATAGAGTAAACTGCCAGTATTGGCAAGTAAAAACTGAGATGATCGCACTTCATTTAAAATCACATTTTGTAAGTGGTACTTAGCATAATGTATCCTTGAACACTACATGGGATGTTAACTTCCAGTCAATCATTTTCTCTGGGATGAAAGTGGAAGGATTTGCTGTCAGTTGTCACCACTTACCGTTAATGAAACAGAAATCAAAACATTGCACTCCCGTTATAACAAACAGGGTTAAAACGAAATTATTGTTACAACGAAGTGAAAATTCACATCCCCAAATTATCATCTACATGTCTTTGTATATTTCACTCTGGCTGTATCAAAATGTTGATTTAATGAAATAAAACTGCTGGTCCTGATGACTTTGTTATAACAGGAGTCGCCTGTATTGACTTCAATATGCTAAACTCTTTTCGGTCAAATTATTACAGTGAAAACCAGTATAAAAACCTGGAAGGTTTGGCTTCAAGACTACTCTACATCTGCACGTATATTGTATGTATGATCATAGTTTAGTTGTTTGTGTTGAAAACTGTTTACATTTCTCTCTTTTTAATTAGATGAAAGAAACTATATCACGTTAGCAATCAAAACTAAACATGAAAAGAACTGTATGGCTAGCATTAGCAGTTCACATTAACATTTGTGTGTTGTGTTTAAGTGTGTGTGTGTATCCAAAGTATACAGTGTGGGATTGGACACACAATTACCAAACGTACTAGTACTTGTTGAGAACATAATAACAAATATACATGCCAAATTTAGTTGTGATCATCCATGATCAACAGCCAAGATCGTCTCTAGGAGGCTCTTTACAACCCTACCCAGGTTTTTTGTTTGTTTGTTTGTTTGTTTGTTTTAGCCTCCAAAATGGGCCAGTCTTTTTAGGGGTAAATGGTAATGTGCATCATGATTATGTTTTTAATGAAGAGTGATCATGCTTTTAACACATTAATCCTCTGCAGGTCCTGATGGGAAGATTACCGTAAAGTTTGGAGTGCTCTTCGCGGATGACAGATGTGCGAACCTCTTCGAGGCTCTCGTCGGTACTCTGAAGGCGGCAAAGAGAAAGAAGAAGATTACTTACGAGGGAGAGTTACTACTACAAGGGGCCCACGACAATGTTGATGTAGTCCTTTTAGAAGAGTAACTTCAAACATTTATGATAGGGATTGTTGGGATAATCAGTTTTTATACCGATGCATTTTTAAGGCTATATTATTTATCAACAGATACATGTAAAAGAAAGTTATAGCTCTGGCTTTACATTGCAGTAGTCTCTTGTGACTGGTGGTTTGACTCTCCACCATTTGATCAGCTGGAACTATTTGTGTCCCTTGCAATTATTTCCATTCCCAAATGTTTAATTTCACAGGTTCTTTACCAAACAAATATGACAATATATTCTGTGATTGTCCAGCAGAGTGATGCTTCCATAGTGAACCCTACCTCTGAAAGTCTGCATGTGGTCTTCTAATGTAAATTTGAATTTTATAAATGATGACAATGACTCTCTAATGACAATTTGATCTTCCATGTAACAAAATATGTAATATTCTGGCATTCTTTATGTGCTTGTGAAATTACATGACCACCAGATTGTGTAAAATTTTCCAAAGTTGCATTATGCACATAATTTACTCCAGTATGCCATGAAGAATACATCCTTTGTGTATTTTTTTTCATGAAAATTCTGTCTAAGCTGCCAATATGAACGTATGGCTAATCTCACAGCTTGAGTACTTTTCTAGAGTCACCATCGACAGTCTTTGCTATACAAATGCTGCTTGGTTTTTTTTAGTTACAACCGTACATGTGTTAGTCACAAGTCACTGCATTGGGTATTCATTAGTTGCTAGTATTTGTGTCAAAGATTTCTTCCTTGTCTTTAAATTACATGTAATTTTGCATTGTGAAGAAAGTGTGCAGAGTATGAAAAGCAGAGGTTGAAACACATCACATTTTTTGTACCAGTGACCTTTAAATGTCCATGCACAAGTTTAGTCTTTGTTCAGTCATGTGTATATGTGTTGATTCATTTCAAATGCTGATGTGTCCAACAAGTGAGAATGAGTACTATCAATCTGACTGTTCTTGATGTGCTAATTCACATTTTTTTTTTCATCATTCTCGTCCATCTTGCATGACTGTGTTTTGATGCTATATTATGCTCTTGTGAACATTCCAAGAATGATCAGGACTTGTGTACGGAGTACCTTATAGAATCAGTGTCTTAGAAATAAAGGTTTTTTCTTAGTCTCGTCCGTTTCTCAGTGACAAATTTACGCGCAATTCATGTCTAAGTCAAAGCAATATTTGTTTTGGGTTCTTGTTTTGTTGTGCTATTTTAGGTTTACCTTTTTGTGTAATATTCTTACATTTCTGATATTGGCATATATTTTAGATTTTATAGTTTGTGACAATTATTATCAAGTACGGTGAAAGTGGGATAGTTTTTCCATTGCAAAGTTATTGATTCTCCTTATTACAGCAATGCAGTGATGTGTTGTTTTAATCTACCCATTCCAGCACCTTTTCTCTTGTGACCTTGATGGACTATTGTCACATCGTTTTTAGCAATATTTCTAAATTGTGTTAGTCATCATCAAGTTCAGGCAGTCTGACCATGGTGCTACAAGAGAGTAGCTCCATTGTCTGACTCACCTCTGACCTCTGAATATTTGACTGATGATAATTTCACACCTTGATTTTCTTGAGCAATATCACATATAGCTACTTCACTTTACTTTACTACTAAATTTAAGATTACACTGACTTTTGAAACTACAATTGTATTTTTATAAGGTCTGTGTCTTGATATGGATTACTCTCACTAAAACCATGTTTATTTCTGAAGAATCCACATGAAAGATCCATTAAGATATAAATATTCAATATCACAAATGTTTACCAAGAAGCCAGCTTTTATATCAGTAACAGTGGCTCACTTGGTAGTACTTTGTAATTATTCTGGACCAAAATTTTAGCTGTGATTTGCCTAAAATTTTTGACTTAACTACCAGTACATAATCAATCGCCTTGTAATCTCTTTGTGATTGACATCTCGTCTTCCCAGTAGCATCAAATTTTGCTGACATTGGAAGCTACAACAAACTCGATTTTCTGTGTTTGACTACCAGGTAATTAAAAAGACCAACTTTGTGTGTGAAAACTATGTTGTAACTAAAGGCAGAAAGAAATTATTTATTGTCTCCTGTCCATGAATTGCATGTTTCAGTACATGAAACCTGTAGAACGCTTCTGACTGCGCAGGAATTTGAAAATTTGTTAGCAAAGCAATACATTTTTAAAATCTTTGCTTAGAGTCATTTATGAGGCAGAAATGAGTGAAACTGTTGACATTTTGTGTGCTTGAGGATTAGACATTACTTTGATATGAGAGAAGAATTTTGAGGGACAAAATAAAGAGCTTAAGAAACTTTAACAATCTCAAGAAAACTGCATTGTTTCGTGTTGTATCTTTTGTTTTGACTGCTCAGATCTAACATGAACACCCAAGTATGTGTGTGTGTGGGGGGGGGGGGGGGGGAGGGGAGTGACTATGTAGTCATGCATGTATCATCCCAGGAATACACTCTTTTCGTCAAAACACATACTATCCGTTAATAACCTCATTTGCTCTGGAGATTCAACAAGAAAAAGAGAGAGAAGAAGAAAGAGAGAGAGAAAAAAAAAGAAAGATTGATAGATAGAGAAGACAGGGAGGGGATATATTTCAACTATCTTTTGCAACAGGTCTACTTTTGATTTCAAGCATATGACATTCATGGAATCACATACACTTACAATGTGTAGCAAGGTTGCTTCACACAATTCTGTAATCGTTTTTTGATATTTTTGACATGCCTACAAGAATAGTAAAAGAGTAAATGAATAAAAAGAGGGAAGTAGAAAGGTACTATACAGATCATTTTAAAGGGTGTAATAGATTTCCAATTTATTTCATTAATCAAAAGAGCATACAATTCTAGCCATCCATATACCAAATGATTGCCACGGAAATGTCTAACTTCTAAAGATATACACATTATACTTGGCATATTAAACTAGAACTATCACTCATTGTGATTAATATACCCCCACCCACAACTGAGGAAATTAGCTCAACTAGGATTTTTTTAAAACTTTTTAATGAAAAAAAAAATTACCAAGGCAATACACTGTCCAACAGTAAATAAACATATTGCTCACTGTTAGTCAAATGTCCCACATCTCAAGTCAAGTGCTCAAAAACTGAGTGAGTAAGATTTAATAAACTGACGATTTCTATGGTTTTTATTAAAAATTGTATAACCATGGCGCAACACAATGTTGGATATTAAGAAAAAAAATGAGGTTTTGCACAACTATATATCATAGCCATCACATGTGCCAAATTTCAAGCCAAATGCTAACAGGATGAGGGGCTTAGTTGAATTCACAATATTAGTGTATCATTTTCATTCAAAATATACTGTTACCATGGCAACACATTTTCAACACTGACAAAAGAGTTTTTGCACATCTAGGTAATGTAGAGTTAACACGTGCCAAATATGAAGCCAAAACGCTCTAAACATAGAGAGTTAGGATCTAATCGAAATGTTTGTATGATTTTCATTCAAAATGCACTGTTACCATGGCAACACATTGTTCAACAATGATGAAATACAAAGTTTGCATATCTTTGTACTACAATGGTTGCATGTACCAAATTTCAAGCCAAATGCTCAAAGACTGAGGGAGTTACCTGAATCCACAATATTTTTATATTGATTTTCATTCAAACTATGCTGTTACCATGGCAACACAATGATCAACAATGATGAAAGGGTAAGTTTGCACATCGTATACCATAGTGGTCAGGTGTGCCAAATTTCAAGCTAAATGCTCAAAGACTGAGGGAGTTGGCAGAATCCACATGCTTTTTGGTGAAAAAAATGTTGTTACCATGGCAACGCATTGTTCAACAATAATGACAGATTTAGTTTGAACATCTATATGCTACAATGGTCACCTGTGCCAAATTTCAAGCCAAATGCTCAAAGACTGAGGGAGTTAACTGAATCCAAAATATTCTTGCATGATTTTCATTCAAAATATACTGTTACCATGGCAACACATTGATCAACAATGACCAAAGACTATGTATGCTAATCTACGTACTATAGTGGTCACATGTGCCAAATTTCAAGCTTAATGCTCAAAGACTGAGGTAGTTACCTGAATTCACAACATTTTTGTATGCATTTTAGTGAAAAGCTGCTGTTACCATGGCAACCTATTGTTCACCACTGACGAAAGATTGAGTTTGCACATCTATATGCTATAGTGGTTGCATGTGCCAAATTTCAAGCCAAATGCTCAAAGAGTGAGGGATTTAACTGAATCCACGATATTTTTGTATGATTTTCATTCAAAATATGCCGTTACCATGGCAACGCATTGATCGCCACTGACGAAAGATTACCTTTGCACATCTACGTACCACAGTGGTAATGTGTGCCAAATTTCTAGCTAAACGCTTGAAGACTAAAGAAAGTTAGCTGAATCCACAATATTTTCGTATGTTTTTTGGTTAAAAAAAGCTGTTACCATGGCAACACATTGTTCATCACTGACGAAAGATTAAGTTTGCACATCTATATACTATAGTGATCATGTGTGCCAAATTTCAAGTCAAATGCTCTCAGACTGAGGGAGTTAACTTCATCCACAATATTTTCGTATGACTTTCATTCAAACTATGCTGTTACCATGGCAACACATTGAAAAAAAATGACGAAGTAGTAAGTATGCACATCTACATACAATAGTGGTCACATGTGCCAATTTTTATGCCAAATGCTTGAAAACTGAAGGAGTTAGGCTAATCCACACATTTTGTATGATTGGTAAAAAAAAAAATCTGTTGCCATGGCAACAGATTCATCACCACACACATCAAATGTGTTTTGCACAAACATACATTACATTGATCGCATATCCCAAATTCAAACTGAATTGCTACAAAACTAAGAGCTTAGAGCAATCCACAACATTTTGTAAGATTTATATGAAAATCTTCCGTTGCCATGGCAACGCATTATGAAATAATCACGAAAAAGGTCTCTTGCACATCTGCCTGTGATAGCGGTCACACATGCCAAATTTGAAGTTGATTGCTCAAAAAATGAGAAAGTTGTTCGATCCACAAGTTTTTATGAAAATATGCCGTTGCCATGGCAACGCATGATGCGATACTAATAAAAAAAGGTGTCTTGCACATCTACCTTTAATAGCAGTCACACATGCCAAATTTGGGGTCAATTGTTCAAAAAATGAGAGAGGAGTTCGATCCACAACATTTTGCTAGATTTTTAAAAAATTTGCCGTTGCCATGGCAACTCATTATGCAATACTAACGAAAAAGGTGTCTTGCACATCTCCCTTTGATAGCAGTCACACATGCTAAATTTGGGGATAATTGCTCAAAAAATGAGAGAGTAGTTCGATCCACAAGTTTTTACGAAAATATGCCGTTTCCATGGCAACGCATTATGCGATACTAATGAAAAAGGTGTCTTGCACATCTACCTTTGATAGCGGTCACACATGCCAAATTTGGGGTCAATTGCTCAAAAAATGAGAGAGGAGTTCGACCCACAAGATTTTGCAACGGACCGACCGCCCAACCGCCCGACCGCCCGCCCGACCGACCGACCGACCGACCGACCGACCGACCGACCGGCCACCCGACCTCAGGATGATTCCTATATACCCCCCCTACACACTATGTGTGGGTGGGGGTATAATAACTTTTGATGTATACAATTTCGATTAACTTTTATTCAAAGTTGATTTCATTAAATGCACACAGTGCACTACTGATTCACCACTCTCAGACTACGCTGTACATAGCATGCAAGCAGCGTGGAAATTCACAGCTTCCAGTGCAAATATGAATGAAGCTATCACGTCAGTATACACGTTCATAATCAAATACCATAGCCTGCTAAAAATACATATTCAAATATATTACCTTTGACATTGGACATTTGTGCGCGAAGACATACCATAATGTAGTACTAATCGGATGATATGTCAGAATTAAAACCATATGCATTTTGAAGTATTCCTAAGAACATTTGCAATGTCTCAATGTACAAATGATGCACAGGACAGAGTGGATCGGTGAGAATTGGATGCGCGAGTTTAACTTTGGACTGTTTAAACCCACGAGCACAGCGAGTGGGTTTTAGACTGTTCCAAAGTTAAGCGAGAGCATCCAATTCTCACTGATCCACGAAATAGGCCTGTGCATCATTTGTTTCATAAAATGGGCCCGTAAACTCATGACATACAACCATGAACCCCATCATGCATCCGGTACACCTACTACACTATGCAAGACTTGAGCCATGCGTTCGGGTTTTACCGGACGCATGGCTCAGTGAGGATCAGTAAAAATCAATGCATGATAATTGACCAATCAGATTGCAGAGATTCTAAAGCCCATTTTATAATGTCATCATCTGTGACTAGCACAAAGAACATTACAATACTAAAGTTGCAGCTCTTGTTTGTAGGTACAAAAATAGAGAAGATACTGAAATCCCATCTGCCTCATACATTCTGCAAACATATCTAAACAAATTTGGACTAGTGAGACAATTACGGTACAATGTAGTGGTTAAGTTTGCTATTGAGAACTCCATTGACAGCATGAGAGAAAAGTGTTATCCCTTTACAAGAAGCAATACAGGTAATGATATTCTGTGTTGGGTATATATTGCATTTGTGCTACTTTTAGCATGTTGTTAACTTTCACAAATATCGGTTGACTTTTACATTTTTGTGAAAATGAAATGATCATGAAATGTATGGTGGACACAGCATCCAGTATGTCACCTTGTGCATCTCACATTGAAAACATCCTGCTTTTGAAAAATTTACTGTTTCTTAATCGTACAATTTGGATTAAACTTGTCTATCGTCCAGAACAAAGCCATTCCATTCCACAGGTTGCCCTCCTGGGAAAGACAATTTTAACAATTATCATATAAAACAAATCTACTGTATCTCATGTTGCATAAAACCTTTTTACATGAGAAAAACTCTGGTTAGCACTTTAAACTCGGGTGAGTATGATTCTGCTATTGACTTCAACAAACGAAAAAATAAATCTGATAAATAGTAACATCACAAGCGTTCTTGGGTGAAAGGTCTGAGTAACAGGTGCCTGGTAAGAGAGAGAGAGGGACAAACCTAATTTTTACTTTTGACAGAAAATATATCAGTGTTAAAGGTGCATGGTCCCGGTGTTTTAGTCAAATGCGTACGTGGGCGCACGGCGCAAGTTTCCTATAGAGACCTACGCTATTGACTCCTCTTTAGCGCTTACGCTTTGGCCCACTTCCCCAAGTCGGAAGAAGTCCGATCCACTGTAGTCAGTGGTCCTATCACAGTTCGGCTCATGATTCAGCTGATGGGGATGACAGCTTTAGCAAACTTCTTTTGTGATGTCATAATAACAAGCACATAAGCACGCAACCTGGTACTTAGCAACACCTACGCACTTTACTCTTGATGACAGCTCAACTTCGGTAATCTTTGTATCAATGCTAATGGTGATCGGCAGTATCATCAACAGCGCCCTCTACACTACCGGGACTATGCACCTTTAAGTATCATTTCTTCCAATAGATCTTTGCTTGATACTTGACCTCACTGCATATTTTTTCTACATGAAATGAAAAAAAAAAATTGTAGTGCTTATTGCTTAATGCAGTAATTTCAGTGTGGACAGATCTTTCTTTTTTTTTTTAAACTTGAATGCATATTTACGAGACTTTGGGGCACATGTTAGTACAACCAAATATGCTGTCTCCATGTCTGTTATCATACGTCATTAAACAGTGATGCAGTGAACAAAATACACATGCTACGTACTCATTATTAACATTAAACAACTGAGTCAAATGCTTGGATTAAAGGTCCATGCTTTACTAATTCATTTATTTTGATAGGAGTGATATTTGGCTTTTTTTTTAATCATAGCTTTGACTGAAACTTCATGTGCAACTTGATTCTACTTTGTTACAATTATGGTGAGAGAGACTGCATGCCAGACACAAAGTTGCTTTTGAAAGCACCAAACTATTTAATACTCAATATCATGCGAATACAGGTTTGCGGAACCAACCTACGTGATAAGCCAGTTCGGGGTTCCACCTTGCACATACGTAGGAAAAGGTCTGTTGTACCAACAAGGCATGTTGGTTTTTTAATTCACTGAGATAACCATCCAGGATGTAATGATTATTCATGTAATCCTTATAAATAAATGGTGTTTGACAGCGCAACCACTTGACAGCAAAAGTGGTATTTGGCAATATCAATAGAAAGAGATTGTTAATACATTCAATGCAAAATAATGACTTGGATGCTTTCCCTAGTGTTAACTAATGGACCACTCTGGTCACCTAGTCTATGCAAGTTCATCCTTTGTTTGAACATGATTGATGAATTCCATCAATTGTTATATCGGCCAAGCCTACGCATTATGTCACTTTGAAACGAGTGAAGTGCCTAACCAACTAAGAAAAACAACAGATCATTTGTACCCACATGCATGTGAGCCTACTCCAAACTGACTTATTTCCATACATTTGATAAACTCTTACTGTCTTTGTTTGTTTTTTTTTTTTTTTTTCAATACAAACTGATTGCAGGTCTTTCCTATGCATGATTTGCATCAGAGATGATTTACAGCCATTTCACAAATACAACAATAACTGCATACTGGCAAGTTTATACACCCAGCAGTTGTACATTCAATATTCGTCAGGAAAGTCCTTCCCTGACAAATACTTGTTGCGGACACAATTTGCATGTATCTAGTTTCATATTAAAAACAACAACAAAATGTTTACACTTAAAAACAAAACTTAAACTAGATATATCGCTACGGCTACTGATATGCCTCCGCCATAATGCATGGTTCTCCTAATAGGTCTATAGTACAATGTCTTGACAATGTGTGATGACAGTTTCACACAATTGGCAAAATATTAAAATGACAGGTTTGACACAAATGTGCTGAATGTTCAATTTCCTAGAACTAGGTTCAATTGGATGAATGATTAAAATGTCAGAGTGCAGGTATTTGGGGAACTGATGATTTTTACTTGACTTTTGACCCTTTTATAAGTTTATGCATTGAGTAATTTTCAAGGTATTGAGAAAAAGTATAATTTCAGTATCAAATGGGAAAATAGCATTATCTAAACCTGGCCTTTGACCTTTGACCTCACAGTTCCAAAGAGAATCACTGTTAGGTTGAACATGCATAAATATGTAAGTTTCATGATGATACCTTGAGTTACTTTCGAGATATGGAGGAAAAAGTGCAATTTAGCACTTTCACTTGACCTTTTACCTTTTGAACTTTGACCTTTTGGCAAGAAACTTCCCCAAAAATATATATTGGGTAATACATGCCATACATCAAGTTTTTAAAAAAAAAACCTTCAGGCATATTGCATTTTAAGGAAAGTAGTGATATTTTGAGGAGTTGACCTTGACCTTTGACCCCCTGACCTTTGACCCATGACCCCCCAACTTCCCTAGATAATCACTGCCCATCGGTACAAGCATATATACTAAGTTCCATGAAGATACCTTGAACCATTTGCGAGATATGGAGAAAAACATGAAATTTCAAAATTTTTTTCACAAAATAACCTGTGACCTTTGACCTTTGACCCTGTGATCCTAAAATCCACACAAAGTATTATCCCCAAAGGATATACCCTCATACCAAGTTTGATGTAAAACCACCACACGGTTCTTGAGATATCGACAAAAACAAAACGGGACGTACGGACGGACGGACGGACGGACGGACGACCCGAAAACATAATGCCTCCGGCCACTTCGTTGCGGAGGCATAAAAAACCCCAGAACTGCTTCTCATTGAGATGCGTAAGCATGATGCACTATTGCTTGTTATAAACTCTGAGTTTAAAGTTGGGTAGATACCATCATAATATGAGTTGAAAAACGACACCATCAATTTTTGTGCTACCAGGCAGCTGAAAAATCCAACCAGCACTCTCCATCTCATGGTTTAAAGTACTAGTCTTCATGAATGCAATCAAGGCATATGAACTGATGCACCAAGTTGCTTTGTTGCCATGGTAACAACATCACTTCTTGTCTCCAATCCTACACATATAGCCTTAGCTTACATGATTACCTTTTTAAGATTCCTTGCTTGATATCAAGATGGGATTCTCATAACACTCATTATATGATTAAGACAGAAGGTAGCTTTCAATAATAAAAAGACACCAACAGTGGCATGTTTTATTGCTATTTGTAGCCTTCTTTTTCAAAATAACCAGTACAGGAAATAGGAAGAAGGTACAAAGAGGCCCACATAGTGCAACATGGACTCTTATGTGGTAAATAAACAACAAAATTCAAAGAATGGCACTACAGTGACAGTTGCTTTAAAAAAAAAGGGGGGTGGCATTCTATTACTCTGTGGCTATTGGAAGACAGCAATTACCGGTACTTAGAGGAAATTTACGAAGTACTTTGGATATTCTTCGCTTCGTTGTACAAAAATAAAATGAAGTGTAAATTCAGATATCAACAAGCATCTTTTGAAGAATTCTATTAGCAACTGAAAAGGCGATCAAAAAATGTGGTACTGACATGCAATGTGATAGTGTCAAGTTCATTGAAACATCATCATGAAAAATTGAAAGTATTCATAAAGTCTGATATAAATCGTGCTCAGGAATCTTTAAGAAATGTGATCATGTAAGCTGAAGGACCATTCTGGCAGGAACCGTCGGAGACATTCTACGAAGATCAGCTGACTTGGAGATCCAATGCCCAGTCAGGTGGTCGGCTGTCGTAGGCAACACCCGTGCAGCTCTTTGGGGGTACTGCATCTTGCATCCTCCCTGGGTCTGCATGGCTGGCACCTAAGCAGTGGGTACAGGGAGAGATGAAAGGAAGAAGAAATTAAAGTGGGAAGAAATATATTCACATAAAAGGAAAGAGTAGGTAAATAAGAGAGGGAAAGATAAAAACAGCAAGAACAAAAGTGAATGGAAAAAAGCACTCTAAGAACACAGACCTCCACCAAGCAGCTCATTTCCATCCATACACCCCTAACAATGGACATCTGTTCATGAACAAATAATGATATGCACATGTCCGAGATATATCAGTTTTTCGCTTGTTCTAATCCTTAGCCAAGATTTAGACCATGAACTCTTGTAAATTTGGGTGCACGTCACGCAGCCCGAGAGTCACAAAACCCACAAGCCATACAACCCACAAGCTTGACACTAGGCAACACGTGTAAGTCCCACAAGTCCAACACCAGGCAAACAAGGCCCACAAGTCCAACACTCATTATATCACGGGGCTTAATGTAAGCAGTGTCGTTCTCGTGGGCCCTTTTAAAACCAAGTGTCAGACTTATGGGACTTGTTTGCCTAGTGTCGAGCTCAAGAGCTGTATGACTCTTGGACATTTTTTCAATGTCACGCTTGTGGTCCGTATGGCTCGTGGGTGTGTGGGATGACCCCATAAATTTGGGTCAAGCCACAACAACTCACACCATGTACGGACGTCGGGAAACCTTGTAGACTTCTGTGGCTGTGTCTCTTACCTGAATCTTCATCATCCACTGCTTGCTGAGAAGTCTGAACCTCCAGATCAGATAAATTGACGTCGTCGCTGAACGGTGACTCTAGAATCTTCAGCACCCTTTGCACCTTGTAAGTGAATTGGAAAAAAAAATGAGAATAATTTTATGGAAAACAACCACACTATTCACAACCATGTCACTGATGTCATTTATGGAGGTAAAATCAGGAATTTTCCACAGCATTATGTAAATAACTGAATTGTTTCATATTGTGCTATACAAATATATTATTGACAAAGGGAGCACTTTGTTGCATTCGACCATTAGTCCATGCAGTTGCAATGTAACAGCATGTGCAATATTTGTTTTCATTTGAACATTCCACAGATATAGTGTCTGTGCATTCTCCTTTTTAGCAAGGTGTGACAAAGACATGGCTAACAGCGATATTCTGTTTTCCTACTGAAGTATGTTCTCTATCACACATCATCAAAGTACCAGGTTATTCACTAACTATCAGGACCAAATTTTTGCAAGTAAATTAATAACTGAAATAACATGTTTTGGGAGAGTTACGAAGCCCAATAACACTACATCCTTTAACCATCCCATGTACTGTACATGTCTGCCACTTTCACAGTGTTTACTGTACTTGGTAAACTTTTGTTGTAATATTCACTTCCTTATGCTGCTACATCATAGCACATAACATTTGATGAAATTTGTATCTCCTACAAAAGTATTAATTTCGAATTAATAATTTCTTCAGCACAAAATGTAAATTTAAAACACTTTCACTCTAGGTAGGATTTGGTCTCCAAAACTATCAAAGGGCTTTCGTGGGGCATCATTCCCTAATATAGGTTTATTACATGACATTTTCTTTCTTTCAAACTGCACATGAACCCAGTGAGGACAAGCTAATTTTGCCATGTCACACATTTCCCACAGACAACTGCCCGAGCATATTCAGGACTACATGTAGTCTTCCACAGGTTAACACACTGAAGACTAGTCCCGAGTATACTCGAGCAGGTGTCTATGGAAAATGTGTGTTATAGCAAAATCAGCTTGTCCTCAACGGGTTAAGACATGACTACTAAGCTACTAACAAAGAGACAACACCAACCTCGGAGAAGTCACCATTTTCCGCTGCCTTGATGGCATTCTCTGCGATGTAGTTTCTCAGGATGAACCTGGGGTTGGTGGCATTCATCACCTCCACCCTCTTCCGATTCATCTCAACCAACTCATCTCCTCCTTCTATTCCCTCTACTTCTTTCTCGAGCCTTGACCGGTACAACTCCAACCAAGTGGACCAAGCCGCCGCGTCATCGGTTCTCTTTTTCTCGGCCGTCAAGCTCTGAGGGGTTAAAGAAACAAGCAATTCATGACCAAAGAAGCATAAGCCAGTTCATAGTTAGCACTAGTCTGCCATGACCTCTCCAACCACAGACCTTGCAAAACATGGAATAGTCTTCAAGAAGAGCAGTTGAAAACAGCCATGCAGGAAGTGGTAATTTACATGTCAGTGCTGCATGAATGGCTTTTGTTAATGTTGCTGAAAAGAATGCACATTCACCTGTAAATGATGCATCACACGTTACCCCGGGGTACCGTAGTATCCTGGGGTACCACGTTGTGTAGCGCCACCTCACGTCCACTCCAGGACAGCCGCAGAGAAATGCATGCACTGTGTGTGCGTGTACATACTGTAAAAGTGGATATTTTCGCGCGACTAATTTTTCGCGCTCGGCCAGATAGGAAGAGTTTCGCTTGTTTTTAATTCCGCGGTATCAATACATCAACTACAGGAACATATGGCAAGCAGAAGTATTCGCGTGCTTTTATTTTCGCGCTAGTTTCCAATTGCGTGAAATGCGCGAAAATTTCAACACCGCGAAAATTTCAATTTTTACAGGAGTCATTCCCGTGCCACTGCATGTTATACGTATGCATGCATGGTACGCTGTGCTAGCAATAGCGTGCGCTTCAGTGCAGTGCAGTGCAGTGCAGTGCAGTGCAGTGGCTAGCGCACGCTAGGGGCTAGCTCCAGCACCAAAATAATTTCCACTTTTTGGCAACCCAGGGTACAACCTTATTGAAAAAATAGATAATTCAACAAAATGGCTGATTTTTATTTGGTACCCCGAGATACCATTTATGTCATCAAATGCTAATTTGCACCTGGTTCATTTATAACACAGTTGTCATAAAACCCTATCTAGGTTTTGAATACCTCAGTTGCAAATCTGCAATGACCTTTATCTGCACATGCTCAGATTAGAACTGTGAACTGGCTTATTGGTTTGAAACAACGAGTGCCTATAAAATACATGTCTCGCGTGAACTGATTACTACTCTTAAATCATGAACTGAAAAACTAAACCTCAGTCAATCTTAAATTCCTCTGGTCCCTGTTGCATAAAAGTTCAGATCAAACATAATTCTCAGAATACTCAATTCTGATTGGCTGATACGTGACTTATGTTTGATTTTCTGACTAAATGTCTGATTGCATCTTTTTATGCAACAGGGCCCTGAACCATCTTTGGGGCAATTTGTCATTCTGAACCTCCGAAATATTCCAACTTATTTACTGTCATGTGCTCTTGCATAATAGATAATGTCTGGAGAAAGAAAATCATCAAATTTGTTTGAAGGTGTACGGAATACTAAATATCTGTATATGTTTTAATAAAGGGGAATGAAACTCATATGAACATGTGGATTGAGCGAATGCAGCAATATTTTTAGAACACATCAGTGGAAGTTTGAGGAATATCAGATAATCCATCCAAAAGTTAAAAAGTTTTAAAGTTTTGGTGCTGTCCAATTTTCCTCAAACTTTCACAGATAAGTTCTACTAACACAGTTGCATTCATGCAATCCACATGTTTATTTGGGAGTCTCCCCCTTTAAATTTTAGATGAAGGGTCTTCACCTTACTAAATATACTCTTCAATGTTACAAATCATGCAGAATGTGAAATAAACATGTGACAGGTGTTGAGAAAAGTGTGTTTTGTTTGCCTTTGTCAGGTGAAAGACATTCCAATTTGTTTACATAAATGTTGTAAATTTCACAATTGTTCATGAACAAAGAACCCACAAAAAAATGAAGCAAAACAGGTGTGAAGGCAGAATGAGTCATTTGTTTTTGTAAATGACATTCCAACTTGTTTACTCCAGTTCATGCAGCTATTTTCACTGTGTTGTACAAAGAAAAAACAAATAAACACCATTATTATCCATACAGAGGATTTTTAGATCCCAAATACAAGTGTTATTTTGTCGACGAACATCATAACCTCCGACCCACTTAGAAAGTTTGCTGAACTCGACCAATATTTTTTTTGCCGAGACGACCAATATTTAAAATATTGGACGGCAAGAGGGGGATTCCCCAAAGTTTTTTATAAACTGCACCGTGATTGGCTGAGCTATATACGAGATGACCTGAAATATGAAGTAAAAACGTCTGTGATTGGTCAATCACGAATTAACTAAAATATCGTTTTTTTCCAAAATTCTGTGTTTATACAAACAAATTTCATATATCAATTAGTTGAGATTGTTTTGCATACAATTTTTCAAAATATCACTTTCATACCAGGAAATTAAATTTAGGTTTGATGAAAACAAAGGCGACGATTGATCAGCTCAGCGCTACTGCTAGATAGCCTGCGCGCGATAGACAAATACATGTAGCCGGCCACCGCTGCTTGCATTTGCATGCATGTTACATTATGTGTATACTAAGTACAGTAGGCCATAGGACTACAGTACGAGTAATTTGATCTTTCACGATCTACGGAAGATGTGGCGTGAATTGTGTCTCAGATCTCGGATACAAGAACATCTAATTCTGGTGTAAATTAGCTAGATCTCGGCCTAACAGTAACATGACTCCTACCATGGATACATAGATCACTGTTTTATCAGGGAATGAAGTAGATTAACTAACACTGAAGAGTGTACCATACCCCATGTCAGAATCAAGTACAGTAGCTAAGTAGGAGACCATACAGCACTCTGAAACAGAAAGGGTAAGTGAAAATACTCTTTGCTAAAATCCTCTGTAGGATAATAATGATAATATTAGATGTCCTATTTTCGATTAATACAAGGAAATATAGGACTCGCTAAGCAAAATATTGGACTCGTCTTCGACTCGTCCAATATTTGTGCATAGCTCGTCCAATATTTCCTTGTATTAATCTCAAGGCCATCCAATATTATATAAGTATAGTAGTAACTTGATATTTACATTGAACAGGTGCTAAGGTGGGTCACTGTTGTCAACAGCCATTATTTGGTCATGCTACTATTGTCCATAGGCCAAAAAGCTCAAAACTATGAGTTAAATTTACATGCCGCTCATCACTGATGATAGGACTCACAGTCGACTAAGAATGAGGTACACTTTATGATAAAATCTGGAAATACAGTATGCTTAATGAAATGATCCCTTTTGTACAAGAAGTATAATTCAGTGCTCAGAGGGGTCAAGTCTATTAAACCAAAGCTCACTGCGTGTTTACATGGTCCCACTAAGTAATGTGCACAATGTTTTGCATGGGTACCCTAGTTAGTAATCAGTGAGCATGCCTATGCTAACTACAAAACTTCTTGTGGTAAGGAGCATCCCTAACCTCAAGTTCCATTCACCAAACTCATTTGAATTTGAGGCCCTCAGGGTGTTGCCATCATCATAGTTAGCTACTTGTAACTACACATTAACTTAAGATGGGCAGCTCTGCACGAACTTTACTGTAGCAGCAACACTATGATAGTGCAGCTGAATATCGGCTATCTTGTCATCTTGCCAGATGGAAAATGAAAACAAACTGTCAGAAGAAGGATTTTCACCTTGCTAAGGGTATTGCTTAATGTTACAAATCATTCAGAATGTGAAATAAAACTGTGACAGGTGTAAAGAAAAACGTTTTTCGTTTGCCTTTGTCAGGTGAAAGACATTCCAATTTGTTTACACCAATATTGTAGATTTCACAACTGGTCATGAATAAAGAACAGAAAAAAAGAATGAACAAAACAGGTGTGAAGAACAAGCTGATGATTTATCAACCTCTTTTTTTTTCTAGACAGAATTCCAACTTGTTTACTCCAACTCATATTCTTTTCACTGTGTTATACACAGAAAGAAGGAATAACTTGATATCTACACTGAACAGGTGCTTAACAGGGTGTCAACAAGAAAAACATAATAATGAAAACAATATGGAAACTTCTTTACCTTTCTTTCCTCAGGTGTCAATGACCCGTTGAACTCTTAACTAGCACACAGCTAATGTTCAATATATTATAAACCTTGCTTCTATAGCCATGGTTACACTGAAAAAAGATCGACAGGTTTAAGATTGTGATCTCTAAGATCTCAAAGTTTTGCAAGAGTGACTACAAACTTCCCACAAATCTTCCTATAAAACTTCTCCTCACAAAACTTCCTACTCAAACTAGGTAAATTTCCCCCACCCCTGCCAAACTTCTTATCTTTTGTCAGTGTGAATGCTAGATATTGAAACTTCCAGAAGCTTGTCACACGACCAGTCCACCACCTGGGCCCCGTTTCATAAAAGATGTTAGGATGGCAACTCTTGCTGGAATGGCAACTTCCAATAGCAACAGCCAATCAGGAAGCTGGATTCTTGTCATTACCATGTCAATTGCCATTCCAGCAAAAGTTGTCATCATATCAACCTTTTATGAAATGGGGCCCTGGTGTTCACTGTTACATCACAGTCACTAGTAATCAGACTGCATACTCCTTCTTCCTTGCGCACGCGCACTAAAGACACAAACTTCTCTATCCAAAGATCAGAAGTTCGGCTGCCAGTGTGAAAGTATGACAAAAAATTGTAACATTTTCAATCTTTTGCCAGTCTTACTGCACCTTCTATGTCACTAGAATAGACATGTATTAACCCGTTGAGGACAGACTGATTTTCCTACAACATGCATTTCCCATAGACACCTGCCCGAGTATACTCGGGACTCGTCCTCAACGGGTTAAGCAATTCAAAAAGAAACAGTATTTGCAATTTGAAATCAATCTGTATGCTACCATCCTTTATCAATTTTCACTTACCAATAATTCCTTAGATCTCTCCATCCTGCGGACCTCTTTCATAAGTGTCTCGCTGCCCCCAAACAGTTGTTCCAGCAGGGAGGGGTTGCTCTGGGTTAGCATCATCAACATCTGAAGCTGGCTGCAGTTAATGAATAATAAAAGAGACAGAGATAACCCTGCATGTGATGACAAGCACTATCAACATGGAAATACTGCATATTATGATATATTTCACAGTGCTTTTTTGTTTTGTTTTGTTTTGTTTTATTTGGTGATAGGTCAACACAGAGTCATGTGACCAAAAATAACATTGCAATGATACTGATTGATATGTTAACAAAATGATGATAACGAAAAATGTGCTCTTCCATGACAACATTCATGGTAAAGTGACCTATTCCATAAAAGTCGTCATGGCTATATGATCGATCAATGGTTTTTCGATAGCGTGTGTGCAGTGTTATCAATATTAACATCATAGCCCCCCCCCCCCACCCCAGTATACTTGATGCTAGGTAGACCAATCACTGGACTGGATTTCATTAATGAAGGATGCAATAGAAACAAAAGATAGACAATAGCCAGGGTCACACTGGCAAAAGATCGTGAAGTTTGCTTGTCTGTCTACACTGGCAGCCAAACTTCTCAATATTTAAGTCCTCAAAGCTTGGGTCACTGGTGCGCATGCACAAGATAGAAGAAAGAGCAAGCCATCTCACAGCTAGTAATTGTGAAGTAATAATGCACACATGTACATCACACTGATGGCACACTTTGGAGGTACCACCCACAAACAGAGGGTTGACTGGTCACGTGACAACCTTCATAAAGTTTTGGTTGCTAGCGCTCACACTGCCTAAAGACCGACAAGATTGGTAGGGGTCCGGGAACTTTCCCTAGCTTGAGTGGGAAGTTTCACAAGAAGTTTTCGGGAAATTTGGGGTCACACTGGCGACACTTTGAGATCAGAAGCTGGTGTCTCACTGAGCCGCGAACGTTTGCGAACGTAGCGAATTTGAAATTCGCCAACTTTTCTGACGAATGTTTGCGAAAAATCAAAGTTCGCTTCTGCCATGAGCGACAGTTAGCGACTTTTAGCGATGTCTAGCGACAATTAGCAACACTTCAGCGAATGTTTGCGAAAGTTTGCGAATTCTTACGGGTGTTTTGCGAATGTTTGCAACTGTTAGCGAAAATACAAATTCGCAAAGGTTCGCAAAGAAATTTTGAACATGTTCAAAATTTCTTTGCAACAAGAAAAACTATTTGCGACAATAAAAACTGTTTGCGAACTTTCTTGCGACTGTTAACGAACCTTTTGCAACCCTTTACGAACCCTGGCGAAATCCCAAATTCGCTACGTTCGCAAACGTTCGCCGCTCAGTGAGATACCCCCTTTACAGATCATGATCTCAAACTTTGCCATCTTTTGCCAGTGTGACTGCAGCTAATGTGAGATTTAAATAGCTCACTTGACTCTGATGAGCAAGATAAAATAGACAGGGAAACATACCCTGGGTGGATGCGTGGGGCAGATGCCTTCTTGAGTTCTTCCAGACTGCAGCACTGCGAGACGAGGGCCTCTGTTAGCTCCTTACACTCCTCCTCCTTGAAACCTGTTGCCGTGGGGAGAGAGAGGTGGCTAAGACTCCGGAAGACGTTAGTGAAATCGGCCCTGGTCGCCTCCATCGTCTTGTGTAGAGATTCTACCAGCTCCCTGTAGAATTTACAAGAGGGCACCATTGATGGCCATGTTCAATTTAGGAATATCGTAGGTATCAAAAAAATGTACAACTGAACTGCAAAATCATGTATCTCTCCTCGCATGCTGTCAGTCACTTTAATTTCTTTTCAAGGGATTGCACCAACTGTGTGAAACAGGTCGTAAAAGATCCTTGTTCAGATATAGGAATTTATGGGATTTCACAAAACACAAGCATCACAAATGCTCAGTTTTATTTCACACATTTGTAACAGAAGTTATCATATTTTACCTGTAAAAGAAGACAGGTAACAATGACAACAACAAACAAAAAGAAACACTGCAAAGCAACTATTGCGATTCCTACTTTATCAGGGCATACATTTAACCCAAGTATACTTTGCAGTAACTCTAATTGTACTAAAAGCGTTTTGTTCATGTTGGAAGTTGTTATGACAAACACTGAAGTTAAATATCTCAAAATCAAGCTTTCACTTCAGATGGCATTTTCTTACATTTGTTCATAATAATTTGATTGAATGTTCAATGATTTCCCAATTATTCATGCATTACTACAATTTACGCATACTGTAAAATTGGTATATATGCAATTTTTTCCATATTATATGTATAATCCTTTTTTAAAAGTTTTTTCTGTTTTGGTAACACATATTTTGTTGTCAGCGTATCTACCCCCAAAAGATTACCGTTGTAATAGACTGCAAAGCCCTTTGAAGATTAAAAAGAGAAGAACAAATATGACTCACTTGTCCTCCGGCAGCTGTTTGCGGAGAAGTCCCAACTTTTTCCTCATCTTGGTGAGGTAGTGCTCCTCAAACACATTGTCAAAGAGACTCAGCTCCGCTTTGGACACCTCTTCCGGCAGTGCCATGGATAGGGCTTCCGCAAACTTCTCCAGGTTCCAGCGACACATCTCCGGCTGACGAATGAACGTATAGCGCCCTCGGTCATCTGAAACACAGCATAGGTTTGAAAGGTACTTCAAATTGCCAGTGTACGGTAAGTAGGCACTGTTGTCCATTAGTCACAAGATGTTACAGTATATATACTTGTAGTTTATATCTTTGCTTTTCAGTGTACATTCCATCATAGCACTTAAAATTTGGGGTTGGACAGAATTTGTTATTTCTTTCTTGTTTTGATATTTTTTCTTGTCAGTTCTGGAAAGAAATATAAAGAATTGCATCTTCCAAACTTCACGAAGCAAAACACAAATAAAAACTCTAATCCTCCAACATCTTCTTGCTTGCATATATGTGACCACATCACACATGCATTAAAGGTCCTGTTTACCTTTGGGAGCAGTGATTTTAAAAATGTTAAAGATATCACAAATGATACAAATGTGTAGGTCTGTTGTATCACAAAACATCCTACCAAATAATTTTTTTTTTTCAATAAAGCCTAAAATATACGGAGATATCAGTATTTTTCTCAATAAACCATAACTGTAGACGGTTTAGTCTGGAAACATTTTTATTATAACTATTGTTTACATTTTGTGTATTTAACAATACTTAACATCGATTACATGGGTTCACATTTTTACAGTGGTCTTTCTGTCCATAACTCATATTTTAGAAGTATTTCAAAGCACTAAAGCTGGGTTTTTGTTTCATCTGCAAATAGTAAATTATGCCTTTAAACAAATAAAAAAGATAAAAAAAAGTATTTTTCATCCAAAGCGCATTAGCCCACAATATCCTAACTGATGTACTAGTATTAGATATTAAAGATATGCAATGTCCTTAGATGAGTATTTCCAACATCAGATATCACAGCACTGAGGCTATTATTGAGCAAGCACGCCAGTCATACTATTTCTCTTGAGTGTATGACCTTTAACCTGAGAACAGACCTGTCGTGTTGCATATGTGGTCTCGGTCACAGCATTTGGATGAGTGTTAAGGCCGTGTCACACCATTCCGGGCAAGCTATGCGGGCTTTTGGCGAGGAGGTAGTTTCCAGCACGTAGAAGATTTTCAGCGGGCGAACAAGAATGTTTGCAATTTTCATTCATGCCTTGTCATACCGTACGGGGGAAGTTTTGCAGCTTGACTTGTGGGGAAACAAATTTACTCCCCGGAGCTCTCCGCAGTTGGTCCGCACCTGACAGTATCTAGCGCGTAGTTGCCCGGAGGTGCTCATGCAAGTCCGATTTAACCGCAGCCAAGTTTTGAGCATGACCAAAACTTTTTCCGGGTGAGTCGCGGGAATGCCCGTAGAGGTCCACGCAGAACGCCAGTAGGAGGCCCTTAGCGGCAGCACTTCCCAGGCAACTCCCACGCAGGTACGTCGCGTATGCAGCCAAGATAATGAAATTCTGTGGGATTTCAGCCATTCCATTGGAGGAATTCCTTCACTGAGTTGTCAGCCCCCACGCGACTGGTACAAAGGTCACACAGTATACTCGCAAGTATAATTTAAGTAGAATGCGTCCAGCAAGTAAGACACATGCGCTGACTCTCTCAAATCCTTTTCCGCCCTCAGGAATGTCCGGTATGCTAGAAATCCCTACACGTAACAAGCCCGAGTAGCTTGCCCGGAAAGGTGTGACAGGGCCTAAACACGGTTGCGGGTAAAAATATATGTGTGCGCACCTCCGGGCGACTAAGGTTGAGATACATGCTAGTTACTGTCGTGTGCGGATCATCTACGGGGACCTCCGGGTAGTCAAAAATGCTCTTTGCAAGTCGCACGCACGGCTTGCCCGGAAAGGTGTGACACGGCCTTTACCAACATCAGGTATCATTGCTACTGACTTTATGAGCAAGCTTGCACAAGCTTGCCTGCAAATACAATTTATCTTGCACACATCAGCATGTGACCTTTGACCTGGTGACGGACCTGTTGTGTTGCAGATATGATCTGGGTCGTAGCCATCCAGAAATCCATAGGGTCCATAGTCAATAGTCAATCCCATGATGCTCATGTTGTCAGTGTTTAGGACACTGCAATTTGAAACAATGAGCATAGTCAATTAGTATTTCAGAAGGAACAATTAAAAGATTTGTTATGTTTGTTACTCTCTTTTGGATTTGACTAAAAATTATTGAAATTAGTGATTCTTGTGTCGAGTTGCTTTTTTTGCACCTGATTGACAAAGAGCAATTCAACAATATACTGAAACACTGACATATAGTGTAATCAGTGTTTATTTACATTGATGAAGGGCACTTTGTCAATCAGTTGTAATAAAAACAACTCAATGCAAGAATCATTAATCTAAATAATATGCAGTACCCGATGATACATGTATAAGGGATCAAAGCCATCACTGGCTACTGGGCAGAAGCTCACAAGTTTATAATAGTGGATATGACATCTGTCAAGCAAATCAAGAGGTCGGGGTTTGAATCCCATGTGAGTATATTCCACAATTTCTGTCGTGGCTTTTACTCAAACGCTGAATAATAAACATTTATTTACGTTGATGAAGGGCAATTTGCCAATCAGTTACAATAATTTTTTTTTTTTCACATTTTTTTTTCTTTTAAGTGAATCACTCTTTTCCATCCTACAAAATGTACATGTATTAACTTTTCAATCACCCTTGCAAAGATGATATTGCTTCTATCACTATTAAATTCATTCATATATTCTTTGTAATAAACTTTAAGAAACACATTTCTTGTAAATTGTTTAAAGGACAAGTTCACCTTCATAAACATAAGGATTGAGAGAATGCAACAATAATAGTAGAACACATCAGTGAAAGTTTGACGAAAATTGGACAATCGATGCAAAAGTTATGAATTTTTTAAATTTTTGTGTTGGAACCGCTGGATGAGGAGACTACTACAGCTTGTGAGTCATATGCGTACAATAGTATAAAGAAAATGTAAAAGAAAATTCAACATATTTTCACTTTTCTCGCATAATAAAGGAGCTCTTGACTTGCCTCTTTCTAAAGGCAGGGGGAATAATATTACCCATAACATTTGTCGGTAACGAGTCAGGGGAATGTGTATTTTTTTCAAAAGATGGAATTTTGTGAAATTCTCTTTATATTTTCCTTATATTGTTGTACGCATGTGACATCTAAGTTATTCATACACTGCAGTAGTCTTCTCATCCAGCGGTTACTGCACACAAACTTCAAAAATTCATAACTTTTGAACGGATTGTCTGATTTTCCTCAAACTTTCACTGATGTGTTCTACTAATATTGCTACATTCTCTCAATCCTTATGTTTATGAAGGTGAACTTGTCCTTTAAAGATCATATGGCTTATGAAATACATGCTTTGTATAATGTTTACCCTTTTGTTGACTAGAAATAGACTAGATTGATTTGAAATAAAAAAAATTGATGAACTTGAGCAACATTTCTAGAACACTGTCTACTTTAACCAATGATACATCTTTTTTTCATAGAATATATCAAAGTACAATCCAGGATATTTCATTATCCAATACCAATGACCACTCCATGTAATACTAATATCCTGTGGCTGTAATCTGAGCTAGTCATTTCATTCTTCTTCTTGTTACCGGGCTCACGAGCATTGATTCATTTCTCTGTAATTAAAGTAAAAATAATTGACTGATCTCATATGACATAAATTGCTGAGGTTGACCTTGCTTACCAAATATTGTCAAACTACTTTTTAAATGTAATAAACATATACCACTGCATTATGAGTAGAAGCATGGACGTCATAATGTTTCAATTGCAGTTCAGTTTTACTTTTTCTTTTTTTCTTTTTCTTTTTTTTTGGGGGGGGGGGATTTCCTCGAAGCGGGAAATATATATCTGCACTGTATCTGGATCCAGCTTTAGGAAGACATTGTGCGGATAAGCAGTGTAAGCAGTAAAGCCTGCTATTAAATGGGATAAAATATCATTGAAAACATTAAGGAGACACAAATTGTCTTCCTTTGTCTGTGCGTCTCCTCAATAAAGTAATTATGAGCAAATAATGTCTCCCCAAAAGCTAGATGTGTAGTTTCATATACATATATAATATGCCATCATTTGTACAAATCTGAGGGTGATGGTAACAATAACAACTTCACACCTAGGATCAAACTCTCAACATATAATATTTTTCCAATTGCCTCATTAGGACATTGTTATTATTTCTCTTTCACTTCCTTATTGGTCACATGAACAAGTGTGATACTCAACACTTTACAATCATCATTTCAGTTTCTAGGAGGACTCATCCAGTCTTGTTTCAAAGGCCCTGTTTTATGAAGAGTTAAAATTGATTATATAGTTGATTTCAACTGTAAGTCTATGGCAGCCTGTGTTGTAAGGAAATTTAAAATCAATTTTATCTTTTGATAAAATGGAGCCCAGATCAATTCAATTAGAGGGCCCAGGGACTCATTTCATACAAAGTTGCTATGATGGCAACTTTTGCTGGAATGGCAATTGTCATGGTAACAAGAATCCAGCAACCAGGTCGAATGTTGTTACGGGAAGTTGCCATTCTAGCAAGAGTTGCTATCTTAACATCTTTTATAAAATGGGGCCCAGGTCTATGATATTCACTTCCCTCACCATTGCAAGGTAGCCATTGCCTCAAATTTGTTTAAATCTGGATGTAAAAGATCTAGATATATTCTCTCTAGCTTTGACCACTGATAATCATTGTGTTGAAAGCCTAGTTTTCTATATATTCTCTAGAGAAAACTACATTTGTTGTGTGATGTTTTCATTGTACATTACACCTGCCCATGTGGCTTTCCACGTGCACCATTTTCCATTCCATCACACAGAGCTAACAGTAACAGCCAACTGTTCTCTATGTGAATTTACTCTTTCTTATTTACTTCGTGTGATGTAACCTCTGATAAACAATTCTTCTCTTAACCCGTTGAGGACCAGCTTGATTTTGCTACAGCATGCATTTCCAATAGACACATGCCCGAGTATACTCGGGACTCGTCCTCAACAGGTTAAAGCCCCCATTTTTTCCCGGGGTACATGTACGTATTTGTTCGATTGAGTACTTTCTCTCTCTCTCTTAAACTAAATCTCTGAATGGGAATACGAAACAAAAGGTCATGGTATTGTTAGTTTAATCTAACCTGTAGTGTGCCTGTACTTATTTTTACTGATTAGAATAGCCGCTGTCGTACTGTATTTCCCGATTTTACTGTAAAACGAGGAATTTTCGCGTGCACTTTAATTTCGCGACTTTCGCGAGCGCCAAGATTCGCGAAATTAAAATGCACGCAAAAGTCCTTGTTTACACTATTATGCATTGAACGTCAGTGGCACTTCACGAAAATTTCATGCCACGAAAAAGGCCGCCGGTTCCAATTCTCGAAAAATTCATGCCGCGAATATATCATGTTTAATTTCCAGTGAATTGAGCTTATGTAATCTTCTCTATCACTCTTGTATTACAAAGTCCTTGGTAAGGGTTTAAACTGCGTATTTACAATGGAGTTACCTTGCATGACGTGCACTGCACATGGGAAATTTTTGTATTTTATCTATTTTCATTTTTTTTTTCTAAATTCTTCTTCTTATTATTCATTTACTTTCATTTTATTTCATTTTATTTTGGATTATATTATACCATAAGTTGTGGGGCAGGAGAGGGTGAAGTGTGGGACAGAACAGTATGCCAGTAATTCAGTGGCAAATTACAGCCAAATGCCCTGGAAAAGAGCACATTTAAAGTCAATGACTATAAGCACTGGTGTTTTCATTTTATCTCTGAAAGGCACTAGTAGTGCTGGCAAACAGGTAATTTATCAGACAGAGCTGATTAATTTAGGTCATCAAGAATAATGGAAACAAACTGGTATACCAGGCATGCATTAAAACAAAAGTAAAACAAAACAAAGACAAACGAGTGTGTGTAATAAGACGCACACACACACACACACACACACACGGATGTGATGTTTCTATTTCAGTTATGAAAAATATTTTTGATTGGAACACAACTAAAATGGAACACAAAGAAAATACTCTTACAAAAACTTTCCTTAGCAAAAGCTTATCCACACTCATTAAAGGCATACTCTTTTTCATATGAGAGTAAGATGTACGCACTGAAAGTGTTTTCATGCCCTGGAAAAGAAACAAGTATTTCCAATAAAGAATTCAACACCCAGGACAAGCATGAGTCTCCTTAACAAGGATCTTGAGCAAATATTTTGATGAAAGGTCTTTCATTTTGGGGTTTTAGCTATTTCAAATTTAATCTTTCTTTAACTCTTAATGTGCCAGGCCCAAAACCCCTAACGTGCCAGAGGTTTTTACTTAACGCCAGAACGTTTCAAAACTGGACTGACAATGAAATTTAAAACCGCCATATCTCTGAATCTACTCACTGTTTTGAATTGAGGTCTACACAACATGTATCAAGAAATGTTTGTACTTTCGCGTCGTGTTGTCAGTTTGCCATAATATCTACCTGATCCTGAAATATTGCAGAAATAATTGATACATCAAAAAATTATTACATATTTTTGTGTAGTATGGGAAAAAAAGAGTCAGCCATGTTTTTTCTTCAATAGAACGCTCCCTTGACTCTGTGAGAAAGTTTTAGAGCAACATCTCCTCTTTCAAATGATTACAAAATTGCCTTCTAGAATTGTATGATTTTTAAGATACTGGCAGTTTATTTTGTCTTAGCAATTTCTCTTTCCGATTCAGAAATTCATTCCCAAATCTGAGTCCTTTAGTCCCAGATCCTGTATTTGAAACTAAAGTAATTGTCCCGGGCCCTTCAAGAGTGTCTTTTGTCCACTTGAGAAGGAAAAACCTACTAATCCTCCTTTTGTCTAAGCGGACTGCGGGCGGGGTACTCTATTGAAATCGGCAGGCCTTTGTCCCCTCGCAATTCCTAGGCTAGCGTGGGGACGATTAGTGACGTTCACCAAAACAAAAGGATGAAAGACTTGACCAACGAACCTAAGCTGACCCTCTTTGAGGGACAAAATCAAAGCAGCTTCCCGCAGGACAGCGTCCAAGCGGAACAATGTGAGTGGAACCGCATAGACAATACACGCAGATTCAATAGCATACACACGCGTGGTTTACCAATGAGACTTTTGATCCATACACATCTCGCAGAGGGTGCGCTCGCTGCGGATTTTCCCGACGCGAAAAAAAATACATCTAGCTGAAAAATCATGTATTTACTCAAAATTTTCCAATGTAAGCATGCTCATATTTTTAGTGCAAACGATGGCTATGCTAATCAGCTACCAGCACATATCAGTGGCAGTTTCTTGGTGTAACGCATTACGGTACCACAAGAACTTAAATGACCAATGCTTTTCTCGCTCTTCTTAGTCGCCGATCGGCGACCATGGCACGTCAGGACTAAGGTCGCCGTTCGGCGACCATGGCACGTTAAGAGTTAAAACTGATGATAGCTTCACATAAAATCTGTTGGTTTTACAAAACAGAATTTCCTTTTCCCACATAAAGAGCCATTATCATTTACCAGAGTGTACATAGTACTATATCCTGTTTCCTAATAAAGCTAAATAATCTATTTGTATTAGAGCGAGAGAAATAAGAGATGCTTTCTGTCTTGAAGAAATATGGCTGGTGTCACACCAATCACATGACTATGCAGCTTAAACATTAGCCTATGACCTAGGCAGAGGATGCAGCTATTGTCTTTGCTGATTACGCTGCACATCTGATGTGGTGAGACTCTTGATTTTGCTGAGTGATATGTCTGATACAGCGATGAACAGTTAAAGCATCTACCATCTCCAAATGTATATCCACTTGCCTTGCTTTAGTTCATTGTTTTATTATCAAATTCACAGTCAATAATAAGAAAACAATGACTACAGCAAGACAAGTGGGTATAGGTGGGTACAGTTCGTCGTCTTGCCACATCAGATGTATCGCTTAGCATAGACAATAGTCTCGCCACATCAGACGTTAAGCGTGACAATAAAGACCATAGATGCATTCTCAGCCTGGCTTATAGGCTACTTACACACGGGATGTTATGCCTGACAAAACAAATTTTTGTTGTGCTTTGTTCGCCAGATGGCACAGATGTCTGGAAGCTACTAGTCAATAAAACAGAGATTGCCCACTTCCCCAGTCCCTATTGCTAATTTACAGCTAGAAAAGCACTCGGAGAGCGCAGATCTCTGCCAAGCCTACAACTCACCCATACATGCATGAAATTTCCCAATATAGAGGCCTTTTGTTATGTCATCAGCCTCCAGCTGGGTGGCACCTTGCCAGAGCAGAGCGTGCGCTTTAGTGGGTGTACGCGCAGCCAGAACTCCCAAGTTCATTGACCTTATATGCCAAAAGAGCAAAAATCCTTCAAAAATCCATAAAAACTCCTGGATCACTACCAAAACTTAATCACCTGCTCCTTGTGTCATAACCAACTTTTTCTGCAAGTTTCAATCAAATCCATTTACAACTTTTTGAGTTATTTTGCAAACAAACAAACCAACCCCAATGATCACTTAACCTCCTCCTTCCTTGGCGGAGGTACACTGTAACTAGGTCAAGTTTAGATGGATTACTGAATGCTAATGATAAACCTTGACAAGTTAAGCTAAGAGCCTGGGTGCAGAAAGGGTTAAGTCTGATGAATCTATAATGGATGAGACATACAAATGTCTGTAGGCCGTGTTTGAGTGCTCAAAAGCGAATCAAAGCAAACCATACACTGCTGAACTGTAATATACAATGTCAGATTGGTAGCGTTACAACGCTTTGTACAGACAGTCTACCTCATGAGCTACATACTGGTATTTGGAGTCGAGTAAGAGGGTCACACATTTTGTAGCACCCAACACATATACAGTACGCTTCGAAACACCAGTATAAAGCGCTATATAAATACAATTATTATTATTATTATTATCACTATTATTATTATTATTATTATCATTATTATTATTATTATTATTATTATTATTATTATTATTATTATTATTATTATTATTATTATTATCATTATTATTATTATTATTATGTAGGGCGTTTATGCAGACTCTTCTCATCTAAACAGCTGGTCAGTACACTTTTGGACTACTTTCTGTTTGAGTGCTCTCTGGCACGGTACAGTATGGTCCAGTACGGTACACTTTCAGAGCACATCAGGAAGTGGGCCACTTTCGGGACAGAACAATACGGTACAGTACACTATGGGAGCATTCAAGCGCTCCTCTGGAACAGGTAGAGTAGAACGCTGGAATGTACTCCTGAAAGGAACTACTGTAAAAGTGGATATTTTCGCGCGACTAAATTTTCGCGCGGCTAATTTTTCGCGCTCGGCTGGGTAAGAAGAGTTTTGCATGTTGCGAATTCCACGGAATCCAGACATCAACTACTGGAACATATGGCAAGCAAAAACATTCGCGTGCTTTTATTTTTGCGCCGATTTTGGATTGTGCGAAATGCGTGAAAATTTCAACACCGCAAATATTTCCACTTTTACAGTATAAAAGCCTTGAGGGTTGAGAGTAATTTTCACTGAATTTAGGCATTGTAATGGATTTATAAACATGTTGATTTGGAGTGTGCAGACAAAAGAGAGGCTAACTCTAGGATCCAAACTCACCCATGGCAGAATCCCACACACTGCCACTCCGCCACCACTATGGCAGTTAACCTGACCACTTCCTTGAAGAAGGATAGATTACGCTGTACTTTATCCTCTTTATGCTCTTCATAGATCTGACATGGCAAGAAAAAAAAGAAAAGAGAAAAACATATAATATGTAATAAAAAGTCTCATACTACACATATATTACTGCAAAACTTGAACAACAGCACAACAAAGTTTAACATAGCAATGTGTTACTTTTGGGGATTTCCCCTATTAATGGGCATAGTGAGAAGCATAGCAAAATATCCAATCCATACTCTCTTTCTAGAAATAAGAAACTCTTTCCTCCAAAGATGATCTGCCAAATAACTGAACTTGTGTAATGAAAAGCTCTGTTCTGCTCTGTAATTTACAATTCAGATGCTGTAAATTTTCCAAGACAAAAAGAAACATCAGGTTTACAGCCTTTGCCCTTTATGGCAATTTTTTTTCCCATTGCTGAATCTTGGTTACAATATGTAATCTTTACACTTTAACCAAACTTGAGTTTGCTCATAGCTGTCATAACTATAAACTGTGAGCTTACCTGAGGGAAAAATGTTTTGATGACATAATCCAGCATTTGTTCCAAAATGTCTTTCCTACCAACACTTGGACCTCTTCGCCCCGTCATGGCATCCGTTGGCTTGAAAATCTCAAACGACCCAAACCTACAGGAGAAGGAGAGATAAAAGAATGACAGAACATTGCCACCTACATTACACAGAAATACAGTCAACCTCGCGTAAGTCGACATAATCGGGACTGAGCAAAACACGTCGACTTACGCGAATGTCGACTTACACGTAAGTCGACATTTTGTCGACTTATAAATGAAAACTAATTTCCCCTGTACAGAGTATAGATTTGGATCACGATGGGGATCGCTACCCAAATCTTATTCATTTTGCCGCCAAAACATGCCTACTGACATCAGCAACAATAATGTCTTAGTTCATGCATAAATCTCGTGCGGGTTAGTAACGACAACGCACAATTTCCAAATCTCTAGAGAGATTTTGAGAGAGCGGGATCGGAAACCTAGGCCCGTTTCTAGACACTTTACTTTTTAAACTTGATTTGAAATATCAAACGCAAATTCCCCAAAATTGCATTAAACTTTGCGATTTAAATTCAAGTGAGTTGCTGCGAAGATATGCGTGTGATTTCGCATGATTCTGTCGAGATAATTTTTCAGTGCCGACTGAGTTGAAATATGTGTGATTTTCCTTCCCTAAGTCGCCATATTTGTTCTGTTTAAAATTCGTATTGCCATACTCTGAAAATGAATTGTTCTCGCGCTCCGATTCGTAACATTACCGCTCTGTATGGCGCGGGCCCGTCTGAAATAAAAAGAAGAAGAAAATTTTGTTTGAAAACGACATCTTTCGGACTACTATAACCTTCGTAAAAACAAACCTCTTTCCATTGTCGGACTATTTTAACTTTGGACTGAGATTTAGACCTTCGGCATAGCGAACTTTAACAATAATTCGTTGTCATTTTTTCATTGACATTTTGTGAAGCAGCATGCGTTTCGGCAGTTTGAAACGTGTGAATGTTGCGATGTCTTTCCCCTGCAAGTGCAGACTAAGTGCGGTCACGGCGAAAGTTCCGTTAAGAAATTTAAAAAAATGTGAACCTTTTCAACCATAACTCACTTTCGTAAATTTTTATGCGTTTAAACGCAGTTTCTAGTTTCGGACAAAACCCGCAAGTCTTTTCTGCAACGCTTTTGCTTTTTGAATACAGCGTTGCTTGTGATTTGACGGACTTGCATTTGATTTTTAGAGTTGCGTTTAAATGCAATTGAGTTTAAATTTCATACAATTTTCTAGTTTCGTATGATTATCAAACGCAAGTCTTTTCAGCGTTCCGTGTGATTTGATGGACTTGCATTTGATTTTCAGAACTGCGTTTAATTTTTAATTTTGCTTACGAAATGAAAAATAATGCAAATCTTTTAAATAACACACTTCCGGAGATGTTTAGAGATGCGTTTAAACGCAGTTTCTTATAGTTTCGTACAAAAACCGCAAGTCTTTTCTGCAACGCTCTTGCGTTTAAATACAGGGTTATGTGTGATTTAATGGACTTGCATTTGATTTTTAGACGCAATTGAGTTCCCTACAATTTTCTAGTTTCGCATGATTTTCAAACGCAAGTCTTTTCAGCTTCCGTGTGATTTGATGGACTTGCATTTGATTTTCAGAGTTGCGTTTGATTTCTTATTTTGCTTACGAAATGAAAAATAATGCAAGTCTTTTAAACAATAACACAACTCCGTATATGTTTAGAGTTGCGTTTAAATGCAGTTTCTTATAGTTCCGTACAAAAACCGTAAGTCTTCTCTGCACCGCTCTCGCGTTTAAATACAGCGTTACGTGTGATTTGATGGATTTGTATTTGATTTTTAGAGTTGCGTTTAAACACGATTGAGTTCAAAAAAAGTTCCCTACAATTTTCTAGTTTCATATGATTATCAATATGTTTCATATGATTATCTGCACCGCTCTCGCGTTTGAGTTCAAAAAAAGTTCCCTACAATTTTCTAGTTTCATATGATTATCAATAAGTTTCATATGATTATCTGCACCGCTCTCGCGTTTAAATACAGCTTTCCGTGTGATTTGATGGACTTGCATTGGATTTTCAGAGTTGCGTTTAATTTCTAATTTTGCTTACGAAATAAAAAAAGTAATGCAAGTCTTTTCAACAATAACGCACTTCCGTAGATGTATACAGATGTTTTTAAACGCAGTTTCTAGATTTGTACAAAACCGCAAGTCTTCTCTGCAACGCTCTTGCGTTTAAATACATTGTTGTGTGTGATTTGACGAACTTGCATTTGGTTTTTAGAGTTGCGTCTAAACGCAATTGAGTTTCAGGTTCGTACAATTATTTTCTAGTTTCATATGATTATCAGACGCAAGTCTTTTCAGCAACGCACTTGCTTTTAAATGCAAAAGTTGCGTGTGATTTGATACACCTGCATTTGATTTTTTTTTTAGTTGCATTATTAGTTACATTGTAATAAATTTTCTAGAAAGGGCCCAGGTTTTAATACCGCTTCGGAATAATTAACGTCAGAATATTCGGATTTACAAAAACATTTCATGTTCGGATAATGAATACCTACTGGGACATAGTTAAGTGTACAAAATTTTTGCGTTTTGAGAAAAATGAGAGGGAGAAAAGGGGTAAAGTGAACTGCCTTGGGTACTACATGTAATACTTCAGGTGTAAATGAGTGTATACCCTTTCTATTCTGGCATACAAGACAATGGACGCATGGCGCGAACGCTACCGTGACGTACCCTAGCGAATTACCGGGTAGAAATGCAGCGAATCGGAGCGGGAAAACAATTCTTTTTCAGAGAATGGCGATAAGATTTTGAGCGAAAAATTATGTTGACTTAGACGAGGGAATTAACACGTATTTCAGCTCAGTTGGCACTGAAAAATCAGGTCGACTTACGCGAGTTGTCGACTTAGAAATGTCGACTAAGACGAGGAAATTTTCAAGGAATAACAAAGGCAAAAATCGGGACTTTTTTATTGTGTCGACTTAAGTGAGTTGTCGACTTATGCGATGTCGACTTAGGCGAGGTCTACTGTATACAGAATCTTTGGGATATATCAACAAGCTGAAGTACATGTACATTCTGAAGTACCACTCAGTTATTAAAAAAGATACATTATATAATATATATATATATATATAGATAAACAGATTTTTAATGCAGAATACTCACAGGAGGTACAAATCAATCTGACCATTTCTTGCAATGTATCTCTCTACACATCTCTTTGTCTCTCAATATATTCATCTATCTGTCTACCTATCTATCAATATGTCTATCTGTGTATCTATCCATCTATATGTCTGTCTACATACCCATCTACATTGTATCTAGCAAGCTCTCTATCTATCTACAACTGTATTTATGTATATATCTCCCTCTCTCCCTCCATCTCTCCCTCTCCCTCTCTCTCTCTCTCTCTCTCTCTCTCTCTCTCGCTGGCTCTCATCCCTCTTTCTCTTCATTCACTTTTGTTCTTCTAGTCTCCATTTCCCTGTGCAAAATTTTACTACTAATAGACAAGGCTTTTGTTTCCAAGAGGCTACATTTCTGTGACTAATTTGTGAAGTTGTTAATGCCATGAACGTCAGTGGAATCAAGAAATCTGCCAGAATTAAAAACTCTGCAATAAATATACCACCTAAACAGTATTCGAATGCTTCATATTTGTACACTCGTCTATATATTTCATCTTCATTTGATAACTTTAACACATTTGTGAGTGCACTACATATGATACTGGAAACAGCATGGTGTAGAATGTATAAACTACCATACAACTAGTCACCAAGGAAATTTACTACTTCACCAGACTCCAGATTCTGAACACTTCAAGTAGACTGTCTGTGATATTTCATGAAACAATCATGAACAATTCCTCACTTGGATAAAAACACAGAGGGCACATGTTGTAAAGAGGTTTGCAAGCAGTTTGAGTTAGCATGAGATCAAGTAACCCATTCCATAGTACTCCTTGACTCAGGATAATGGAAACTAAATGTCCCAATGTCATATAATATGTATGGAATGAACAGTTGAAGTTGAGACATTCTAGATCAAGTGCTATTAGCGCCCTTCAAAGGCAGATAACAGCGCTATACAAGATGCCACCATTATCATCATCGACATCATACTCATGGCTGAAGGATTTGTTAGCCTAGCTGCTGTCTAAAAACAAACAAACAAACAAACCTGAAAGTATAATAAATTTCACTGCACAAGACAGGCTCTAGATCTCAAGTGCAATGAAACCAATGGACAGATTTTTATGATGAAAGATGACAGCAAGGATAACAATTACTTGTTTAACCTAACGCTCATGTGTAGAAGATACCAGACAGGTCGCTGGCTTGATACCTGATGAACGTTGGTGCAAGCCGAAGCACGATTGTGACTCTCTCTTGGATGGGGTTGCCACTGTAGAACTGGTCTCGAACGACTTTCGTGTCAGAGGTCACGCAGCTACCAGCTGTTGCACAAAAAGGATACCATACAAATACCAATGGCATGGAAGAACAGTTACAAGCAATGAGCAACTAGAAAATAGCCAGTGCAAGAGTGTAGACCATTCTAGCTGCATATTTGTATTCAGTTTTCTTGTCTGTTCCAATGCATCACAGATTGTGTATTTTTTTAATTACTTATCCTTGAAATCCTTAAAACTTTGGCATGGTGCGCTGAATTCAAGATCACGAAAAAGCACCCTATAAACATACAAGCAGCTAATATAGATGATCATTTCATAAATGTTGATTCAGAAATTGTCCACAAGTGCTCAAACACAGGCACAAAAAGCTTCCAGCATTCATATCATTTGTCATACATGTAAGTCCCTGTATAATCCAGTACACGTGTTCTCTCCACACATGGTGCATTTTTAAATGCCATGGTATATATAAGATAAATCTAGTATTAAGAAATCTATCCTAGTTTCTCAAACTTGGCAAGTAGAATGGAGATGTAATGAAGTGTCAACAGAAACTAATCAGAAGGAAAAAAAAGAATGAAGGGCAGAACTGAACCACATGAGGTGTTAATTAGTGGCACCCACTTTCTGGTAAATCTTCCTTACCTCTGGTAGTTGGTATCCCCAGATGGTGCATGGCTTCACTGCACAGGAACTCCCGGATGGAGGAACGGAGGACCTTCCTACCATCAGCCCTTCTGGAGTACGGGGTCATCCCAGACCCTTTCAGCTGAATCTCCCATCTCTCTCCAGCTTGGTTTAGCACCTCTCCAAGGTACCTTTAAGAAAGTCAAACCAAATGGCCACGTTACAAGTATCCAAAGAATTGACAGAAAATTTTAAAACAAGAAACACTAGCAGCATAACATTTTCACCCAGTCTGTTTTTGCAGCATGAAACTTTCGCAAAATTGCCATTGGTATTCTATGCATTGTGCAAAGAAACATTTTTGTGTTCATTCTAATTTCTTGAATCTTGAATCTCCTTGCAAAATTTGCAAAAGTTTCATGCGCGCATAGATTTCTGGCTTTATACTCATTCAAATCTAAGTCCCAAGAGTGGGGATTGTGGTTTTCCCCCAACTTCCAATAAAGCGATTTAGTGTTGTTGTTTTTTGTTTGTTTTTTAATCTTTGTTCTCATCTTTCTTATGAGTGAGCTCCCCACCTGATGCCAAACTTTACACTAAGGACGGCCATCTCATCTGTATCAACTCAGCGAGAGCCAAAAACCATTTGAGACAAAAACTATACAGCAAAAATGAAACTAAAGGTAAATCACGGTGAGAAAGGAAATGAAGATGAAGGTAATGATGACCTTCGATGTACACACTCATTTTCGTTTTAGAGATCTTAAATCAACAAACATCATCAGTGAGAAATGAAAGTAGTCCTTAAATTTGCCAGGCATGTTCTTTTTGTGTGTATAAATTGCAATTTGTCCCTGTTGTGTAACAAATACTTAGTACCCTGGAATCATTTGAAAAAAGAGTAATATTTTACTTGATAAGAGTGAAGAAAAGCTAGACGAAAAAAGGAAGAGCAAATGAAAGTAATATGGTCTTTGACAAATTGACAGATTTAAGTTTGTATATTACAGCATGTTGAATACAAGTAAAGTTGTCCCATTTTTTAATCACATAAAGTTTGATACAGCAAAGGAATATCATACAATCAAAAGGACAGTTCAGTGTACTACATGAGGTGCTATTGGCACTTTATGGCGAATCTTCCAGTGAAACAAAATTATCAGACTGAAATAAAAGTTGCATATATTATGTCAATGCATCTTCAGGTATTGGAATTTCTCACATAATATTTTTCAGTACAACATATGTGTCAGAATGATTTAGCGCATCCAGTTAGTTCTGGTTTATGATATCCCAAAAAATATATTACGGTGTATTCTATCATTGGCCAGCTAGAAAGTGCTAAGTAAAGACCTGATCTTAGCTTACAAGGCAGTTGTTTCAAAACAGTGCACACACTCACAATGTTATCACCAAAGTTTTTCCTTTTTTTTTTCCTTCTTTTTTTTTTTTTGGGTGCCATGGCAGTTGACCAAAAACCTGTAGACAATCTTGAAAAACAAAAATCTCAGCACTCACATAGCCGCTCCGTCCCCAAGCTGACCAGCAAAGCTGCCAAACTGGTGTCCACAGTAGCAGTGCGATGCCGTCTCACTCCCAGGGAGAAGCTTATTTCCTGAAAAGTATGCTGCAAAATCCTTACTTTTCAGTTCCTCCTCCCCGAGGTCGAGCAGCTGCATTGCCGGCAATGAGTACACCACTGTCTTGGGGTTCGCACATGGCGTCGGATGGACACGGGAGAAGCACGCACCGGGCACCTGCCGCACAAAGTTCTCCATCTCCGGGTCAATCGGCAGGCTCCGCAGGGCCAGGTTGTCGAAGTGGAGCGTGTCCAGTTTGGCCATCTTTTGTCCAGCCCGAGATGAGAAACGGCCGGACGGGATGCTGCGACGACCACGCCTAAGCACTGGTGTGACTTTGCTTGCCTGGTTCCCTATTTTGCTGGCTCACTGAATCCTTTTTACCATTATTGTGATCAAGTACAGAAAAGAGAATTCACACTGGAAAATAACCATTGCAATTGAAAAATCATAGTAAACAGTCTAGCTTCATGATGAAACAAAAGCAAGTGAACCCCAATTTCAATCTACTGGTACCTCTGACAGAGGAGCTATGGAATGCACTTTCTTGAAGTCTATCTCATACCACTGAGACTGAAGAGGATCTACAGCAGAAGCAGTTTGAAAAGTGTGCCCCTACTATCTGCATGATTTGACCAATTGCCATTTTAGCTTTCTACGGGCTGCTGCCGGGATTACCAATTCAAGACATATTTTCATAAATAATAAGCCTGTAGTCTATTATGATTGTGGCAGGCTGGATTGTGGATACCTAAAGGACTAATTAAGGTGCACTACCGGTACGTATGACAAGGATGTTAATACCACGGGATACAGATTCTTAGAAGATTTTGCAGTTGTGAAGTTTTCAAAGAAAACAAAGAATGACAGAATCTATCATTTCATTGCATCAAAATGCATCAAAATAAATACCCGTAAATACTAATATCATTACTAATATATCACTGCCACCATCACTGCAGTTCTTTGTCATGTTTCTAGCTCTACAGTAAATTTAAACTTAAATTTTGAAATCAAATTTTTTCAATAGGAAGCTAGCTACAGATTACCATCGATTCACTTTGACCGAAAGATCAATCTGTCTCTGCTCGTCGGGGATATGTTCCGCGGCGACTACGTCTGGCATCACGGATCCCCTGAGGAGAGTGATAATAAATGTCAATAAAAACAAAAGACTCCTCCGCACAGACGGATCTTTCTGTCTACGATTCACTGTGCTACTATTACTAACAGACTCGGGCTTCAAAGCGCAGCTAGCATGACTCGCCAGACAGTACATGCATACCGCCATTATCGGTATGTCAAAGTGCATACCCTACCGATGAATCTCCCAATGACAAAGTTAAGGTGAAATAGGACGCCAATTTCCCAGGTTTGTGCAGAATGCATACCAACGCACAGAGAGTGTAACAGCTATGCTGCAGAAAATGCATTGGGCCACACTACAATCCAGGAGGGAAGCTGCCATCAAGATAATGATGTACAAAATCACTAACAATCTCAGAGTCATAGCCATCAACAAGGACACCTATCTGAAACCAATGACCGACATCAGATTGCGGAATTACCATCCTTCCAAATATCAACCTCTCACAACTCACTCCACTAAAGATGTATATAGGTACTCCTTCATGCCAACAGCAGTAAGGCTATGGAATGCACTCCCTGCAGATGCCCTCACCGCCACATCATTGGGCATCTTCAGGACTCACACATCCGCATGTTAGCTCCACACTGGAGCTTTTTTTTTACTCGCACCATGTATAATATTTGCACAACCGTCCACCGGCATCACATACTCAAGTTTCATCCTTAGCATCATATCCAGAATTGGACTTTGCTGAGTACCGACGTAGACGTAAACGTAAACTTACATAAATTCTCATACACGGGATTAGCACGACTTTGACAGTGGCCAGTGCAGTGCGTGTGATGTGTGTGATGTGTTTTATAACTGGTAAAGTTGTATAGGCTCCTGAGTCCTAGTTCCTGGCTAGCTTCAAACAAACAATCCTCTGTCTCTGACACCCGCGACTTACATGTACTGACCACTCAACAAGCACACCAAAAAATTCAGTTAGAATCTAGCTTTTTTCTTTTTCTTTTTCTTACCGAGATTTGATACAGGATACTTGGACTTCCTTTCGCTACAGAGCTAGAGGGGACAGCTCCAGGGGTGTATTGACTCTGCACTATTTTTACGTGTTGTGCATGTACAAGAAGGCGATTGCGTAACGTCGCCTTCCGATACCATGATACGCATGTAAACGAATGGAAATTGTGGCTGATGAAGATGAAGAATGGCTTCGTCGAATATCTTGAAGAAAGATGCTCTAACGGCATTGAGGGGAATTACAAGAGAACTGCGATACATTAGGCCAAAGGTAACTGTACAATTAATACACTTTTTTAGCGTATAGCCAGTAAATGGTAGCTAACGTACGCGTAACCCAATATCAATAGATCTAGAGTTCTTTCTAGTCAATACCGTTTTATTAGTCTGTATACCTGTAGACCTGTAGTCCCACGTCTATAAATTTGTGCAGTAAATTACTGTTGAGTGCTGAAATTGAATATTTATATTGATGACTGTAAAACCTTCTGTAAATAACTAAAATACTAAAGCGCCGGAAATGCTAGACAGAAAGATCCGTCTGTCCGGAGGAGTCTTTCATTTATTTATTTATTTATTTTTTTTTTTTTGGACGTTATCTCCAAAGTCGGGGATGCTAGATGTCTTAGATGATATTCACTGATCAGGATGATAAAATTTACTGATTAGATTAGTGATGATATGGTGATATAGGTAGGGAGAGTGGATCGTATCACCGGTCCGGACGCTTAAATTCATTTTTATTTTTGTTTTATTTTTGTTAATTGCCCTGAATTCCAGGGTTCATCCCACAACAAGACAGACACCCACGAGTCATACAGCCTGCCCATCCATGCATGAGTTCGACATTGAAAAGAGGTCCATAATGTCTTATGAGTCATCCATACAGCTCACAAGTCATACAGCCCATGAGTTCGACACTAGGCAAATAAACTTAAAGCCAGAGACTCCAACTCTCCCGCTTTCGACGGGAGATCTCCCGCCGACAGCCCATTTTTGCAAAATCTCCTGTTCTCCCGCTTGAGATTTAATTTCTCCCGCCTGAAATTATTTCTTACTTAGTGTCATCGTATGTTGAAAAATAAGCCTTAGATAGCATGAGATAAAATCTGGAACCCTAGAGCTAGACCCCGGCCACAAGGAACTTCGCGCACATCAACTTGGAGTCTCCCGTTCGCTAGGTGTTTCAGGTGGGAGAATCTCCAGATCAGAAGGTGCTTGGGGTTGGAGTCTCTGTAAAGCCCATGAGTTTGACCCTCTCACTAGGTAAAAACAGCCCACGAGTTCAACAGATACAACACAAGGCTTGATAATGTGTCAGTCTCATGGGCCTTGATAACTTAGTGTCAGACTCATTGGTTGTATGACTCGTGAGCTCTGTGACTCGTGGGCTGTATGACTCGTGAGCTCTGTTACTCATGGGCTGTATGACTCGTGGGTATTGGTCTCATGATGTGCACCCGAATTCCACACTCAGTGTCTCAGAAGATGAAATTTCTGCTTAAAAAGGCAAACATACTGTAATACTAGTTATTCACAAAGTCCTGAAAATTATGAATTTTGCAAAATTATGTAAATTATTCACTCCAATTTTGAGAAAAAAAAGACTTCAAATTAATCCCTCAACAAAAAGTTATCTTTTATCACAGTGTAAAAAACTATTTAAAAATCGCATTAAAATTCAGGACACGATTTTCGTAATGGAATAATCGCTGTCTTTCACATCTTGTCCATGCACCTCGAATCACAATTTATGCCCAGATTCACTGTACACATTTGTATCGAGTGGACAACAAAGAAAATCAGCTAATGAGGCTCAAATTTTGTGAATAAAATCTTGTGATAAATCAACATCTTGTGTGAGACTCCATGGCATCATGTCACATAAACATCGCTCACGATTGCCTGCTGAACCAGCCAAACTAATCATCATCATTTAGGCTTACCTGTACATGTTAACATTGGGATGGCCATGACCGAACATGGAGTGCTTGGGCAGTCTCCTACTAGAAATGGCAAGAGTGCAATGGTTATAATAGAGCTTAGAGGGTGCTGCAAATCAAAATTTCTTGGCCTCCAGAGTGCAGGATTTTTTTGTTGTTGTTGTGTTGCTTTGATTAAATATGAATTCATCTTTTTCTGTACGTGAGCTATAACATCAGTATGAGCATGTGATTTGGCTGAAATGCCTGATTCTTACCATCAATATGTAAAGAGTAAGGCTTAAGGGGTATAGGGTTTTTTTATGCTGCTTGTTAAAAGAGATGCGTTCTTTCATGTTGCCAGAAAAGAGACTGTACATTGTATTTGGAATTCTATAATTTGGAAAATCACACAAACTCAGCAAAAAAGACTTACTTTTCTTTGTATGGCCAATGAGGTACAAGTGCCTCCAAAGTGCATGGTTGATGCAGGTACATTTATGTGCAATCTTTTGCTAGGTTGATGCTCTGTAATGTGGCATCAATTTGATGCAATTGATGTAACATAGAGCGATGTATCATTGGCCCTTGCATGAAAGTCTTCCTTAGCTTGGCAGTCTGCTTTTAGATGGTGGTCTTGAGACTGTTGTTACTAGTATCAAGGATGAAATTAGAAATGGTAAGATTTGAATTACCTTTTTTTATTCCTTCATTCTGCCTATGCCTGATCTGTCCTCTTTCCCCTTTTCTTTCCCTTTCTTTCCATTTCTCTTCTCATTCCCTTCTTTCTTTTCTTTTCTCTTTTTTCCTTTCTCTAACTCATCTCTCTCTCTTCCTTTTTTTCTTCTCCCCTTTCTCTTTCTCTTTTCTATCCATCCCCTCTTCTTTCTTTCCATTTCTCTTTTTCTTTTTCCTCCATCTCTCCTCTCTCTCACTCCTGCTCTCTTCTCTCTTCATCTCCCCTCTCTCCTCTCGCCTTTCTTTCTATTTCCCCTTTTCTTTTCTTTCCATCTCATTCTCTCTCTTTCACTTTCCTTCCATCATTCCCCTTTCTCCCTCCCCTCTCCCTCCCCCACCCCCCTTTCTCTCTTTGTCTCCATGGTGGACCATGGTATCAGACATCACCAAGAAACATGTTAGCCTTCCAGTACCTCATGGAGCAGTACCGCGAGAACCAGGTGACCCAGGAGCAGGTTTGCAGAGCACACAACGACATGTTGCACAAGGCACAGACCTACCACTGCCTGCTCAGGAGTACAAGGGAATATGAGGTAAGACCTCAAGTGACCCAGCACTGGTCCTTGTACACCATTGCTAAGTACCAAGATGTAACACAGAGAGCCACTATGCTAAAGTGCCCACATATAAATTAATGCCATATGATATGTCACAAGCATGATCAAGTAAACTGTTCACCCTGAAGGTCTATACAGTGTTTTGTATGTCAACAAATTGAAACAAAAAGTTGACTGTACATACCATAATTTTTGTTTAATATAATTGTACATTGTAGGTTTGTTTCATCTTGAACCACACTATGGACAGATAATTCATCATGGATTTTGTGAAGCATGTTATATAGGTTTATTGATTGCACACTCAAAAGTGTAGTTTTTGCTGGTGATAGTTAATGTGTAGGAGGTAATTTATGTGTGTAAGTAACGATATTGAAACCTCTATTCTTGTTAACAAGAAAAAAAATCTTCATTTTTGCTACATCCATGTAAGTATAATGCATTGTGCAATTTCTAGAGAAGTGAAATCACATGTTTAGAACCTCCTCCAGTTAGTATTACTCATTACAATGAATGATGGACCTTTGCATGATGGATGACAGTTCCATGAAAGGGAAAATTGAAAAAAAAATACAGAAAACAGCAACAATGTACAGTAGTGGACTGATTGTGTTACTTCATGTTTTCAGCTTCAGTGATTTGAGATAACTGGGTAAAGATAGACAGATAGATGAATGAATGAACGAGTGAGTGAAGGAATTATCTGATACATGAAAAGTGAGTGAATGGATGAATGAGGGAATGCATAAAACAAATGCATGGATACATGGATGGACGGATGATGACTGTGGCTGAGTTTAGTGACATCAGTGACGTGGACAGTTGGGAGGGTACCATTGATCCTTGCCCCACCACGGGCCCACTGCCCCTCCACTTTGAGAAATGTTCCACGGCCCGTGAGGGAGCCTTGCCAGTATACATGTACCTGTAATGAAAGAGAGCAAGCTGCAGCAGGGGAGGTCTTTTTCTGCTGTGAGATAGTGCCAGTCCTAATTACTGGTGCACCTATTTGTTCAAAATGCCCAACACCACCTGTAGTTAAGCACCTACATTGTAACTTCCCATAGGTGCCACACATGACTTCAAAGGAGGGCAATACTGTAAAAACGAAAATTTTTGTGCATTTCGTGCAACCAGAAACTAGCGCAAATATAAAAACACACACATATTTTGCTTGCTATATGTTCCAGTATTTCATGTCTTGATTCCACAGAATTAAAAGCGCGCGAAACTCTTCTCACCTGGCTAAGCGTGAATAATTAGTCACACAAAAATATCCACTTTTATAGTACAGTAGTTCAGTCTCCATCATTGACAGATCCTGGTGACATCATGTTGGCACACAATGTTAACCTGTTAAAGGGGAAATCCAGTTCAAAAATAAGTTAGTCTGGTTGAAAAAAAGAAAAGAAAAAAAAAGAGTAAAATCTTACGAGTTCAATGGTAAAAATTTGACTGAAATTGGATGAAAAATAAGAAAGGAAGTTATGAAATTTTGAAATTTTGTTAATTTCTGCAAAAGAGTTCTTGTACAGTGGTTATGAATATGCAAATGAGTAAGCTGACCATATCATAACCTCACATTTTCCATTGATCTTGTAAGAAAAAATGAAGAAAATTCAATGTTTCTGTCATTGAAGTCTGAAACATGATGTTATTCCTGGTTGAATAACTTCAGAAAAGTGATCAGTAAGATATATCAGGCTTTGAGCTTCAGGCATAATTGCGTTTGAATGAAAAACTTTAAATTTCAAAATTTTATGTACAAACTATATGGCGAGTCGTGAGGGGATGGCATGCTCACTTTTCCATTTGCATATATATTCATATTGACCATTGAAGAACTTCCACAAAAATTAGTGAAACTTCAAAATGTCATAACATCCTTATTTTTCATCAGATTTCGATCAAAATTTTACCGTTGAACTCTTAATATTTTACTCAAGATTCCCTATCAGACTAACTTATATTTTGACTGGATTTCCCCTTTAAGGACAGGCTGATTTTGCCATAACGCACATTTTTGATAGACACCAGCCTGAGTATACTTTTGACTAGTCTTCAGCGGGTCGGGTCAACAAAACCATTTTATGCCTGACAGAAACTGAGCTTAAACTCAGAGATTAAAAAAAAAGAAACAAAATTGCAGTGCTTTTAACATCTTGTCTGTCTTTGGAAACTGATATGTGAAAATGTCAGGCTTTCATTTGATACTCTCCCCCGTTAATTGCGCAATCACCTCATTCATGATACAAGACAATAGAAACAGATTACTTGGTAATTATGAATACTGTGATGTCCAGGTCACATGTTCTCACCTTCAACAGTGCATGTGATGCTTGAGTAAGAAGACCGATAGTAAAAGTGTAGGCCATTGTATTGCGCTCTCATTCACATAGCATGTGCAGGATTCTTTATTTTTAACCAGTGGTGATTTCAGCGGAAACACTCCCTCACCGGATGGTCAGTTCTGCTTGTTCTAGGAAACGGCTGTTTGTGGTATCAAAAAGAGAGAAAGAAGGATTAAGTAAACAAAAAATGACACCAGCATATGACTTGCAAGGAAATGGCTTTCTTTCTTTTTTTCTCATGAGTAACATCATGATGAAATAAGCTCACTTGCATTGCAGTGTGATTAGCAATATTTGCAGTAGAAAGCCAAAACATGGTGAAAGGATGTGCCATTAGTAGCACTTGGCAAAAGAAATATTGTAGGAACTGCCCAAGATTTTGAAATGATACCTTCATATTTCATACAAAGAAAGTGTATTTCTTTTCAGTGGAATAACATTAACATTGAATATGCCAATTTGCACAAGACCAACCAAACATGAGTAAAGAATATACCATTAACAATGACCAAAGGAATATGGCAGGAACCGCCCCTTAACAAAGCAACAACAACAGGTAAACCAACAGACGAATATCAGGATTTGTCTTCCATCAAAACTTTCAATGGGCTTCAGTATATGGATGACCTGTCACTGCTCTTTGTGCACAGCATGGAGAATTAATCAATAAATCATGCAGGATATGGATAAAAAGGCAATTCCTGTAAACCTTCATGCCTGCATCCCTTATGCCAAAGAGAGGAAGGCTATGTGACAATAAAGCAGGATTTTCAACACTGAGCCGAGAGCAAGCTTTTACCTTACCAAAAATAAATAAATAAATAAAATAAGATAAACACTTGTGAAGGACTGGTAGAGTTTTTAAAAAAAAAGAAACTTTGGAGATGACTCTTTCGTTTATTGTTTGAATAGTGTGCAGAGGTATCTGCCATGCACTTTCTAATGTCAGTCAAGAGTGTGACCCAAAACAGGGTACATGTATTTCAATGCCGTTGTACCATAAATTCCCCTATTGCTGAGAATTCTAACAGTGGTCAGGCTAAACACTTGCATTTCCACTCTCAGTTGTTATGATAGTCATGATGTCATTATGCAATCAGACGACAGGAAACCTTTCAAGGGATATCTGTGGTGTCCCAACCATGCTGCATTAACGCGACCTCATTTTCAAGGTATCGACCAATAACGAGCCTCTATCACTTTGGAAAACTTTCAAGAACAGCAATAGCTGCCATAATGGCATTTATGACTCGTATGTGACTGCTAATTGAGCATTTGATTTCTGTCTTGATTTCCATCTTGATATCCGACTTGACGCACAATTTCTATTTTCTGTCTCTCAGGCTCTGCAGGCAGAATATGGAAGAGGCGAGAGAACTGTAGAGGAGAGCGCACGACTGGTCGGGCTGGAGTTACCCAAACCTCCGCCAGCTGGCGAATAGACTCTGTGCAAAATCAACACAACAGCACTGTGGGTCTGTGGTATCAAGCCCCGGATTCGTCAGCCTTTTCTGTCTGACACCAAGCATGTCAAAAGGACAACACCACTTTGAGTTTCAAAGTTTACAGTGATAAGGAAAGTAGAACGAAATGAACAGAACAATGAAAGTTTCAGTAAAATGAGATGAGAACGTTAGGCTTTTTCAAAACAGTGGTAATGGTGATAGTCACATGAAGTGGAAAATTTAATTCTTTTTGTCTCCAATGGCTTGGATACAAGTCTTCCCTAAATATCTCTTTTATTGAAATTCATCGGGATATAAATTAAATCACATTGTATTTCCATCAAAATTTAAAGTACCTATAGCAAAAGAAATGAAGCATGTGCTTGTTTGTTTTTTGTTTTTGTTTTTGTTTTTACAGGGAGATTTGTAGCTGGTACATTACCTGTTGACAACTGGAAATGGCTTTTTATAAGCCAACCATGCAGAGAGTAGTAAAGGCATTAAAATCAATGCCTTGTCTAATCGGCTTGGGTACCCATAAAACTGCAAGCAAAAACAGCGTTTTGTGAAAACATGTGACTTGTTGCAAATGCATAACTTTCATGCACATGTGTTTTGTGCACTTGTTTCTTGAAATACAATGCACAGTGGAAAACCACTGTTCTGTGCATTTGTTGGACTTTACTCTCTGCATTAAAGTTGACTTGAGTGAAGAGTGGAGTTCTCCTTTAAGAGAGACATTTGACGAGCCATGGGAATGTCTGGATCAGCAGCGGGATAAGCCGGGGAAAAACAGGGAAAGGAACAAGCGACTTATTGCTCACCCAGTAAATGGGATGTGATTGTAGACAAGAAAAAAAAAGAATTTGCAGACAACGGCCGCCCCACAGTGAAGGTCTTGGAGACAGCTGAAGAAAGTGTAAAGGCAGTCTGCTATCCAAGGAGAGGGAGAATGAAGCGAGGTTGTTGTCCTCATTCTGTCTTGGTTGATGAACTGACTGATTGACCTTTGAACTCTTGTAAATAAATGTGGTCCATTTACTTCCAAGGAAGTTATATTCTACACATCTTTGATCTTCTGACGATGTTTGTCATGTGTTAAATAATTATGTTGAAGATTTTGTTGTTTGCTTGTTTGAAGGTGTGTAGCCTGGATATATTTTTCATAAAGGCATCTTAATTTCTGTGAATTCTGTGTGTAGATGGCAATGTCTTTCTCATAAAAAAACATGCTTAGAGCTGTCTTTTCCTGTGTAATGAGAGACTGTCTGAAATGTAGTACAGAATTTAACCAAAGCCCGAATATAAATGTTAATTGAGTAAAATTAAGCAGTAACAGTAGTAAAACATGTCAGTAAAAGTTTGAGGAAAATCGGACAAGTGCTTCAAAAGCTTTGGATTATTAAAGTTTTCATGGCATCATTGCTTGATAAGGAGACTACTACACTTCATGTCATCATTATGGACAATACGTACGAAATGTAAAGAAAATTCAACATATTTTCACTTTTCTAGCGTTAATGAAAGAGCACTTGATTTACCTCTTTCAGAAAGCAGGGGGAATTATATTACCCATACAAGTATATCAGTAACAAGGTGATGGAATATGTACTTTTTTATGAAATATGAAATTTTGTGGAATTCTCCCTCTATTTCCTTTTTATTGTCCAAAATGACATCACAAACTGTAGTCTTCTTATCCAGTAATGCTGTCAGCAAACCTTTAAAAGTTCATAACTTTCAAATGAATTTGGATCAATTTTCCACAAACTTTCACCTATGTGTTCTACCATGCTTTCACTCAACCCTCATTTATACGTGAGATTTGGTCACGTTTACTCTTAGGACCTCAGTACTGAAGTGAAATCTCTTTCTAGTGTGACCAGTGTGTGACCAGTGTGCGTTAAGTGTGTGGCCAGTGTATGGCCAGTGTGCAGCCAGTGTACATTATGGCCAGTGTGCAGCCAATGTGCGGTCAGTGTGCCAGGAAGGGTGGGATGATCATGTGGAGAGGAGAGTCATTACTTGCTGGTGGAAACCCTTTTGTCTGGTGCACAATGTGTCTTGTAGCCATGAGATCACAAAATGTCACACTTCCTGTCAAACAAATCATGAAACACACACTGGTACAACCACACACAGTCGCATACGTGCACACATACATACACACACACACACACACACACACACACACACACACACACACACACACAGAAGCATAACAACAAAGACTTCCTATCTGGGATCAAAACACACAGACACAACATTTCAGAGCCGAAGTACAATTAAATATGAATATTTTAATTTCTGTGTACAGAAAGCATTATTGCCATGCCTTTAGCTTAAAATTACATGTACATATTTACAAGCTTTACAATAACAGAAGTAGAAGAGTGCCAACACTACACATGTTTCAGCAGATGCTACAATTTAAGTCTATCAGTGACTGGTAGTGCTTAATTATGCACGTGGCATGCATATTAAAACTAGAAATGTCGCTATGGCGACTGATGCCTCCGCCATATTGCATGATTCCCTCAATAGGCGTATAGTACAATGTCTTCACAATGTGTGATCCACGACAGTTTCACATAACTGGCAAAATATTGAAATGACAGGTTTGTCAGAAATGTCTTGAACTGGGTTTGCTTTAATTTTCTATTAAAGAATGCAGGTACACATATATTTGGGGAATTGAGCATTTTTACTTGAATTCTGAGAGACCTTTTTATAAGTTTATGCATTGAGTAATTTCCAAGGTATGAAGAAAGAGTGTAATGATGGCACAAAATGGATCTTTTTTTAAATTTTTTTGGAGGGGGGGGGGGACATTGAAACCTGGCCTTTGACCCTTAACCTTTGACCTTTGACCTTCTGGCTGGAAATTTCCAAGAGAATCTCCATTAGGTAATGCATGTATTAAGTTTTGAAACTAATAATGCAAGCATTGCATATACAGTCAACCTCGCGTAAGTCGACATAATCGGGACTGAGCAAAACACGTCGACTTACGCGAATGTCGACTTACGCGTAAGTCGACATTTTGTCGACTTATAAATGAAAATTAATTTCCCCTGTACAGAAAGATTTGGATCACGATGCGGATCGCTACCCATATCTTACTCCTTTTGCTGTCAAAACATGCCTACTGCCATGAGCAACAATAATGTTTTAGTTCATGCATAAATCTTGCGCGGGTTAGTAACGACAACGCACAATTCCCATATCTCTAGAGAGATTTTGAGAGAGCGGGATCGGAAACCTAGGCCCGTTTCTAGACACTTAACGTTTTAAACTTGATTTGAAATATCGAAGGCAAATTCCCCAAAATTGCATTAAACTTTGCGATTTAAATTCAAATGCGTTGCTGGGAAGATATGGGTGTGATTTCGCATGATTCTGTCGGGATTATTTTTCAGTGCCGACTGAGTTGAAATATGTGTGATTTTCCTTCCCTAAGTCGCCATATTTTTTTGTTCTGCTTAAATTTGTATTGCCATACTCTGAAAAGGAATTGTTCTCGCGCTCCGATTCGCAACATTACCGCTCTGTACGACGCGGGCCCGTCTGAAATAAAAAGAAGAAGAAAAGTTTGTTCATCCGAAAACGACATCTTTCGGGCTACTATAACCTTCGTAAAAAACAAACCTCTTACCATTGTCGGACTAATTTAACTTTGTATTGAGATTTAAAACTTCGGCATAGCGAGCTTTAACAATAATTCGTTATCATTTTTTTCATTGACATTTTGTGAAGCAGCATGCTTTTCGGTAGTTTGAAACGTGTAAATGTTGCGATGTCTTTCCCCTGCAAATGCAGACTAAGTTCGGTCATGGCGAAATTTCCGTTACGAAATAAGAAATAATGCGAGACTTTTCAACAATAACGCACTTCCGTACATTTTTATGCGTTTAAACGCAGTTTCTAGTTTCGGACAAGAACCGCAAGTCTTTTCTGCAACGCTCTTGTGTTTTAATTACAGCGTTGCTTGTGATTTGACGGACTTGCATTTGATTTTTTAGAGTTGCGTTTAAGCCCAATTGAGTTTAAATTTCATACAATTTTCTAGTTTTGTGTGATTATCAAACGCAAGTCTTTTCAGCGTTCCGTGTGATTTGATGGACTTGTATTTGATTTTCAGAATTGCGTTTTATCTGTATTTTTAATTTTGCTTACGATAAGTCTTTCAAACAATAACACACTTCCGTAGATGTTTAGAGATGCGTTTAAACGCAATTTATTTCTTATAGTTTCGTACAAAAACCGCAAGTATTCTCTGCAACGCTGTTACGTTTAAATACAGCGTTGTATACGTGATTTGATGGACTTGCATTTGATTTTTAGAGTTGCGTTTAAACGCAATTGAGTTAAAAAAACTTCCCTACAATTTTCTAGTATCGTGTGATTATCAAACGCAAGTCTTTCAACGTTCCGTGTGATTTGATGGATTTCCATTTGATTTTTAGAGTTGCGTTTAAACGCAATTGAGTTTAAGTTTCCTACAATTTTCTAGGTCCGTATGATTATCAAACGCAAGTCTTTTCAGCGTTCCGTGTGTGATTTGATGGACTTGCATTTGATTTTCAGAGTTGCATTTGATTTGTAATTTTGTTTACAAAATAGAAAATAAGGCAAGTCTTTTAAACAATAACACACTTCCGTAGATGCGTTTAAACACAGTTTCTTATAGTTTCGTACAAAAACCGCAAGTCTTCTCTGCAACGCACTTGCGTTTAAACACAGCGTTACGTGTGATATGATGGACTTGCATTTGAGTTTTAGAGTTGCGTTTAAACGCAATTGAGTCAAAAAAAGTTCCCTACACTTTTCTACTTTCGTATGATTATCAAACGCAAGTCTTTCAGCGTTCCGTGCGATTTGATGGACTTGCATTTGATTTTTAGTGTTGCGTTTAAACGCAAGTTGAGTTTAAGTTTCCTACAATTTTCTAGTTTCGTGTGATTATCAAACGCAAGTCTTTTCAGCGTTCCATGTGATTTGATGGACTTGCATTTGATTTTCAGAGTTGCGTTTAATTTCTAATTTTGCTTACGACATTGAAAAAGTAATGCAAGTCTTTTCAACAATAACGCACTTCCGTAGATGCAAAGAGATGTATTAAAACGCAGTTTACAGTTTCGTACAAAAACCGCAAGTCTTTTCAGCAACGCACTGGCGTTTAAATGCAAAAGTTGCGTGTGATTTGATGCACCTGCATTTGATTTTTTTTAGTTGCATTATTGGTTGCATTGTAATAAATCTTTTTAGAAAGGGCCCTGGTTTTAATACCGCTTCGGAATAATCAACGTTAGAATATTCGGATTTACAACTATTTCATGTTCGGATATTGAATAACTACTGGGACATGTAAGTGTACAAAATTTGTGTTATTTGAGAAAAACGAGAGGGAGAAAAGGGGTAAAGTGAACTGTCTTTGGTACTACATGTAATGCTCCAGTGTAAATGAGTGTATGTCCTTTCTATATTCTGGCATACAAGACAATGGACGCATGGCGCGAACGCTACCGCGCCGTACACTATAGCGAATTACCGAGTAGAAACGCAGCGAATCGGAGCGGGAAAACAATTCTTTTTCAGAGAATGGCGATAAGATTTTGAGCGAAAAATTATGTCGACTTAGACGAGGGAATTAACACGTATTTCAGCTCAGTTGGCACTGAAAAATCAGGTCGACTTACGCGAGTTGTCGACTTATAAATGTCGACTAAGACGAGGAAATTTTCAAGGAATAACAAAGGCAAAAATCGGGACTTTTTTATTGTGTCGACTTAAGCGAGTTGTCGACTTATGCGATGTCGACTTAGGCGAGGTCTACTGTACTAGTATATGAGGGAAATAGTAAAATTTTGAGGAGTTGACCTTGACCTTTGACCCCTGACTATTGACCCATGACCACTAAATTCCCTAGATAATCCCTGCCAGTCAGTACATGCGTATGTACCAAGTTCCACGAAGATACATTGAACCATTTGCGAGAAAAGTGATATTGCAACATTTTCACCTAATCTTTGACCTTTTGACCTTTGACCTAATGACATGAAACTCTCTCTGGAGAATCTTTGTGCAGGAGTACATGTCTACACTAAGTTTCAAGAAAATACTTTTGGGCATTGCAGAGATATGGGGGAAATTGCAACATTTGTAGCATTTGACCTTGACCTTCTGACCTTTGACCTCTTGCCAATGTCACTAAAATCGACTCAACTAATTGTCCCATCATACATCATCCTTGGACCAAGTTTGGTGAAAGCTGCTTCATCCAGTTTTGAGTTATCACATAAACAGATAAATCTTAGGATTTGACCTTGATCTTTGACCTTTGACCTCTGTCCGATTTCACTGAAAAACCTAATTAAGTAATTGACTCATCATACATCATCCTCCAATAAAGTTTGGTGAAATTTGCTCTATCCAGTCTTGAGTTATCGTGTAAACAGATACAATTTCATGATTTGACCTTGACCTTGACCTTTGACCTTTAGCCGATTTCACCCAAAATCTAATCAAATAATTGCCCCATCATACTTCATACTTGGACCAAGTTTGGTAAAATTCCAGTAAATATTACTCAAGTTATCGCGTAAACGAAAGCGGACGGACGGACGTACGGACGGACGGACGGACGTACGGACGGACGGACAACCCGAAAACATAATGCCTCTGGCACCACTTCGTGGCGGAGGCATAAAAAGATCAATACATACCACAGTGACATACCCAGTAACATACACATGGACTTAACTGTACTATCCCACATACATGTATGGCTGTGCACTTGTACACTTTCTCTTTTGTGACATAATGCTGCATAGAATATATGTTCACTTTCTGCATCATTGGCAACAGAAATATAACATAATACAAACAAACACTACTTTGTATCTGCACATTCATTTCTCTAAAAACATTGATAGAATATTTTACTGTCATTTATGCACATTTGGAATGAAGGCCTAATGCTCCTTTTTACAGAAAAGGCTGATAGGGAACACTACTGTGCAATTTGAGAGGTATATCCATGAATCTAGTCCTACTGTTTACTCAAGATTCATTTTAAGAGCAAGGAAGGAAATTCCTGTGTGCTGCGCTTCCCTTTGTTACTGGTTTTCCCCACAATGAGGTCAGCCAAGTGGGTTTTGTCCAAGCAAGGCTAGCAATGGGGGATAGGCTTAGACTTACAGTAGCTGTGTATTATTTGCTTTATAGAATGTTTCTATACACTATCATTCATTGAACTTTATGGGTAAATACCAGTCAGCTACAATTTCTACTTGTACTTGCTTTAGAAAAAGCCGAAAAGAAATGTTCCAAACACACTGCACTGAATACGAACTTGTTAACGGTATTAAAAAAGGTGATTGAGCGTGCATTTGTAACGGAGGGCGCATTGCTAAAGTGTGGAATTGTGACATCATTGAGCATGACTACGGCAAGCCACAGTCACGCGCGTATCTCTGAGCAATCGTTAGTATCGGTCATTAGTATGCGGTCAGTGGTGAAAAATTATGGCCGCTGTGCATGTTAGGCAAAATTGAAGAGTGGTCACATGATTGCTCTCAGCCAATCACTTGATTAGGATCCACATAACCATTTTACAATTGATTAAAACTCTGTTGGCGTGAATCATTAAACCTATCGTAGCCATGGTTAATGCTACCCTGTATGAAAGCAATAGAATTCTCAAGACAACAGAGCTGAAAGATTCAACAGCCTGGGCAGTCAAATCATATACAAAGAGAGCTACATCACATCAATACACTGTACATACTGCAAAGTGGATATTTTCACACAAGTAAAAAAAGCTGGTCCACATTACGGCTGCAAGTTCACTCATGCTATAGGACTATAGCCAACATGAAGAGGTAATTCTAAAAATAGCAGAGCAGTTCTACCCCTACCATACCTGCCTTGAAATCCAAGTTGTAAGAAAATGTTGCAAATAACAAGCAAAAAAAAAAGAAAATTAAAAAAGAAAAAATCAGTTTTACAGTAGGCCTACTTGTATATACACAGTATATGCACAGGATGCTGACCAATGTGCCCATTGTCCATGAGGCGACTAAAACTCACTGTCGAGCAAGTGATATGAATGGTCACTAACTGGTCAAGAAACATCTGCTCAGAGTACATGACCCTTGTCCATCGGGTCAAGTGGGATTCATATTTTCTGTATTGCTGTGATATAAACATTAAAAAATACAATTTGCACAACTACATTGTATTTATCTATTCTCATGAATTGTCTATCAATTTAAAATTGACAAATTCAAACAAACAGGAAGCACCATTTGAACTAACAATGATACAGGAAGTAAACTAAACATAATTACACATGTGAGAGTTTGGAATGCAAAGCTTTCCAAGGAGAGAATTCCCCCAGTCTCAAATTCCACAAAGTTGGCACCATGAGCAAAACAACAGTTCAGAAAAAAAAAAATTAAAAGATAAATACAATTAAAGTGTAGATAAAACATGCAGGAAGAACGGTACAGTGTACTGAAATAAAAGAAAGTTACTGTACACTTCTCATTACACACTGTGACAATTTCACAGGAATGCCAAGATACAGTGTGTAAACATATTTGAGAAGAAAAAAGGTTCACGAAGAAGATTTAAAGAGAATCTTAACTACAGTATTAAAGACTAACTATACTATACATGAGATTTTCATCACTTCTTAATAAACAACAGAGACGACATGCACTGAAGGTCGGCATTGCGCAAGTGCATTACATCATAATCTTCAAGGGATATGAGCCATTTCCTGATTTTTTTAATAATTCAAATTCATTTGCAAAATTGCATGTCATAGGCTATAAATTTTGCACAAAATTTCGAGCATTATTGTCCCACACCACACAATATTCCAAGTACATTGTACATTAAAACAAACACAAACACAAGTACTTGTGTGGCTACTTAGAAATTAAAATACATGAAACCTCCTGCACACATTAAAAAAAAAAAAAACTTCTCCTGTTTATATGCTATAATTCACATTGAGAGTTGAATGTTTATAATCATTGTTATTAAACAATGACCGCAGGCTAAATAGGTCATACTCGCAACCCACCTTTGTTTGAAATAACTGCTCTGCAGTTCACAAGTTGGGACCAAAGTCCAGTAAACACAGGACAACCAGGTGGTTCCGTCATGTGATGTGAGGAACTTTGCGCACCAAGATAAAAATTCTTTAAACCTTGTGAATCTTCTCACTCAATGTAATAAATCTAACCACTAAGGACAAAGGTCCTATTTGAACAAGACCTGCATTTATCGGGACGATCAATGCCAAATATAAGTTCAAATTACATGCAACAAAAAAACAAAAATTGTATCAACCTTCAGTTCGATGGCTGATGCAGTGTACATGTCTAATCACATCTACGACTTGATTCAAAATATTTTCAGTCCAGTGGCACAGATGTTATTGCTCTTTATCCAGCAGATGTGATCTCATTTGACCCTATTTTACAAAATGTGACCTGTTGGATTGGAATACTGACAGTAATATGAACAGACTTTGCACTGTGAACTGGTTGCTGTATGACAGTGGAAGTCAGAGCCTTGTACCACAGAGCGACCCCCTTCCTACAGAGAAGATTATTTTTCAAACAATGACAGCTATTCAGCAAACAAGGGATAATACTTTGTCATGTGCGAACAGATACCGGCATAACTTGCAGAGATGACCTTAAGTAGTTGTCCCGCTTCAACTGCATGTGAGCTTTAAATATTTATTGATTTAATAAACTTGTAGGTGGATTCAATTCAAAGTGAAGGTGCTGAAAAGATCAAAAAGTTGTGATGTAGCCCTTTTGACCTAACCCAGATATATCAGACTACAAGCTGTCACATTTTTGTTTAAAGAGTCAAATATGATAAATCATCCACTGCAAACATGAATTCACATTCATTTTGAGCACAAACACATACATGTACGAATGTCGTGAGTTAATTCACTTCAGCTAAATGTGGATGTAAGGCTATGACCAATACAGAAATGAACTTTTACCTTCCATAAAAACAGTATCACATCTCATTTTCAACCTTGATGAAACTTTTATCATTTTGTTTATTCTACAAATTCCACAAACTCTGCCCCAAAATTGCCTTTGCTGTTGGAATTCAGTGAAATGTCTGAACCCAACCTACACGTTGTGTACATATATTTGACAGTGAGGAAATGACAGTTTTCCCTGAATTGCTCTTCACTTTCTTACCTTTTTATACTCTGTGACACTTAAACTTGAGAGTTACCTTGGGACAAAGACACAAAATTCCTGCACCCAGTTTCATGTTATTATAGTGAATAGAATGGCACAGTGATCCTACCTTTAAAATGATGGCGCAATTAAAAAGCTACTGCGAGCCTGTTCCTTTTCCAGACCGCGAGGTGCAGGCCTATTTTGACGGCAGTTTCCTTTAAAATCCTGTTCTGGATCGGAGCCAAATGTTGGTTGAACCAAAGGGTACATGGACTGAATTGTTCTCTTCACGCATGTGGGAGGACAAACAATATCATCCACTAATTCCCCTTTCCAGCAGGACTTTCAGTTTCTCTCAGTAATCTAGACAACACTACAAAGTACAAGTTTCTACACTGCGAAATTTTCCCAGAGTTGGATCTTGACCTGCTTAATACAGACAGAGAAAGTGAGTTCAATCACCTTCTACACTCTAGCCATTTTGAAACCATGTGACAAGTCTCAAAGTATGCTGTACTTGAATGCTTTCGATGTTGGCTATTTCTTACCAGAGGCATGTTCTAAAAGTGTTCCAGCTTCTCAACTACTACCATATTCAAGAAAGGAAAGAGTGTGGATTCTGAAAAAAAAAACAGAGATCATGTACAAAAATTCCACACAATCTTGAGTCAACTGCATTATATTTGGGTAGGTTTCTTGAAAATCAACAATAACAGTGACTGACATTACATCCAATTCTCTAATAATCCCCCCAAGGTTTTGGGTGAATATGAATTACAATATATTCTTTTACAATGTAAATAACTTTTTTAGTCAAAACTGCCCCCCCCCCAAAAAAAAAAAATAAATAAATAAATAAATAAATAAAAATATAAATAAATAAATAAATAAAAATAAAAATAAATAAATAAATAAATAAATAAGAGAAAAATACAAGAGATATTTTAGTCCATGATATAAGAACTCACAAATTTCTTCAGGCCATAACAATAAAACCCTTCTCAATAGCTACAAATCCACACACGTTCAAATTGCATGTTTTGCTATTGCTTAGAGTTTCTATCAAACTTGTTATACACTGTATCGATTGTGAAAAGGTGGAAGAAGAGAATTTCACAAACTTAAATCACATTCATGACTCATGCTCAAAGGCAATCTGCCTTCTTATTTGAAGGTAAGAAGTGAAATGCTTTTACAATGTATAATATCTACCTGGTACCAGCTTTTGCCATACGTTATCATGATAAAATTTTAAAGCTTCATAAGAATTTCACATTCTAGCCATTGTTCATCAAGTGTCATCGTATACCACTGTATTGAAGTGATATATCTGGATATTTTGCATACAAGGGCATTAAAACAACAAGTCAACCACACCCACAACCATTAAACACTTCCCAAAGAGCTAAAATTAGGTCCAGTAGTGACAATGGTTATCACAACAAACCACTTATTGCACTTTGCATGTAAGTCACATAAACATACATGTACATATTGCTACACTGATACCAAATCAGTCTCTCATATACACCGGTGTTTTACAATTCTTGTCTCAAACTGGCGAAATATTCATATACATGCAGAGACTCAAACCTCAAGCATAGATCTCTCACACATGATATCCCCCCCCCCCCCCCCGCACATTTAGAACGCACAAAAATGTGCACAATAGCCACACATCACAAGTGTAATAATGCCCCTTGCAGCCCGAGTCCAGGGTTCTAGGGTTACAGATGCTCTTTGGTATTATCTTAGCCTTATTTTTTCAACATACAGCTGTAATAAGACAAAACTAGAGTTTGGCAGAAGCCGGCTAGATTTTTAAGCTGGAGAAAATACATCTTAAGCAGGAGAATGGGAGACATTCAGAAAATGGCCTCAAAGCCAGAGATCTTAAATCAAAAGCAGCCAAGGTGAAGTCTCTACGCATGCTAGCATGCATATTTACTGACATTGAGCGTTGAAAAAAAAAAAAATATGTCATGAACAAGGACCTAGAAACAGAAAGGAAAAAAAATGACTGAAAATTTGACATGGTAATAAATCAGTCATTATAGGCTCTAAATTTGACATGCTAATAAATCAGTCATAGGCTCTGATAACAACATCACTCCCTTTACAACAACAATACAAAAGCAACTGATGAGAGATGTAACATTAGTAAAGATTTTGGTGTAATCTCAACACCACTCAAATCCAATGTATTATTCGGCACGTGAGAAGCAAAGAGAATAATGGTGAATGTCGGAGGAAAGTCAGGGTACGGATCCTTAAAGTACAAAGAAAAACTCCCCATAACAGATTGAGCACTCTATAAAAGTGATCCAAAGTTCCCTCTGTAAAATCTAGCTAAATCATTGCACGTGATGAGCACGAAGTCTCCTACAGTACCTACAAAAAGACAAGAACTTCCCAAGCATAGAGCAAACACTGATGTCTCTATCATAACCACGCACAATAGTTTGCACTCGAGAAATATTTGCACACACTTCACTCTGACATTGACAGTTGGTCCAGGGCCTTGCACAGAAACTTTTCCATCACACCACTGGTACATTGTTTGAATATCTGTACAAAAAGAGAAGCAACCTCTACTATGCCTTTCAAGAATGTGAGACTTACATGTAAAACTGCTTTGATGTACTCAATAATGAATACTTCCTACAGCACATGATAAAATACTTAATGTATCATTATAGTATATACATAATGGTTACAAAAACACCCTTCCATTTTCACTGGTACTCCCATCATAGATAAAACATGTCACTAACTCATCCTCCAGTTACTGTATACGCCGTTATTTTCGCGAATGACGAGGTCATAGACATTTTCGCGAGGTGTCGTTTTCGCGAGTTGACGCCGACGCTTACGTTAATGCTCTATCAACAAAGTGCATGGAGATAATTTCGCGTGTTGTTAAATTCGCGATCCAACTGCAATTCGCGAAATGCGCGAAAATTAAACCCTCGCGAAAATAACGGCGTGTACAGTATCTGAATGGATGTACATGTATGTGGCAAAAAAATGACCTACAGAAGAAGCTACAAGATGTACTTAAGAAGATGGGTAGTTGGCTTTGAGCTTTGATATTCACTTCCAAAGAGTGATAACGGGCATGGATCCACATTCCTTTTGACTTGCACCAGAGTGCATGCCTCCACTTCCTGGCATGAAATATTTCATCAAAGCAAAGACGCAAGAGAAAGTCCTCTCCTGACAAAGCTCAACGACGCATTTCACTTTACAGCAACCTTGTAGAAAAACAAAACAAAACACCAGTCCTGCACTTCGTAAGCATACAAAGGATGTGGGATAGGATGATTAACATATCCTGACGGTCCCCACTTCATCAAAAATTCAAGCTCGTGACATCAGAACACACATAGACTTCAGATACCTGCCAGTCACTAATCAAATTGATGACGCATATTTTTTTACAAAACCCGAAATAAAACAACGATCAAGGCTACTAGCTTGTCTTTCTTGTAGCCGCAAAAATACTGCAACGGTTCCTCCTCCAACCTCGATGATCTCTCATAGCGATGTAACATTGCCATTGGTGACAAGCTCCTTGCCCCTCTGGACCAGTTCCGATACCGGATCGTCCACCTTTCTGTCCAGCCATGCCTGGATTTCCTCCACATGGAGTGTGGACTGTAGGAAGAGGTGGACCGCTGCATCCGATAGGAATGACCGCTCAGCAACAACTCTGCGTGGAAAGACAAACGAGAGATGGATCAATTTATTTTTTTACCACCACTGTTAGATTGTAATTCATATTCTACATCCCCTCTCTAAAAAACTGTTTTACAACAATTCGTATGTGAGATACATTGATAAAACCAATACTGGCTAAGCACTTTAGTCGCTGACCGCTTCTCTTTAATGTCTGGTTATCTGATCGTTTATTAAACTTTTAGAATAGCAGTCTTGAGTGAAGACTATGTATCATCACACAACTGTTTTATTCACCACTACAGCTCATAAGGCTTTCATGGCAGTAGTAACTGGTAGAGCGCAAACATTATACCAGAACATACACACAAAAGGGTGACAGAAATCTAAATTTAATTTTAAAAAAAAAGAAGAACTAAGATTACTTGAACAAAATGTCATATCAGTCTAACAGAACATCTGTTTTCATGAAAAAAGAGAGGGGGGGGGGAAGAAAGAGAACTGGTTGCAATCAATTCCTACAGACATTTTGCTCAGCATAAGAAATGTCATTTAACATAAAAATATATTTAGAAACGATACTTCAAGGTTCTCTCAATTAATTCTAACACTTTCACATGAAACCCATTACCAAGTCTGTAATTAGCCCTGTTCAAATTTAAGAGCAATTTGGCATAAAGAGGCTGAAAAAGGTTAGTTCAATATGCATAAAAACCCTTTGAGCTCCAGATAAACATGAAGACAAGAGATGTCCAACAGAACATCCAATACTACAAATTTGTACTTTAACATTATCACACAATAATATTCTCAATGCAACAGCTTTAAGACATATTACAACTTGAGTTTAATTACTCACTTTTCTAAGAATTCCTGAAGACCAGCTCTTCTCGTTTCAGCAAAGTCCTTGTCAAAGAGGTTAAGAAGATTTCTTGATGGAAGATCTGGTATTTTTCTGCAAATGAAATGAGAAAATAACATCTCAAAATACAGTGAAATGCATAGTTCTCAGGTCCTTAACTTTCTGGACAAAAACACAACAGAGATCATGCGTTAAGATATTCAAACAATGTAAAACTGTACATGGTAGATGAAAATATCAATTTGTAAGTTGAATACTGAACGTCAGCTGTGTAGACACATACACGCAGCTATACCAGCCTAATGAGGGTATCTATAAAAAATGTGTGTGGGAATTTATGCATATGGTAGTGTATTAATGATTGTAGGGTCATGATAAGCACAACTTTGGCATGGTTTGTGAGACCCTCCCATCCCCCCCCCCCCCACCAACAAAACAAACACACACAAACACACCCTCATTAGCAATTAACACCCATAAATCCAGTATCTTATCTGTACAGAGCAACAAACAGCTGACCACAGCTTGGGTAAAGATAACTTGTTTGATTAATAATCAACACAAATTAACAGAGAAAATGTTGGTGTGTTCTGCAAAGAATGTATATATCGTCGCTGGGGTGACAAGACCTCGTATCTCAAAAATGTCAAAAAAATTTTTTTTAGCTTAATGGTCAAATAATGGGTCAAGTGATGTCCTGGCCAAATCCCAACTGTCTTACTCCAAAAATGAAGCCACCATGACATGTCAAAGAGAAGGCTTTCCCATTCACTATAAACTAGTGCTTTGGCCGCCATGTTTTTTCGCTCTCCTGAACATTTGACATTTTTGAGATACGAGGTTTTGTCACCCCAGCGACGATATGTTCATTGTATGACAAAGTTCTATACCTATAAGACTCCTAAAATTTGTTCAAGATAGTACAAATAGCAAGCCATCCCACCGATTTGTCTCTAATCTTTCTTTGCCTTTCTCTGTCACAGACCAAAAATGTACTTCATATTATTATAGCAATCTGAATTTTGCAAACTATCATGAGAAGATGTAAAAGCAGAAGGGGGAGTTTACAGTAAATGCGACTTTTAATGACAGCTTGTAAGGTTGATATAACACGTCATTGAATTTACAGTAACAATGAAAGCACACAGCACATTTCACCTCCATGGAAGCGGCTTTGGGTGACTCGGGACACTAGATACAGAGATCGGTGTGAAATATCTTCACTTCTCTAGACCGGAAAGTGGTTTACGTCTTTAAGCTTAATTTTACACACTTAGGCTTTCCTGACTTCAAACACCATCACAAGCCCCGCTGTAGCAAGAATTTGAGAAAACATGTACAGGAAGACTACGACATTGGACACAGGAACCCAGGGTTACATATCCTGTGAATCATAGTTTCCTTCCCAAAGGTTGCTGCTTTTAATGAGCTGGCCAGCATTGGCCAACGACGGTGGCAACATACCTCCTGATGAGCGAGCAACTGCTGACGAGACGTCTCCTCAACCAGACGAAGTCAGAGTACGTCCTCCAGACACACGACGATGGGAGGTGGAAGGAGATACTGGTAGACTGTGAGACAAAAATCAGGTAGAGAAAGAGCAACCGTTCTCAAAAATGAGAGAAAACGTCAGCGATATAGGACTGATGTGAGCCATACACAATACCATGGCCTCAAAACATTGCAAATCATGTGAGTGTGCAGGCAGGCACTTGCATGTTGTTAATAGTAAATACAACTTAGAAATGTCTACATGCACCGGCAACACTTCAGTATCAAAAAGCGAAAAATATGGGATAAGAATATTTTGGGTAAGCAGCACCTAATACCAAGCTATGTCATTTACTTTGTAGATCATCTGTAAATATATGCTTCTAAACTGCACTATCTAAAAAACATAGAATTTGTTGAAATCCAATCTTTGCCCTTGTCATTGCCATCTTGTTTTCTTTTCATTAGGTTGGCCACTGATAATGAATAAACATGCACATGAACACATTTTATGAGTTTGTCTTTGTTTTACAGTGTACATACAAAAAGGATATCCTACCGGGTCATTTCTTATCCATGATTTTAGGGCACTGAAAGGGCAACATAACCGCTGAAATAGCACATGAAATCATGCAACTAATTCTTTATTTTGATTTTTTATCACTTTGACTTGAAAACACTTTTCATTTTCTACAGTACAATCACTGATTACAAATTTCCCACGGATGTAATGATGTTCAACAAACAGAAGCCAACTTGTGTGTTGGCGGTTGCTTAGGTTCTGTTAAAGACATTAACTACAGGAAATACATACGAGGGGATTCTGGCGATATGGACTGTACAACGTACACATCAGTTTTTGTCCTTTCTAAGAAAATAATTTGCATTGTGTATCTCTGCTTCAAAAAGACAATCATTCACTGTATACATCCATGTACATTGTAAGTTGGGTTCAAGACATGATGACTGCAGTCATATTCAATCACTATTTGTTTCATATACTTCTGTTACTGCAATTTTATTTAATGCTGCTCGCACACAAAAACAAAGAAAAGGAACTTTACCTCGATAACAACTTTGTACATGGTAGATTTAAATCCCGAGCTGTCTGTTGCCGTAATCATTTCTGATACTTGCACAACTGTCTCTGTCTGCAAATCAACAAGAAAAAGTGATGCCATACTGAATCTCAAAAGCATGGTGTATAAGTGCATGTCGGACAAACAAAATAGTTTACATAAAATACTGCATCAATCAAAATGTTCCCTGAAATTATAAGTTGATGAAATAAACAAAATGAACATGCTTTCAGTTTAATTTTTCTATTTCAAATTCTTCTTCAAAGATGGATAATGTCTCACTTCTTTATTCTTCAAATTAACACCACACAAACTTGGACCAAAGAACAAGATTCGAGCAAAACAGAATCCATCATGGCTACCACATACTAATAGCTATTAGTGAAGCTGCCATACAGGATGTGAGCTGGTCTCATACTTTCTTTCTTTTTTTCTCTCTCTCTCCCTCTATCACAGATCCAAAACAGGCTCTTACCAAGTACAACTTGCATTTAGTGTTAAATGATCATCAAAACAAAGCTAACTGAGGAACTTGAGGTTTGGCTACTGTTTCATCTTAGTACACATTTTGTACATTAAAGGTTCATTGACACATTCATGAAAAATGGATTTGCTGAAAATGAAAATGTTGTTTTCAGGTTTTTGTTGGTCATATTCTCACCTTCATTTAACAAAGTACATTGTACAACATATACAATTCCATGCATCACAGAGTTATAATTTGAAAGGTAACAGCAAATACTACTGGCCCTGCAGGCGATTTTCACTTCCTCTAAGTTGGAAAATAAAGTGAGAAACTGGAAGAAAATTTCACTTCAGTGCGCTCAATCAAAAATACTATGTGTGTAGCTGCAGTAAAGTTTGATAAGCATACTGCACAAAAGAAATAAAAGTTACTCAGGTACAATGTCATATACAAATGTACAATGTTGTAACTAAAGTCTTACAGATGGCACATTATAAACATATCTAGTTGAACATAATGTACATGTATAACTGATTTCATCAAATGCAAAGATACCTCATGGAAATGGACTATCCTTTATGTAAATGGCATACTTGTATAGTCAGGATAAAGACTGCGATAAGAAATTGTTGGGCATTGCTGCTTTGATAATTAATTTACGGCGAGCCTTGCAAATACTACCTGTATGTACAGTGTAGAATGAGTAACTATTGCATATTTTATGGTGAATAAATGTGTAGTGAGGTGCCCACACCTTGTCAGGGGTCTTAATACCGTCACCCTGCTTAAAACTGTTACAAGTGTACTGAACAAAAAACTACAACTACTGTATGCCCGGGACTGTGTTCAGTACACTTGAAACTTGGCAGGGTTACCACAACCAAGCAAACTGTGGTGAAAACCGAACAATTTTTCGTGAAGATATGAAATTTATAGATCTGACTGTATAAGTATCATCAAGGTCACCCGCATGTGTCTTTCACATGCTTTGTCTATGGGAGCATCACGGTGATAGCTGCAAATTTCCAGTATCAATCAGTGAACTTGTGGTTCTATTGGAATCTTCAGCATTTTTTCCTGTATGTGAGTGGGGTTTCATAGAATTTCAGTGACGAAATGTGATTTAAACATGCATATGACAAGGTGCGGCGGGTCACTCAACTATGTATTTACTTCCAAAGAAAAGGCATAAATGCATATACATGTACAATTGTAGATCTTCAATGAAATTTGCAGAATCTGTACCATGTTGTGTACAGTGATAAATAATATTAATAGTAGTCTCATAATAGTCATAACTTTTCGATGGCTTTTAAGTGTTCTACGAAATATTGCTGGCTGAATGCTGCATTCACTCAATCCAGGTCTTTGGGGGTTTCATTCCCCTTTCACAACACAACAGTGCTTATTTGCACGAAATTGAAACATTATCATATCATACCATCGTTATTGATGACTG